>NC_031972.2:45846682-46168182 GCF_001858045.2 Oreochromis niloticus
GCATGACATGAAAAATGTTCACAATATGAAGGTAAAATGTCACATGGTTACTTATAACAAAAGCTTCAACGTATGAGATATGCTAACAGTGAACAAAGGTGGGGGCCTACCTCACCAGCTATCAGCAACCTATAACACACTCCTGAGATTTTTTTCCCGGGTAATTTAACTGCCATTTACACCTCGACCCGCATGACCTTAATGACAAACATGATGGTAGGGTGGGGCAATGATACACAAACATGCCCTGACATGTCTGGATTCTGGACTTGTTGGGACCACTTCCAAGGTGACAGCCACGCTAGAGATTAAGTCTGATTTTCCATGGAATGATCGTTACGACAGTTTTTGCAAAGTGTACCTTGGTCATAATGATTTGGCTACATTGTTTTCAATTGTAGCAAAAAGAAGCTCAGCAGTGATTCCACAAATAATGTTGCTCATAAAAATCTCCCCCTTCCACCGAATTTGCACAATGAGCTGGGTCAGTCAACGGTTAATGTACCCACAATCATCACAGTGAGTGATAACAGATGGAAGTGTGAGATTCAGAAAGTGAAGGTGGAAGCAGAGCAAATAACTACAGGAAAAAAGCTCTGACTAAAAGGAAGGCTACACAGACTGACATTAGATTATAGATACAGGAGATCAGAAATTACAAAAGGCTTCCAAAACCCAGAATCAACACTGACATGTTATTTTTAAAAAAAGAAGAAGAAAGTACAAAAAAGCCTGCCTTCCTCCTGCTTTGACCCTTTACTTCTCCCAACTATCACACGGGGGCATACTTGAACCAGCAGACCGCTTTTTCTCACCCTCTCCGGCCTGTTGTGACATATGCACACAAGCTCGCACACACAAACACACGCCCTCACTCACCGAGGGCTCCGACATTCACTCTCACACAGGGCGACACCCCCTCTCTTTTGAAAATCCACAATCACCATTCACTCTGCAAAATCCACACACACCACGTCCTGTCTGCTTGGGTACACTTCATCAACGCACACACGCTCCTGCCTACACACATATACTCACACCGACTTGTGCACACACACTTCACAGAGGCCCCCCTCGCCTTTTTGCTTCTCTATTTGACTGGTGCCATTTGTTTCAGACTTTTTATCTGCTTAAGGCTGGTGATGAAAGCCTCGTCCCCGGTTGTTAAAGACTTATGTGATCACTTAAGATTTAAACAAAACGTCGGCTAAATGAGTATAAAGATATTTTGAGCGCTCGGCATTTGAAAACTGATATTCCATCCATCCGTCAACTCATTTTCTTAACTGCTCACCTGATTCAGAGTCATAATGAGGGGTGGAGTCTATCTCAGGTGACTTTGGGCTATCACAGGGGACTGATAAACATCATGTTCATTTAACTTATCTCAGAGTCAAACTGAACACTGCCAACCAGCTAAGGTTGTGACCTCTGCGGAGCTACTCAGTGGTTAAACTAATGTGATTCTCATTAGTAACTTTAAATATCTCATATCATTCCACGGCAGACAGTGAGGATCTGTAGCACCTAACGTGTTTGACTGTGAAAGTGGCAGCGTCAGTCATCTGAATGAGCACATTTGTTATTTTTACATAATAATCTTGGTCAGGTCTTTTATCACATGAGCGCCAGACTGGTCCACATATTATGTTGAAGGTTTCCTGTTCCACATGTAGCACAAAGGAGATAGTTCACTTCAGCTGTTTTCTTATTACTTACACCAGATCTATATACACCATAACGTTCGATGTAACCTGATGTGCACCTTCCGGGAAATGTAACTACACATCGGGTCATAACTGTTGTGTCTGGCCTGTCCACTGCTGTGGAGTCCTCTTGTATAGTTCTGTCTACTTATGTGCTTGACTTTGTGAATTTATCAGTGAGAGAATAACAGTCAATATATAAGTATAAGGAATAATAACCATAGAATCAATATAAGGATTCACAAATATCAGAATAAATGTGAGGGAATCTGCAAAGAAGTGGAAAAACTGGATAGACAAATATGTTTCTACCCGAACAAACTGGCACTGCATATGAAAGACTGGGACAGGAGTGCATGGTAATTAACACGTAATACACTGGCACAATCATGAATGTAGTTTACATCTCAAGCTCTATATAGATTTCCTGCAGAAGTCTAAATCAGGCGTTAAACTGTCGTTCACTGGACAATTACCTGTGCTATTCTCGCATGGGTGGGAGTGAACAACACTCAAAATTGTGTTAGAGAGCTGGCAGTGTGAAGTGTGTTTAATGTCCCATCTGTCTGACCCACCTCAAAAACAGGGCTGCAGTGCATGTGCGAAATCTGCACTGAGAACCCAATGAATCGCGTGTCTCTCCAACAGTTTTGGTTACATCTGAACGCAGATGTGTAAAATATTAATGTGAAACTGACCTCTGAATGACACATTGATAAAGTCATAAATGTTACAAATCCTATGTGCGAACGAGTCTTAACTACTGAGGACCAACACTTAAGACTACTGAGCTGTACACTACTTTTCAATGTGGTTCTGGAGATTTATGAGTGCAACCAAAATTGGATTCTTGACACCAGGAAACAAATGTCATTATACTTTACCCTATTTTTCTAACTTTGACTTCCCAAGATGCCTAAATTCATAATACCCTCAAGAAGAAAACACCATGGAGGAATTAGGAGGCTGACAGGTCTTTAAAGATCTGGACAAGTTGCAAAAGATGGATGGGTGGTTGACTTTAACTTCATAATTTCCAGCTTACTTTATCCTTTTTTGACATCTGTGTTAAGCTATAGGACAAAGCAACTACATCACACACCTGATTTCCTTCCCTTCCGTCTTTCTCTCTTATTGCTTTTGAAAAAGTTTCCAGTATTTCTTGTTCTCTCTGCGTGCACATGCAGGGGCGCACAAGACCAAGAAAAGCATCTGATTATGCTTAAACGAACTGGACCACACACCAGCACGCTCGTAAGCAACATGTGGTGAACACACACCTGAGCCACGTTTGGCTCAGTGGGTGGTGAAGAGATCACCACATTTCACCTCGTTAAACAGAGCAGAACTATTCGGCACCATGCGGAACAATGTGAACTGAATGGGAGAGCTCCTTAACATAGGGCTGAAAGAGTAAGAGTGAAGAGTTGGCATCTTGATAAAACATATCGGTACCTTCACACTTTGTAACGAGGTTTGCAATCTCTCAAAAAGTCTTACGTATTTACATCTTTGTCTTTGCTCCTGGCATAATAAAGCTTTATAAATATCAACTTATAATGTACAATAAAATAAAGCTTGTACTCTCCAAACCTCCAAAAAATAATGCTCCTTTTTAAGCAATATGTTTACAAAGATCGTGTGCAGCAAATGTGCACATCTCAAGTAGCAAGAAGATTCCCATACAGAAAGTTGCACAGGTAGAAAGCATTATAATTTGTAATGCCCCTGAGCAAATTACGCAAGGTCTTGTTGTCCTGCTTCCTCACTGACTTGCTCTCAGAGCATAAAAACAGCGACGGTTGAACATATTTCTATGAAAAGAAAAGTGTGTCAGTTTTTTTTGCATACACGACATGAACACGAACCATAGTTCCATGATCTATGGAAAGCAAAGACTCGTGCAATGTAAATTTCACAATATCCTCACCAGAATCATGTCGAATGTTTAAATGTCTGTGTACTTTTTATTTCAGCGCTGTGAGACAATAATTGTAGGTCAACATTTTTTTTTAAAAGATCCACAGAAATGTAGAAAACAACCATCGCTAATCCTTAATTTTAAAAGAGTACAATAAAAACTCTGGAAATCACTGATCTACACAGGGATTGCTAATATGTTATTTGGGGTGTTTTGTTTATTTTAAATTAGTATTACTAAGCTAAAGAACAAAAGCGCAGGTTAAAAGTCCAGGTGCATTTATTCATTGCACAAATCAAAGAAAGCTGTTCCCTGTCCGTGCTGCTCTCCCATCCTCAGCCACTCTCTAGGAACAGATCAGGGATCATACATAGGTTTGAAGGGGTGAAAGGTAAAAAAATAAAATAAAAAGGGCGTGGGGGTGAATTTGGGGGACAGACAGGAAAGGGGGGTGCCCACCATATCTGGGAGCAGATGGCGTGCCTTTCCCTCTCGCTCTCTCTTTTGGTGACGTCCACTGGGAATTGAAGAGGCCTTTAAGCATTCCTTTAGAGGCCAGAGACAGATAAGTGAGTTATGCAGTTCACCACCATCTGGGCTCAGACAGCGCCTGGACTGCAGCTGACAAGTGTGTGAGTGTATGTGTATACTATAGTAATAGTAGTGGGGAGGGGTAGGAATAGGGGTAGGGGCGTGTTTCCATAGCGATAGGTCCTATTCCTAGAGAGAGGTCTGTGCATATACTTGGATGGTGCCCTCCTCCGTGGTGCGGTGTGGTTATTGTTAACTCTGGATGCTGACTTTGAGAACGCTTCTTTGTGTGTGTGTGTGTGTGTGTGTGTGTGTGGTGTGTGTGTATGTGTTTTGTTTTTCTTCTTTTTTCTTTTTTTTTTTTGTCCGCCGTCATTGTCGACAAATTTTGGGCCCATTCTTGTGCAGCTGACAGTGTCTTCATGGAACATAGCATCTGTTGTGAAACAGAGGGAGGGAGTGAGGGATGATGGCAGGATACCATGTTAGGTTTGCCAATTTCCCTGTTCCCATCGTCGAGGGCTTTGTGCGCATTGTAAGATGCTCTGCGCCACTGCCAATTCTGATCTGCGCTTGACCTGCTGTGTATCTGCCTGTTGTTATCTAGGTCTACTCTTTTGTTTTGCTTAAGCTCTGCAAATGCATCTGTGTATATAGTTCTGGAGACGTGTTGTATTTTGCAGAGTTTTTCTTTTTCTTTTCTTAAATCTAGATACAATATTTACTACTTCTTGGACATCAACCTCTGCTACTACCATAATATCTAACACACTTAAAACAACTTTTGTAATGAATTAACAAAATTGCTGACTGCAGGAATTGGTAATAATTGGTAATACATAAAGGTTGGTAATAATTATCTCTGAATTCCACGAGATAAAGGATGCAAAACAGTTCAAGGGAGGTGACCAAGCTAATAAATGAAAGCAAACTGAAGATGTGGAGTAACTTCTTTAGAATTCATTTCTCAAAATGTACTCTGTTGCAGCGGTTCCCAATTTTTTTTTCTGTCCATTCATGCAGGATGCTGAGAACTATGACACATCACACTCTTACACATTGGGCCTTTCTGTGCATTGTAATCTCTTCCTTGATTAGCAAGAAGGAGGTTAATAAGTTGGGAGGGGAGACCACAAAGTAAGTGAAAATGACCTTCTACGTCAAAAAAAAAAAAAAAAATCAGCAGACTGTGTTGCACAAACTACCTGTCTTGTGGCTTCAATTTGACAGGTTATGTCAACAGCACTCAACCACAACACGTCATCTGTGGGCTGAAAGCTAAAGAGAGAGAAAAACAACAGCAGGAGGAATTGTTTTATTTTGTGAAAGTGCCTGAAAAAAGAAATGCTTAAAGAGACAATGTCAAACTCGTTTCAGGTTGACTACCACATACAGGCCGGACCCATGAAACTCTATTTCTGTCAGTGTATGGAAATTTAACTTACATGTAATCCCTGATGAATCTTACAGTTTTTCTCCATTGGTTTGGCTCATTTCTTGAAACAGAAATTACATTCTCAAAATAACATGGACAAACCTCCAAACCTCTTGGCAAATGTTCACAACAGAATGGCATTTCTCATTCATTTTATCAAATGGCAAATGCCTTAGTACATGTCTCAACTGTCTCAGTGCATCTTTGCAAATGATTAAGTACAAGTAGCCTACAGTTATACAGTTAGCCCACATTTAGCACATTTTCCAAATGAATAGATCCTGTAGATCTAAACTGATTAGTTGATTCCCAGTCTAATGATCATTCTCTCCAAAACATGTCAGCATGATTTCATTGTATAAGTACTCGCATGCACAACTGTCTGTTCAATTGTCAGAATTGGTCAAGAACATAATACCATGAATAGCATATATGAATTTCTTTGAATATTTGATAAATTGATGACAGTCATTGACAGTCAGGTGAAACTAGACTAACGAAGGGGGGAGTGTCACACACAGGTGTGTTCTATGATTGTGTGCTGCCAAACACAGATATATAGAGCTTGACCAGAGCCAGTCCGATCTCTGAACATGGATAGACAAGGCCAAGCAAACAGACAAGGGGGAAGTTCTTCCTCAAGGAAGAGGAGGAAGAAGAAGAAGAAGAAGAGGACTGAGAATGCGTGGTGGAGGAATAGGGGGAAGAGGCCGAGGTGCGCAAAGACACTGTGCTGTCCCGAATGAAATTCGGGCCACAATTATAGACCATGTCATAAACCATGGCCTCACAATGGCAGAGGCAGGTCGTCGAGTGCAGCCTAATGTGCCTCGCTCTACAGTCTCCTCCATCATCCAAACCTTTCGCAGGGAAAACAGGTATGTACTCCATGTAATCTATGATGGAATTATATGTTGTATAGGACAGGGCACTGTGCGTGAGGCAAAAAATGTATAACTTGCTGTAGAGATTTTGTGTGCATCTGCCTACAGTAGTAGGTCTATACTAGCAGGTGGGGAGGACTAGTGGCATGTTGTGATACTAAATATGACAAGAAAGATATTGAACAAATTACTGTAAACTATGGAATTACATAATTCATACAGTTTAGAGTAGTATTCCAGTCACTGTGCAATGTTGCATTAGGATTGTGGTGAAGTTACTGTGAGTAAAACAATAATACAATTACACTGGTAACTTACTGTATTCTGTTCTATGTGTAGGATTGGATGACAACCTCGCGTGGGTGGCAGAGGAAAACTGCTCAATGAACAACAGGAAAGAGAGATTTGTAACATGGTGATGGCAAATAATGCCATCACATTGAGACAGATCCGTGATGCCATCCTTCAGGACAATAATATATTCCAGAATATAAACACAATAAGCATCTCCACAATAGACCGGGTTTTGAAGAAGCATGAGATGACAATGAAACAAATCTACAGGGTATCATTTGAGAGGAACTCTGACAGAGTGAAGGAGCTGCGCTACCAGTATGTAAATTAAGTCAGTTACTGGTTGTCTCTCATTATAACCTTACCTGTAATCACAGTAAGCAGTAGTTCACTTATTTAGTTTCAATACCTCCTGTACCTGATTTCAGAATCAGTATTTGCTGCATCTGACTTCAACAATTTCAACAGAAAACTGCAGTTTACTGTATGATACAATTCTCATTATAATCCTTATTTTGTTGTCTCCCAATCAAATCTATCTAATACTGTAGGTTTTACTGTAACATCTCAGTGAGTCATCAGTATTTCCCACTCCCCTTTCTATCATTTACCCCTGCAGTACTTCCTCATAGGCCTATCACTAGTTTAGAACCAGTGGAGTAGTGGCCTGTAGTATATTGAACCTGTGGGGGAGAACATGTAATTGTCTAACTGTAGTATATGACTCTTCTGTATGACTGATTTTATGTTCTTTACTCTGTTTTAGAGAATAATGGCATTGGAAGGACATGAGACCCCTCACATCCTGGTGTTCGTGGATGAAGCTGGCTTCAACCTGGCCAAGGGCCGAAGACGTGGCCGTAATATTATTGGCCACCGGGCCACAGTGGATGTCCCAGGTCAGCGAGGGGGCAATATAACTATGTGTGCTGCCATTTCTGAAAATGGTGTGGCCACCCACATCCCCAGTCTTGGCCCATACAACACACACAAGCTCCTCATCTTCTTGGATCGCCTTTATACCGATTTTATCCCTGAAAATGAGCGAGGTCTCATAGGGCCTCACCTACCCATTTATGTAATTGTGTGGGACAATGTCAGTTTCCACCATAGCCCACTCATTAGGGGCTGGTTTGCAACGCATCCAAGGATGGTCATGGGGTTCCTACCACCTTACTCTCCTTTCCTCAATCCGATAGAGGAGTTTTTCTCTGCTTGGAGGTGGAGAATGTATGACCACTGAATAAGTCCTTGTTTTTTGATTTTGTGTTCATACAATTTACTACTGTAATGTACATTTTCTTTTTACATATGTATGAAACTTTCTTTGCGTGTGAATATGGAATGGTTATAATTTCCTTGGTAGTGTGAGTGCATCTGTGATGTCAAACCTTGGAGGCTACTCTTTTCTGTTGTATATTGTTGGTCCTCTGCCATAGTGACAAAACATCTAAACATTTTGTATGGCAGTACTCACACAATGCCAAAGGGACGATGCATTTTGGGGGCACTGACTATTCAGATTAGCAAGAAATGTAGTTTTGACACATGAGTGAACTGTTTTAGGAGAGATATGAGCTTTTGCAGGTGGACATGTTGTTGTGATCAACCATCCAGGTTTATTTTGACAAAAGCACCAAGAATGATGAGAATGTCCGATCTGTGTCGAGAAATGAGCCAAAGCTATTGAGAAGGATCTTTGCCATTTTGGAGACACTGACTGTTTAGATGGGAAAGGGATTTCGATTGAAGCCTGAGTGAACAGTTGTGGAAAAGATGAGCTTTTGCAGGTGAGCTATAGTGTTGTGCTGAACTGTAAGAGTGTTTTGCCAAATGATCTTAGAGTTTTGAGAATGTGATCTCTGTTTCAAGAAATGAGCCAAACCAATGGAGAAAAACTGTAATATAAGGGGGGAAAAGTGCAATTTCAGCAATATGTCTGGGTTTTTCTGCATGATGAAGGAATCAGAAATCAGCACGACTCCTCTGGCTTAAATTGTAAAAATTAAAATGTGTAAAATTACAGAAATCTAGAACTTTCTTACTTTGGTGTGGTATGAATGGCTATGGGGGAGCTCTTTATCAAACCCGTTAAATTGTGTGATAAAATACAATTCAAACTACAAAAAAAAATTTCCTCCTTGAGTTATATTTTCCAAAGCCATCCAGTGGGCCAGATTGGAGTCCTCATTGGGCCGATTCTGGCCCCCAGGCCTTATGTTTGACACCCCTGTGCTAGCAGTATGTGTGGGGGAAAAAATCCATAATCAGTTTGAGGGACTGGAATATGCTCAATTCTAAAATTTAAACAAACAATAATGATCAAAAACATTTACTGTTGTTACATTGCTCCAATTTTGGCCACTGAGGAAAACACAACATTTTCATATTTGACATTCTGATCCTCTTTGGGGTTAAAGCGTGGTCGCTATGAAGATAAGCTGTTGCTCAGCTCCTCGATACATTGATTTCCATGTACACAATGTAGGCTGAATTCCCACTGTGTAAGTACAAAGCACCAAAACACACACTGAGACAGTTTCCCTTTCAATTCAGTTGCCCTCTCCCTTTCTCAATTCTTCTTCAAAGCAGCCTTCCGTCACATCACCTGCTTCTTTTTTCCTTCTTAGCCAGCTATTCATCCATCCTTCTTTCCATCCATACAGTTTATGTGTGTGTCTGTGTGTGTGTGTACACGCTTGCATATGGGTGCGTGTCTAAGCAGGCCTTTCCTGCTGTGTAATTGCAGACTGCGTATCAACCCATTTCTGCTGCCCAGCGAGAAGACTAAAAGATGTTGCTAATCCGCCAGGTCAAGCAGCCAGCAATGGCTGAATTCAACCCCAGGACCACAGCCACAAATTAGGACAGGCTGACAAGGGCCTGAGGCATTCTGGATATTGTTATGAGCTGCCAACAGCCCTCCAAAGCTTCAGATCTTGTATGAAAGGGCAGCCAAAGGAAAGGTGAAGATTAATAGTGGCTTGGTGACCTGGGAGCATGGCTGTAGATCTATATCGACACCAGACGCATTCACACACGCACATAATGTGAAAGTTCAGCACAGAACAGACTTTGTGCAAACGAAACATAAGCTTGTAACACTTTGCAAGATGCTTTATTTTCAATTTAAAGAAATAGCCTTGAAGAATGAAGACTACACACTGCTTTTGCTCAGAATCAACAATTTATTAATGCCTGTACGGTTTGTTCTTTTTTAAAGTACCTACACCTGAGATGTTTGAATCTGTGCGTAACGCCTTCAAAAAAAAAATAGATAAAAGAGCCATGAAAGAGTGCGGAAGATTAGAGGAAAGACACCCATGCCTGAACACGATGTTGGCTAAAGCGAGCGGCCGAGTGCTAGTCAGATGAACCCAAATTCTGCCACCGCTGGGTGCTTTGCTGCCTGATGAATGATGGCCCTTTGTTACGTGTCCCATAAAGGCTTCCACGGCCATCCCTTTTCATTGGACCTGGTGAGCAAATGTGAGGCGTGAATAGCATTAGTCCAAGTCAGTGCACCCATAGCAGTGTAGCCAGCCCTGAAAACACAGCCTGCTAGCCCTCCTCCCTAAGTTTTATGAGCCAAGATGATTGAAGGAGAAGAGAACAGCACGTCCAATAGAGAGGGCCGGGGAAGAGAGGAGCAGGGAGGAGAGGCCTCAGAGATGGATGGATGGACAGATAAAACGTAGACAGCAGCCGCTCAACAGAGGACTCACATCCCGAGGAAGAAGGGATGTGAAGGGGAACAGGTTTGCCTGAGACGCACTGAAAGGGATTCGCACAAAGGGACAAAGGAGAAGAATGGAGGTGGAGGACTCTGTCTGTCAGGACTGGCGCTGGGATGGAGTTAGATCTCATTTCTCAAGTGTCATCACACTATCTGTGTCTCCTCCTCTCTCCTCTCTGTCCAATTACTGTCACAATGAAGCAGACCTCTTCCCGTGGAGCTGCATATGGCTCTCTGGTTGTAAGGCCATCACTCCCAAGCAAAGCTATGCACTTTTTGATATGTACAGTATGTGTGAAGCTCAAAGGGCCTCAGTAGGTTGTTGTTAGACCTAGCATGAGCGGACACTCTTGTTAACACGATGTGTTCTGAATGCTAACATGGAAAACACTATCACAGACTACAACAACTGAGTAGGATTAAAGTATCTTCTGCATATGTATTAGAGCTGGGGGAGAAGAATCGATACAGCAAAGAATTGCAATATTTTGCATTGTGATAATAGGATATTAGGAGCAACAACTGTCAATATTATAATACACAGTACAATCACAAGGTCTCATCTCACCTGATAGCATGTCTTTTGTCCTGTTTCCCTCCCCTCACCCCCAACAGATGGCTGCCCCTCTGTCAGCCTAGTTCTGCCAGAGGTTTCTTCCTGTTAAAAGGACGTTTTTCTTTCCCACTTTTGCCAAAATGCTTGTTCTTAGCAGGTCATCTGATTATTGGAGTTTTCTCTGTATTATTGTTGGGTCTTTACCTTGCAATATAAAGCACCTTGAGGTGACTCTTATTGTTATTTGGTGTTATATAAATAAAATTGAACTGAACTGAGAGGAGGAAACCTTTCTGCAAACAGTTGCAGTCTGACTCAGACTGACTGCAATCACTCTCGGACAGATTTTTGAAGGTTTGAAACTAATTGCTGTCTACTTTATAAATAACTGAAATAATAATTCATAAATGCAAACTGATTTCTGGCATTTTTCCGTCTGAAAGAGTTAACATGTGCAACCTGAGGGGACTCGGTTTAACTGGCTGTCAGCTTGTTGTATTCTGGTTAAATCGCTGTAGAACAGAAAGGTTGCTGCACACAAATGAAGTAATTCATTGTCATTTTATGTAGACACAACGCATGTAATTTCTGACTATTTAACATTTGTACATTTACAACAGGTTTTAGTGACGGTGCTGAGTGACGCATTGTGATAAAATCGTATCATGGGGTGTCTGGTGAGTCCCACCTCGGGTATGTATGATTGCTTTTTGTTAGGATGACTGACAGTAAGGTAGATAATAAAGATATACTATCTACCGGCCAACTGATTGATGGTAACGCTATTTTGATTCGAGGATACCACACAGTCCAGATTTAACAGGTTGCTGCTTGATGTCTAATGAAACTGCTGCCAGATAACAAGTACTCCAAACATTCCCATGTATCATTCATGTTGTAAAGGCACTTGATACTCACACAGCATCACTGGTGTGTGTCCTGTGTGGGAATGCGACATATGCCATATGTTCATGGTAATCTGTCATGGTTCCACAGAGACTGATGCTTTGTGCAGTTAACCACAGCCATGTAGCCCTTTGATTTATTTAATTATTTTTAAAATGACATTTAATCACATTAAAAATTACAAGTTACATTTCTGACAGTTGTGTTGATTTAAAAAAAAAAAAAAAAAGCAAAAGAAACTAACAATAATATTCACAAAAGAGGTCACCACATAGCACTCCACTAGACTTTTTATAAGTTGTGGAATGCTGCAAATATGTACTAACATACACTGTCAAGTTTAGGTCAGCTTTACTGAAGACCTGACAAAACTCGAGGCAGCAAGTTACATCAGACTGTTCATTCTGAGTGTCGGGGGACACAGTGGTACAATGTTTCGCACTGTCGCCTCACAGCAAGACGGTTCTGGTCCTGTGTGCAATCTTTCTGCATGCTTGTCAGGTTAATTGGTGATTCTAAATTGGGCTTAGATGTGGATGTAAGGGTGTGCGTTTGTGTGGCTCCCTCTGTGTTAGCCCTGTGATAAACTGGCGACTTATCCAGGGTGCACCCTGCCTTTCACCCTATGACAGCTGAGATAGACTACAGCCCCTGCCACCGTGTTTGGGCAGGGGGGGGCTGTAGTCTGCTGCCCCCGTTAAGGAAATGGATGGATTTCAAATGAGTGATTCTTAAACAGAGTAGTGAAATTAACAAAGGATAAATCACCAATTTAGTAAGTAAGAAAGAGGTCGCTGCTTAAATTAAACATTGTTAATAGACTCTAGTATTCCTGACTTAACCGTAACAATCTCTTATGCTATGCTAAAACTTTGACTGTGGATGACAAGATTCATTTTCTATCAGTGTCAGGGAAAGTTTCTCATTTATCGTCACTGTAACTAATGTTTTGACAGCCCTGAACTTGAACAGAGGCCAAAAGTGATTAATCATTACTGCAGTTTTGGTTATGGTGGCCAAGCTCAGCTTTAACACTGTTCTTGGCCACACAAACAATGGAAACCACATCACACGTCCACAATCTAAGTTTTAGCACAACCTAGCAGATTGTAGATGCGTGCTATTGATAATAACATTACTGAATTAATTATTATTAAAGGAATTAAGCAATCAGGAAAAAGTTATAACACAGACAGTGTAGCAGGCAAACATGAAACACCAGTGTCAATTTGTTTGTTATTTACTTTAGAAATTAGGAGCAACAGTACAATTACACAGGAGTAATATGACATTGGTGTAACTAACATCATCAGTTATGCCTCCATTCTATTTTTTCAGCCAGTACAAGAATCCTGGTATTGTACTGAGGTGCCTCAGTCATTCTTATGGCTGACAGGGACACTTTAATGGTACTGTGCCATTGTCAATGTTATTAGTTACACTTGCTTTTCCAGCTGGACAAATCCAACTGCTGTTTTCTCCAAGTCTTTAAGACACATGTTATATAGAGGTCTGATCTGTGTGCACCTAACATAAGCGCCTGAAGACAAACTCAAGACAAATAGAGATTTTGCTTTTATTTAGGTTGAGACCGGCATGTGGTGAGAAACACTGTGACTAATTTTGAGCCTCTTAGTGGTGGAATGAAGACGGTTTGTTGTGGTGCCAGACGTGGTGGACCTTTTCACCTTTTCTGGGGAAAAACAAGCCAGCTTTTATTTAAACAGAGAGGCTTTAAGTTAGACCTTAAACCTTTTACACTATTTTTGTCTTGTATAATGTTTACCTTTAAAATTACAACCCACAGTGGGCTCTAGTCAGAGAAGCATCATATGAGACGTTTATATCAATCTGCCAAATTAAGATCTTTTTGTCAAGCCTACAAAAAAGAAGGAAGAAAAGAAGAAAATATTCAATTTGACAAGATTAAAAAATATATTTAACATTTATGATAAAAATCCCATATTAAACTTTATTATAGTGATTAGGAGTTTTTATCGTTACTTGAATTGTGCTGAACTTGTACTTCCTGTACACACTTGAAACTGGCCTTGAGCTACAAAATTCCTAAATTGAGATTAGCCACAAAAAACATATATTTATCAAATTGATATCGTCTATATACTGTGCTGCACATGTCTCCAGACTCTAGTCCAAAACCTCAGAAAGCCACTCCCTCGTTCTTGTTTTGAAACATTGCGAAGGAGGAGCCTTTATTTTTCTGCGCAGCATTAAATCCGATCCCCTTGATGCGTGCGGAGAGGAAAGTGAATTAGAGATTGAGGTGCCAGCCCGAGTCACACCCCCCTCCCACCCCATCCTCTACCCTCACCTCCCTCCGCCTCCTCCACCGGAGACCAAAGTCGTGATGCAAAAAGGAGAGAGAGAGAGAGAGAGAGAGAGAGAGAAAAGAGAACGAGACACAGAAAGAAGATATTTGAAAAGCTGCCACGAGTTCCCTGTCACACCGCCTCCTGCGTGGATTGAGCCGTGCTCTTTGTTATCTACAGGCATGAATACTGAGTGGATGTAAAGGGGGGGGGGAGGCCAGGGACAGGAGGGAGGAAAGGGGGAAACACGGGCATGTCTGCATATGGTAGCGTCCAAATTGAAAGTCACATGACTTACATTTTTCTGTGAATTCTCTTGTTGTACGGAAATTCCCTGTGGTGTCGTCACCAAATGCATGAAAATAAAAAAATACAGCCCTGATATTATTTGGTATTTGTTTTTTGAATGGTATCATCGTGAGAATACTCACGTAAATTTTCTCCTTTAAACCCGTGAAACTGGCTCAATATTAATTTTTAACTTAGTTCGAGGCCTCTTTTTATGCACTCCAATAGGCTGTTTGCATCTCACCTTGTACGTGATGTTTTGTGACTCAAACGGTCCACGAAGAACCACTGCTTGTTCTAACTGGGCGAGCATTGTGTTTAAGACTTTAACCCCCACACACAACGTGCACACACATACACACAAACAGCCCATTTGCCCTATACAACAATACAATCACCTTTCACATGCGTGTCTACCCACTCCACTCATCCGCACTCAGTGGAGGAGGACAGGTGTCCCAGCTAGCTGTCCAAGACTTATTCATTCCCCAGATACGTTCTGCACAGAGCACTCCTGCTATTGATCGCACTGAAGACAACAGGGTGCAAGCTTCCGGGGAAACAAACAGTAGATAGATAGATAGATAGATAGATAGATAGATAGATAGATAGATAGATAGATAGATAGATAGATAAAATCGTTAAATACAAGCAATCGCACCATGCGCAGGAGAAAATGCAGAGACCCCTGAAAGAGTTGCTCATGCGTAAAGATCGATAAGGCCTAAAAATATATCAGAGCTTATCGAGAGTCACTCTTTTTTTTTCTTTTTGCATTTCTATCCACACATAAACCAAGAAGCCTCGTGTTTGTTCAATAATTATAATTATTTTATAGCAGGGAACATAAACACAGCTGTACTACTAATTTGAACTTGTGTTTTCTTTGAAATACACGCAGATTTTAATGAGAAAGAGACGAACAGACCTGCAATATTGCACTGTTTGCACTTTCTCAATAACTCCTTCTTTTGACAGTTTTGGTCTGCAGCTCTTAAACATACACAGGCCTGGACTTAGGCCCCCATTCGTCACACTATAGGTTTAAAAAAAGTGTTTTGTAGGGAAGGGGGGTAAAGGGGGTCAGGGAGCTTTAACTCGGTGACAAAGCCTCATTTGCAGGTCAATGCGATGGCACACTCGCCTCTCCTCTCCATCCAGCTTGCCTTTGTTCCCTGTCGCCTGCGCCGATGCCAGATGGTCATGGAAAATGCTAATTCCCCCTGGCTGATTTTCCTCCTTTCTATATTTAATTGCAGTCTTTGTAGACTGCCCCGTTAATTGTGTGTTTTGAGTGGAAAATGTGCTCTCTGGAATTATATTTTTGGTTGCTACATTGCTCGAAACCAATAAGATATAGGCCTACTAAAGAAGCACATAGAAAACAGTAGGGCAGGGCGTTTTTAAACAAAACACCGACGCATTTTATAACATACAGTTTATAACAAAGTCACGAATGCGAGAATCTAACCCGTATGCCCACCAAACCTTCAATTTTATAAAACTTGACTTAACTTAATTAATCAAAAAACATTAAATAAGAGTCAGACTTATAATTTTCTTTTGGCCAACGCACATATTTTTATTGTCTAGTCACATTAAAGGACGAATAAAAATGTATTCCTGTTTCGTCTGTTGGTGTTTTTTGAATCATAATTGTAATATGATAAATGACAGTAAGATCTGCTTTTATTTCTTTAAAGATTTGAGAAAATGGTGATAAATCGGAATATAAATTGTAATGCTCAACATATAACAACATCGCAAAAAATTGCTATAGTATTTTTTGTGTAATGATCGAAAGTGCTATATCACAGAAATCACGTAGCTCATAGCTAATGTAAAAAGAAAGCTACATTTTTATTTGTGTATTGTGGGGCCTAATGAAGCACATGCGCACTGTTTTGCTCGTGACTGAGGCAAATGTATCTGATGTGAGTTAAAGGTCAGACGGGAGAGTGTAGGGCCCTTGAGGCTGATTCTCTCCATCAACAGCTGGCTGTTTAATGATATTCATGTTAATGGGGTCTGTATGTTCGCTGTCATCTCTTTCCTTTATGTCCATCATATCTGGGCTCAATTGAATGAAGTCATAACTGCCAAACAGCAATTTCTGTGAAGCTCAAACTGTAAAACATCCACTAACACAGTTTTAGGCGTTGACCTTGAAGCTGATGAATGAAAGGTGATATAATACAGCTTATTATTTATGTGTAGTCGTATAAAATTGTTTTAATGTTTTATATATATACTTCAAATACAAATAATTATTACTTTAATTATTATTTCTGCTTAAACAGAAGTCTACCAGTTGATTTTCAGGCTTTAACCCGTGACCTGTCCCATAATGGATCCAGTTCAATAGCTGTTTGAAAAGACGAAAACGAATTTAAGTTCTATTTACTGCGACAAATTTTATATAGTTACACAGCTGCAGAGACAAATAAAGGAAGATGACCCTTTTTAGCACGGTGGGGTATTTGAGCCCCCAGAATGTGTCCAGTCTCCAACATTGGGACTTCATTAAAGTAACACATAAACAGCTGTTGTCTTTAACATGTAAACTATTGAGAATTTAAAACTGCGGCTGAATGGCCCCCGCAGCTCCCCGTGGGCATATGGGCGTTAATTAGCTGGATATAGCCATAGATTAATTATAATATTTTTTCGCCCATTCGTATCAATAGACCAGCCAGACAAAGTGTCTTTTGTTCCGTGATGCAGGACATTCTGTGGCTGACTGAATAGGTCTTGGCTATGTCTACATGGATTTGCCATATGGCAACAAAAAAGAAAGAATGGAGCCGGAGAGCGCTTTGTGTTGGAAATCAGAACAAGCTCCGTCAGAGCTTATGGCTGCATGGAAATGACAAAGTCACTCTGGCCATCAAAAGTCTCCTTTTTTTTTTTGTCAGAAACACTCGTGTCACGCAGTCAAAGCTGCTCAAACGAGGGAGAAACTTGTGGAAAATTATGAAATGTGGCTTTATTTACTTGTGAAAACAGCCCAAAGGGCCCGGAGCGTATTCACACGGACGCCGCATTTGGCTTCTTTCAATTAAGGGTAAACTTGCAAGTATGACCTGTTGAATGGTTTGTTTCAATAGACGAGGACAATTACAAAGACTAGTAGTTTTCTTTTTCCAGCTCTGGCAGGTGGCCTCCACGCCCGGTGTATCTACGCCGGGGTAAACAGTGTGTGTGCGTGTGTGTGTGTGAGTGGGTCTTTAGAGGGGCTTGTCGAGTGCGGGTGGATGTGGGGGTGTCTTCGTGGCAGACAAAGCGGGATCCAAAGGCAGCTGCTGCTTCTTTTAGGGAGCGAAAGGGCCTTTAAATCCTCGCCTTATATCCCGCAGCTGCCAAGCAGCATACGGCTGCGACTCAATGCGTTTTCCTCCCGCAAGAGTCTGCGTGAAGAGGACACACTTCCACCGGGGGGAAGGTAAAATCAGGTAGACATGTCTGTCACAACAGCATGTGTGTTCTTCGCAGGGTTTCTTGTGTAACTTTGCAACTGAGTGACCCAATCTCAGAGTGATCGAGGAGCACGATGCAGTTTCACAAGTAACCCGGCCGCTGATGATGGCAGCTCTGTGGCAACCACACAAAGACGTCATCTGCCTCCTATCTCTGTTTCAATTTCCTTTTTCTTTTTACTCTCATAACAAAACACACAAACAAATGTGTTTAAAATTAAAGTGGAAGAAAGAAATTTTTATTCACGTCATTCGCAAGACATAATTAGGTCACTTGTATAGAAAAAATACATACAAAATTAAACCGGCTCAGAGATACAAAGAAAACTATTTTTTTCAAGTGTGGGACTAATATGAGGAAGCTACATGATTGCGAAAATTAAGAACAACAAACCAAAAACAAAACCCCACAAAATTTCAAAAGAAAAAAATGTAAATAATAAAATTAAAATTACAAAATATGCCCTTTGGCTAAATCAACAAGGCATTTATCAAATATGAACGAACATAAATAAATTATAAGTTAGAATAGACTTAAAAAATATACATTTTACCGAACAAAAGGAAAACAAATAATAATAAACACGCACGCATACACAAACGAGAACAGAAATAAACATTTATAAGGTATTGTCTCTATAAAGCTGTACACTTTTGGCCAGTGTAGACGATTCTTTTAAAGAAATTTTTTTTTAGAATTGCACAGATGTTAAAACATTTAACACTGTCGAGTGGCTGTATGCAAAAGCAACAATGAAATGCTACATTTGTACTGGATATAAGTCATTCGGAGAAATCTCCTCTCTCGCTTTTCTTTTTCTCCTGCCCCCCCTCCCACCCCACCCCCAAACCGTTCGGAGTCCTGAGCCTGGTCAGGAGCTCGGATTGCGCTCCGCCGGGGCGCATCGAGCCACAGCCGACCGTTCGGACGTCTTTGTCCCCCCAACACCGTCCTCTTCTCTCTCTCCTGCGTTTCAGTTGGTTGGGTGGGTGGGTCGGTTGACGGGGTGGTGGAGAAACAGTCTCCCGTGATCCTCAAAATGCGCAGGAAAATAGTGCAAAAAGAACAAAAAACACCTGAGGAAGAAACAAAACGCAATAAGTTTTCTGAGAAAAGAAGAAGAGGAAAAAACCCGGCTATTCCTAAGAAAGACGGCGAGTCAGCTTTCTGTGGAAACCTGAGACTCGCACTCAGCAGAAGGCGTCACCCTTTGCCCGAGCCCTTTTTCCCGCCACATCGTGACGCACGAACACCCTCCCTCCCCTCCCCCAACCGCTGGTGTTACTACATCAACTACTATCACTACTACTGCGATTTCACCACCGCAGTCTCTCCCCATCACCCCCACCCCCACCCCCCTTGCACACACACACACACACACACACACACACACACACACACAAGGCTGTCTGTGCCTTTTGGCTCACGTAATCCGCTGCAATAATTAAAGCGTAAAAACCATAACAAACACACAAAGACTGCCCCCCCCCCCCAGAACCCAGGATGCTGAACATGAGAATCTGTTACTCTATTTATAATAAAGCTTCATTGTCTCCTCTAAGTGTGTAAAAGAAAACAATTTTGATTCGTTTAGAAAATACCTTCAGCGGATCCTCTTCCGCGGAGTTTGTTCCACCTGGATTGGAGACTTGGAGAGGAGACAGGCGGTCATGTCACTCGGTTTTATATCAGCAGGCCTCTTTCGTTTCACGTAGAAGTCTGTGACAAAGGAAACAACAAGGGGGGAAATGAATTTGGATTTATGGGTCGTGATGAAATGATGCGCTGCGCACAGCGGGAGGACAGAAGGATGGTGTGGATGCTGGTATAGGAGCCAATAGCAGGCTCGATTTTCAAAATGCGAAAGCCGCTGAATTTACCTGTGATGTGCGTGTTGTTGTCAGGAGCGGCCGTCCTCTTGCGCCTGACACACGGGAGCTGCCTGGTGGTCGCTTTCCCTGAGTTGATCTTGTCTGTGCGGTTCTCCTGGTTGATCTCCCCCGCGCAAGGAGAGCTGCTGCTCTCTGGCACGGCCAGACGATCCAGTGCGTCCGCACGAGGGCTCTCCGGGAGAGCAGAATCCGGGGGTGACTGCACGGGCACTCGGATTTTGCCGTCCTGCACAGAGTCCTGGTAAAACACCGGGGTCTTATCCGCAGTCACCACCTCCCACTCGTAATCCCCATCCAGCGGGGTGTTGGCCTCGAAATTAAAGTTCCATCTCTGTTGGTCCCGTTCGGAAATCTCTCTCAATTTTTCTTTCATCTCCCGGTTCAGCTCATCGTGATCCACCGGTCCGAAGAGGTTTCGGCAGACTCCGGTGCGCCTCTGGAGAGGGAAGGTCTTCCTGGCCACCAGCCTCTCTAGCGTGGTTGATAATTGGACGTGGGACATCTCCAAAAACAAATTTCCCCCGGAAAAAAAAGAATCCAAAGTGATAGACTGATCCCTGCTGAGGTGGTATGTTGATAAATGATGTTGTTGTTCAGCCCGAAGTGCGTTTGTGTGTGTATCCTAATTCTTACGCTCGTGCCTATGCACGCCGCACCGTTCCGTTTAAATGTACAGCTTTCATAGTAAGTCTTTGGAGTATATAACCTCCTAACGGGCACCTTGATCGCCCTTCTCATTGGTTGCCTGGAAGTCCAGCCCTCTCCAAAACCCCCACCCTGATTTCCCATTTCCCGTTGTACCTATTGGCTTCGTGCCGACCAGAGCGCAGCGTTTTGATTTTTTCTCTCTCTGAGTGTCAACCCTCGGGAAAACTGAGCAGTTTTTTTTTTTTCTCGTGTCAGCAGGAATGTGTTTTACTTCGCATTTGTGTATCTGATTCTATTTTCGGACACCTTGGTTTTTGGTTTTGTCTTCCGTGTTTAGTTGTAAATGCCTCCGACCAAGGGCGTAAAAACGCACCATCGCATTATTTTCATACTTCATATTTAGTGTTCAGCAGTTGAACAGCTTCAGTGTGTTATTCTTTAATATGTAAGGAAAGAAAAACAAATGCTGAAACCCGATCTAACCACTTAACTGATGTTTGACCCTGCCATGTCATCCGGCACATAAATCCACCCACTTTTCGATTTCTTCACGTTTTCGTTTATGTATTTTTTTGTCGCCGATCACAATAACAGCGATTCCAGTCTGCGGGGATTTGCCCCACAGTAAGCAACTCTGTCTGCAGTACAGAAGCAACGTAAACATTAGTTAGACCTCAATAAACCACAATTTTAACAGTTTTTAAAAGTCTTTTTTACTTAATAAAGCAAGGCAACTTTTCGAAATCGTTTTTTTTCTTTTCTAAATGCGCTTTGTTACATTTTTTATTTTTTACCTTAATATATAACATAGCAAATCGAGAATTTAAGCACCGTGCCGTGTTATTTTTGGCAATTAAAAGTGTACGTCCATCCACTCACAAAGGCATAAATCACTCAAGTCACAATCAGCCTGTTACCACTAATGTGTGCGTGCGGCTCTGGGGATTGTTACTGGTGAATAGTCATTATTACTTATGAATAACTTCAAAATATGCACAGTAGCATTTACTACAATACAGGATTTACGTTTTAAATATCATAGCAAGCTTTATTATAAGGAGAGACTCGGGGAGCTCATTCTGGGCCAAAGACAATGCACTATTTGGCAATTTTGAAGAAAACAATCCTGATCCACACCAAAATGTACTGAGTGCTTCAGCTGCCAGTGTTTCACCACACAAACGAGTTTCCCGAAATTCCGCTGTATTTATTTATTTATTTATTTATATTTCATTTTATTTTTCTCGTGCATAGTCGTACTGACAGTCAGGCACTGCAAGCACAACTTCCATAAGTTTGACTCCAGGGTACCGGCTGTCTTAACAAGCAGGGAAACAGTCACGGGAGACGGGCAACGCCTTTTTGTGTGCAATGATGGGTGCATGGCGTCCCGTAGAGGTTCCAGTCTGAAACTGCAGCTCCAACCTCAAACTGAACGCAACCATCAACCCCAGAAGAAAATAAAGAGCAAGACTTTCAGTGTATCACCTCCTAGTTTACACATGTGCACATAGATTTTTTTAAGTGACACAGGTAACATATTCAGGGGAAAATCTCTATAAAAGAATTTTATCCACATTCATCCTGAAAAGGAGCATGATCTGCAAGCTCTGTGTAACAACGTGATGTCACATGAGGCTCAGCTACAGGTCAAGAGGTTTACATGTGAGTGTCATCAAAGCAGCATGAAGAAGACAGAGGGACACCGGGTCTGACCATATGTGTGCAGGCTTCCTAAAACACTTCCAGTAAAGGTCAGGTGGTGTCATGTGACAGTGACAGTAATATGTGACACATTTTTCCTGATTCAGGACTGTAAACTGAATCCATGAGGACTGACACGATATTATAAGGGTGTAAGGTTCATTAGAGTTTTTTTAATGATTTTGAAAATAATTATCTTTCTTTTCACAAGAATAATTAATTGTCTATTAAGAAGCAGCATTTAAAGCACGCATGCTTGAACAATGCTCTTCAACAACAACAAAAAGATTTGTTTTTGAGTCTTTTAACCTTGAAGTGACCATCCTGGCTAGATGAAATGTGCTTTAGTGATTTTGTTTCATAAACATTCTGCATAGCACAAATTTGTCAGTCTACTCCTGAAAATTTTACAGGTATCTGTTCAATGTTTAGTGGAATTTTCAGTTTCTCTTCACTACACTGTATTGTTTGCAGTCATAGCTCACAGACCTATGATCGTTTATTTGTTTGTGTGTGTGTGTGTGTGTGTGTGTGTAAACCATAAATCAGCCCACTCACATAAAGAGCTTGGTCACTTGAGGGTTAAAGTGAAAATGAACGTAGGCAGGCAGAAATCTCACTGTTGTATTTTGGCGCCCCCTGCTGGTAATACAAGTTTACTAAAATTTGACCCAGCTGGTGAACCTA
This sequence comes from Oreochromis niloticus, assembly GCF_001858045.2. Taxonomy (NCBI): domain Eukaryota; kingdom Metazoa; phylum Chordata; class Actinopteri; order Cichliformes; family Cichlidae; genus Oreochromis; species Oreochromis niloticus. The sequence goes on from NC_031972.2 coordinate 45,869,678, forward strand.
ATTTGAAGCCATGTAAAGTGAATGTAAATTATTAAACACATAAACCGGGTTTATTTTGCTTATGCTGATGGTAACCAATTAACTGCACACACAACATCCTCCTAAGCAGATCACAGATAAGGTTGATCAGTGCCTCTGCTGCTTTACATATAACTCAGTGCTCAACAAAACTTATCTCATCACTTCACTCAGTCCCAAGCTGGTTACAGATTTGCTTTACAATTCTTTGATTGTGGGAATAACTCTTCTGTTCCTCGGGCATACTCCACCAGCTGATAGTATCAGCTGGTGGAGTAGCTGATACTATCAGCTGGTGGTTTCAAGTCAATTAAAGTGCAAAGAGAAAGTCTGGATCCATTAGTTTTTCAAAGGGAAAAATAATCTCTTTCATCAGGAGTGGTCAGTCAGCTATGTAGCCTGACTCATTTAGCTGACACATGCAGGAGTATGATTCTTTCATCTTTACACACATACACACACACAGACACATACACACACACTACAGATGACTTAACTTGCTCTTTGACTTGAATGGAAATATCCAGAGGGCCCAATCCAAGTAAAAAAAAAAAAAAGACCCCGGAGGCTCACTAGACTGTGGGCAACATGTTGATTGATGGAACAGACAAAGAGGGTTGAGCTCTAATTGTGTTTGAGCTATTGTCAAACACTTGATTAATCAAAGGAAGGCCTTGATCCAAACAGAACAGAATGTGAAATTAAACTGAACTCAAATAAAAAATTTAATTAAAAAGGGCATATGAGCAGTAGGTTTTTAGATTGGATTTTATTTGTTTCAATATGTTTCCTTTCCACTGGTCACGTTAAAGCAGTGAAATAAATGTGCATATATGTTGTATATGAAAAAAAGAGGCCAACGGCTATGGTCTTTTTTTTTTTAAGTTAACTGAAGAAGAAAGAATGTAAACACAAAAGGAAGAAAACAGCTGTCTACTGATTTATTATGAGTGCATTAATCCCAATTGTTGTATTTAACTAGGGACTTGTGTGTTTTTCAGGTTGACTGTGCAAACACATTGTTTGTGCTCCGTTTTTATTGTCGCGGCTCTTGAGTAACTAAAAAGCACACACACGCAGACCCCTCACCTGAACAAACTGATCCTTTTGATCCTGCAGTGTCTGCAGGCATCACCGCTGGGACTTTCAGCAGATGAATATACGGTCATTGAGGCCCGCTGTCCCACATGATAGCTATAAAACTGTTTTGTCTGCATGCTGTCGCTGAAGACTGAAGCTGGCAAACATGTGACACACCCATGATGACCCACTCCACGAGTGACGACCCACTCCGTCAAACAACGTTTAAGATCATTAGACCTTTTAAAAGAAATGCATATTCTACAATACAAAGAGAAATGTAAATATAGAGACACTTCAAACGTCTGCTGTGCTACTGATGCAATCATTCGCAACAGCACGACATAAGCAAACGTCCGCATGTTATTTTTAAAGTTGTGCATTGCTGTCAGCACCTTGTAAATACTGCCCATTACTGACTATTGCCTTATTACATGTCAGCAAAATAAAACAAACTTGAAAATGAAAATGTTACGTCACAAAATCAACTTCTTTTTCTGACAGAAAATTGAAGGAGTACATGCTTCATTTGCTTACTAAATCCACCAGCCACCATCCAACTGGATGGTACATTTCTGCCAAATTGTGAGCTGTAATTATATAAGCCTGTGTCCAATGCTTTAAAACATTCTGTGCCGAGTTGTTTGTTCAGAAGTTAAAATAGTGCTTTCAGTGTTTTTATAGCACTTTTGCATGAGTAAATATCTAAAACACGCTGCGGTTTGCGGCTGACTTGTTCTATTTCTCTTCAGGCAAAAGACTTTTATAGTTCATCTACATGACCCCTGAACTTTTTTTTGAACCCTGCCTCTCAATTACTTTAACCGCAAGGGGCTTTACTTCCTTGATTTATGCTGTGCTTTATAATTTTAAAAGTTTTATTATAACTAGGGTAATTAAAGTGCCATGCCATGTTTTTAATGATAGAGAGGCAGAGGAATGCTCTGTTTAAAGCAATATATATACTTTAATGCTACTGTTTTTAAAAGCCAGCCAATCAAACTGTTTCCAAGAAATGCTTAAAGCTTTGGGCTACACCATTTATTCCCGTTATGAAAACAAAAGCCAAACACATGCTTCACTCGTATGAGTCACTGCACTCATATGAGGTCTTTAGAAACAGTGATGCCACACTAAACCTTACACTGAAAACTATAAACATACAACTGGTAGCATGTTTAATTCTATGGTCAAAATATATTTTAAAGAATTATTTCTTTAAGGTTTAATTATGGATATGTTAAAATAAAATTGTATTAATGCTAAAGATAACCTTTGCCAAGGAGGTTATGTTTTTGACAGCGTCAGCATGCATGAATGTCATTGTGTCTGTACACACAATAGCTCAAACAGTTTTGAATGAATTCTGATGAAACTTCGTAGAAGTGTAGAGTGAGTTCGTGTTAACAACCCATTAAAATTTGGCTCACATCTACCAAGGTCTTCAAAGTCAACTTAATGGTTTATTGGCCTATATTGACAAAAAGCCTTATAAATTAGAAACTATGATTCCTACAAGTGTAGTTTGTGCTGTCAACATATCAACAAATACAAAGTACCATATAAATATTTAAAATATGTCATATTTGTCCTCTGACCTCTCCTTCAAGGCCAATAGATTGAGCTGAAGGTCAAAGTGATAATAATGTTATGCAGAACTATTTAAAACGATTTACTACTAACATTGTTTGTACTGACAACATATAGGCTTATAGGCAATGATATATGGGGATTCTAAATATCACCTTATATTTTGCATCCAAATATCATATCATATTTGACCTCTGACCTCATGTTTACATCTCACATCTCTTTCAAGTTGAACCCAAAATGTGTTATATCTTTAAAGAAAGCTTCATCAAGTCTAGTTAGTTTGAAATATCCTGTTGTATAATATTATATAATAAGCTAAATTATTCAGGTCCTCTTATTTACAAATCAGTACCTTTTTTCGCCTCTGGCAAGCACTCTAGTTACACAACACATAATAATAGCTGCCATGTGCAGTCAGGTATGTTGAGAGGGACGTCTTAAGGAGGAGCTTCTGTTTGGATCTTCAACTAAATAAACTCGGTGAGGACGTTTTAGCAAATAATATACCGACCTCACTGTGGCAACCTCTTAAAAGTTTCTGTAACAGCTGTCAGAGAACAGACAGTACGGCACATGTTCACATCTTGGTAGATTGCTCTATCTACGGGTAAATCAGACTGTCAAGGAATATTGGGTAAGTTTACACCACACTGATTACTAGAGACAAGATCTTGTGTATCAGGAGCTAAAGGTCCCAATTAAATATTTTGATTTAATTGGGAAACAATAAGTATGATTATAATAATCAATAAAAGTATGAGCTATTGGACAGTAAACCTGCAATTTCAAGAAGGCCAAAAAAGGAAACATTGTTTAATAAGTAACTGACTATTAATGTCAGAGGTGAGTATTATAAACACTATTTGTGGAAATTGTTGAAAGTTGTTTGGATTTTATGCTTCTTATGTTTTTCACTTACTTTATGCATGTAATGCTTCACGTCATCAGAAAGTCAGCGCAGTTGCTGTTTATAACTCACGAGTTTTACTGAATAACCTGGCAATGCTTTTTTATGCTCTCTGAAACAATTACGCATATCATTTTGTCATATGAAAAACAAAACTCTAAAAAAAACCCAGTTTGCTTTAAATAATAAGTACAAATACCATTTTGTTTATTTATATTTAACTGATTATTTAACAATTTCTGTATGCAAATAACGTCCGACTTTTAAACTAGGCGGAAATGACGACATACCTAATACCCATATATAGCACTAGCCAAAACAATGCGGGTTTTATAGTCTAACCAAGTTAACAGTGCAGTTTTTTGCAGTTAGTTGCATTAAAACCTACTGTTACTGCGAAATTTCTAAAACTTGCCATTTACTAATCAATATTACATATAAACGGATGATCCTTAACTAAACCCGCCAAATAGGTCAGGCTATCAATGTGTTAAATTTACGGTGAGTAACGAGAGTTCAACTTCCGAATGAAATATTTGTATTTCAAAATAAAATTGCTTCTATGTAGCGCATCGTAGAGAACTTTGTTGTGAAACGAATAAACCGGAGGCGGCTTGGTTGCTCAACCACACACCAGCGCTTTCGCTATGTCCACGTGACGCGCGTAGACGGTAAGGTCGCTGATGCGGTTTATCTGTTTGTAGTATCAATAAAGACGGGTTACGGGCTACAGTAATACACCAGAATACTTCCTTTGTTGCTCGGGTTCTTTTACTTTTACACAAATGTAGCTTTTTCTAGTTTCAAAATACATTCGGACTCCGGTCAGTAAGCCCATAAATTCAGCTGGTAAGTAATGTTAGCTTGATTATTTCCCCGGCAAGGAATGGCTAGCTAATCAATGATGGCATAAGTAATTATGGTTTTGCCTTGATTGGTTAATTGATAAGGAGCTTGTCAGTCAACGCAGTCTCGCTGGCAAGGTCAAACAGTCTGCTACAAATAGCTAATGCAGTTCACCAAGCTGCCTTATATCAACGCTACGTACCCATCGTAGTGCAGGCACAGTGATTTGTTTATCGTGTAATCCCCCCCTCCTCTCCAGTGGGCATGTGAGAAAGTGGTCGCCATTGCTGACACATTGAAGTGTTACTCTGCAGGTTATGTAGAAATGCCTTAAAATAAGTAGGCGGTGTCAAACCTGACTCGGTTGCATTTCTCATCTGCATGTGTGTGCGGCTGTCCGTGCCGGGCAGGTCAGCTCAGCAGTAGGGCGTGATTTTTCAGGTTATTCTCCCCACCCTTCAAGTGTCGCCCTGGTAACGTTCATTTCCCCCGACCACCACAGGATGCTGACAGCCACTTGGGTGGGGCTGACGCGGATGACAGTAGACGGGAGCAAAGCTCAGGGATAAACCAAAGCGCACGGGATCAGCTTTTTTTAAAGCAGCGCAGGGCGGCTGGTCGGTGAGAACCATGACCAAGCCGGAGTCGAAGAAAAGCGGCGTGGCTGCGGGCAAGAGCGTCGGCGAGCAGGTCAACAACGGCTCCGTGGATCCAGCGTGTCCGGATCAGAGCACAACCATTAAAGCCAAGGTGATGAAGCAGACCTCCAGGGAGAGTCTGCACCGGAGAAACACAGAGTGCGAAGTCTACGACGACGGGACCAACACCTTTTTCTGGTGAGTGTTTGTGGCGGTGTCAGTGCAAGTTCACGGCTCCTGCAGAGACAGAAGGGGGGGAAGCATGTGTTAGTTGACAGCAGGGTGTAATATGTGCTTCAAGGTGAACTGAAAGACAGGCCCAGAGCGACCTCCATTAATGATAGCAGATAATGTGACCTTGCTGTAAATGTCAGGTCAAACTGAAATGTTTGTTGTTGTTTTTCCATCCTGGTTAAATTATTCCAGTAAAAATGATCCACTAAATGTCACTTTTAAAGGTGTTGTGGGGTTTGCAGTGTTGTCATGGATGCTCACGTTGCACATCCAAGCTCAGGGCTCCTTGCCGACATGACACTTGAGAGATTCTTTGACATTCACGGCAGATCTGAAGGTGTGCCAGGTATAACGCCTGTCCTGCAAACTGTAGAAATGAGAGCATACTTCATTTATCTTTCCTAACGCCACACATTTTAATTCTCACTACTTAAACAAAAGTATGTATAAGCCAACTAAAAAAGAAAAAAGTATCCACAATGGGAATACGACACACATGTTGCAGGACACAGGTTTCGTTACGGTATGGTATGTAGCTAGTCTGGAAAAGTGGCATTCCCTTCTGCAGCCCTTTTTAATTTATAGCTACATTAGCTTTCCAGCCTGTCACTCGAGGAATATTTAAGCTTCCCTGAGTGTGTGTGCGGTTTTCATTTCTGCTTTGTGTACAAAAAAAGGATTGAATAAGAATCTGCTAAGCTATCCAATATCATTGGCAGCAGAGGAAACTGGTCCTCCCAGTGGGAACCTTAATGAGAATTTCTCATTACGGTGGTACGGCCTTGGCATCAGGTTTCTGTAGTGAGGTGTTAGCAGGAGCTAAAATACCTTTGTCTGTTGTAGTTATGAAAATACAAGAATCTTGTTTTATGTGGATTAATAATCAGGGTCACTTGTCCAGAACAGTATTGACAAATACATGAAGGCAGGGTTGCTATATTAGACTGAACCTAAACCAGGTTTTAGCCACTTATGTGGCAATTAAATGTGTCAGCAGTCATCCAGATGCAGTCTTACGACGTAGCATTGTAAAATTCAGAGCTGGCTTCTAGGGATTTTTAGCTGTTTGCTTTAGGGGTCAACATAACAACAGTCTGTGGGTGTTGTTAAACCGATTGCATCCTGAATTTTTGCTGTCTAGTATTTAAAAAAAAAAAAAAACAAGAACGGAAAGTGGTTCTTTCTGTGAGTCATTTGAATTTACATTCTACATTATTACATTATTACATTTTTATTTGTAAGATTTAACCTTTTTTTGTGGAACATTTTCAAGTGCTGACTGCAGATGATAAACCTGCATGTATGAAGCAGGTTAGGAACAAGATGGCAGTTGTTGGTGTATTTCCAAGTGTGTAGGTGGTCGGGCACCGCATGGACTCTGTGTGTCTCCCAAGTGTTCAGAGTTCATAGTAAAAAGCTGTATGGCAGCAGCTTTTGGTTAAAAATGGTATGCACATGACATACAGCCTGCATCACTGGCACAGGAAGGAACTGACAACGCCAAACTTTTTTCTCTTTTTTTGGGGGTCGTTTTAATATGCCTTATAACGAACTTGGACTGATTAAATGTAATTGTGCTGGCATTCCACTTTTATATTTTTCCCTTAAATTGATTTAGTGCTGAGCGATTTCAAAATGTGGCAGTTTTGTTCACACTGGTTTCGGCAAATGTCTAATTAGATGAAACTGACAGTTAAGCACATTGTATTAAATTCTTAGTTTGTCCGCCTGTCATTAAAGTCGAAGGCTATTTTAACCCCATTTCATCCTTAAATCTAGACTCTGATTAGTCATGAGGCTGGCATAAAGCAGAATCTTTTTTTTTTTTTTTTTAATCTTAACTTCAAGCTCAGAGGTGAACTTTGTTTCTAAGCTTAGCTGGTTGCAAACCGGTATTTCCGCTGCACCTTTCCACTCTTGGTGGTGGTGTATCGTTGTCAGTGAAGAGAGAAACCACGTCCTCCCCCTGTGGCTCCAGCCAAACAGGTTGGATAAGGAGGTGGAACAGGAAAAAGGCTGACAATACCTGGCGTACTGTCTTATACATCAAGCTTGAAGCCAAAAGAAATATGATTGAAGGTTGGCACTTTATTATAAAGAAAGGCTTCTTATAGAATTGCTATACTGCACTTTCAGGTACCCTTCAATTATTTTTTCTTTTAATCTAAATTCTCAGAGCAGCACATTGCCTTTGTAGTTTTAGATTAGATAGATTTATAAAGTATATATCCTTTGGCTGTTTACCCCCAAATATTAAGAGGCTTTTGCACCTGGTGACCCTTTCATTAATGAGAGGGCTGGTAGGAATAAAATGCACTTGCTATGATTGTTCTCCACAGGTTTAAAACTTGAGGCGTGATGGCATCTGTCATGTAAGATGTGTTATGGTTGCCATTTGGTTGTCACACTTGGTACAGATGTCTTAGCTTGGTACAGATATTTAGGTATTCACATAACGGTTAAGTAACAAAGAAAAAGTCATTGTACAAATGTTTCCTGTAAGTGCTTTGTAACGTGTATGAGCACCACTCAGATCAGTCATTGGTACATGCTGTCATGTAAACAGGTCGACACCAGTGTTGATTGTTCTTTATTTACTAAAGCTTAACAGTTCACCTACATGTTGCATGTTTGGATGCTACTTGGTGTCGAGGTTTATAACCCGTCACTTTGGGGTTTTAACCAACAGACAAAATGAGTTTTAAAAATATCTGGATTAGCTTTATTCCCAGAAATCCCTCCTCCCTAATGAATACTGGCTCAGTCCACCTGCAGCCTGATCAGCGCGAACATTCCAGGAGTGATAAGGAAACTCGGTGACTCTGCCACTGTTCTCAGCAGTCACCCCATTTGTCTTTCTAGAACTTATCAACTGTTATGTGCTTGTCAGCATTCCAAAGACCATTCAGGTCCCTTTGTCTTATTTATAATTCAGAAATCTCCCATTATATAGCGTGTATTCTCTTGACCCTGACATTATCGTAAAACTTTGCCCCGTCAGCTGAGGTAAATCCCTCAGGTTGCATCGACGTATATCTAAACAACTAGAATGTCATACCACAGAGGCCAAAGTATGTTTGCTGACATGGGGTGATGGAAGATACAACTTTGGCCTGTAGCCAACAACATGGCTATCAAACTCCAGCTCACCTTGTCTGGCAGAGCATACAAATTCTGTTGTTTAAACAGACCTGATACGAAGCTTTTCCATCCACTGTCAGGCACGAGATATGTGATGCAAAAGCTATTTTTGACTTTAAGTTAAAGAAAGGTTTGAACTGAAGCTTGTCACACACTTTGTAACTATTTTTAGCTATAGCAACACAGTTTCCCAACAGATTTCATCTCCTATTTTGTCCTTGATTTAACCCCATATATGCCTTTTGATATTTGGAGGCAACAAAGATGTTTTTAGCAGCAAGGACAGGACGTTCAGATTTGTTTAGACCGTTCCAATGTTGTGGTGTTATCTCAGTGTTGCTCAACGTTGTCCCATGGTGATGTCAGACAACATGAGCCGATCTAGGGGTTTTTTTTGGTTGTTGTTTTTTAATGTCCTGTGGTGACTGGTATTTGAATTTTCTGTTCTACAAATGGTACTATCATCCTTCTCTCTGTCCTTTCCCCCACTTTCACTGCAGGCGAGCCCATACTGTCACAGTGCTGTTCATTCTGACCTGCGCTCTGGTCTACGTCACGCTGTTGGAGGAGACTCCTCAGGACACGGCCTACAACACTAAAAGGTCAGTAGGTTGCATTTCTCCTTAGTGCCACCAAAGCCAAAACACTCCAAAACTCAGGCCCCAAAAAGTCTACTTTAACCCCAGGAGGCTTTTAAACTGAAGCTTTATGATATCATTTTTGCACCAGTTTATGTAGAGAGAGAGAGAGAGAGAGATTATTTTATTGGTAACTTAGCATTAGGAAAATTGTGTTTGATCATTTTGTTGTAACAATGTTTGTTGACAATACATCTTATACTGTTTGTTTCCCCTTGACTGATGCCACAAATTGAAGCAACAAGCATTTGTATCTTTATCTCGACTGTTATAGACTGCAACTGGCAGCAGCAGCTCTTCTTCTGTTCTGGAGATGGGCTACGAGTTAGACAGTCACTGTAACTGGAACAGCAGCAGGTGCAGACTGCTGAGGTTTGAGTTCATCTGCTTCATAAGGGACAGCGCATTTTATTGCTCAGTTTTTTTGTCACTACATACTTGGAGAATAGATCAAATCTAAATGTGAGGGAAACACCGCAATGCAACCAACCAACCAGTAGCTACTCTGATTTTTTTTTTTTTTTTTTTTTTAAACAACATTTGGAATAAACCACTTATTTCCTATAAACATGGGCAAGGAGCAAAAGTCACCATTTGAGATGAGTCACTAGCCTTTACAGTCACACTCACCTTGAGCTTTCAAGGCCGTGTATACAACCACCTTGGCCATGAAAAGAACACTATAAATACGAGTTGAGCATTTAGCAAGTGCATTTAATGGGTTTTATTTAAACTTTGGGGGAAAAAAAATACATCCAACTTTATCACGTTCATTAAACCACAGAGATGTGGATAAATGCCAGATTATTTCAGTTTCTTTTATTACTGCAAACTACAGAAAGTTGCAGAGTGACTGCTGGAAGTTGTACCAGCTACTTTGTGCTTCCTGTTAGGAAAAGGCAGTAAGTAGGAGGTGTAGCTGAGTTTCAAAGTGCTCTGCAGGCTGGTTGCACCAGAGCACTGTTCCTATGGGAATACATAAGCTGTTGCAGAACTTGTTTTTCTTGTGGCCAAAGTTTTTTTGGAGCTGTTGCCATGCTGCTGAATAAATATGGAAATGGAAATGATCAGACCTGTCCCTGATAGTGTTTGTTATAGCTTCTTGTATTTCAAACAGTGAGATTTAGTCAAGGCAAGTTTGCATGTGGCTTAAAACTCCCATTTACGTGTGTTACAGCTAAAAATCTGTGAAACAAAGCAGTGTTATTGTTAGTAGTTTTTATTTTTGACTTATGGTGACTTTGTACTTAGGTGTATTGAGAAGGTCAAGCACAAAACAGGCTTTATCAATGATGTGTGTTTGCAACAGACGGGGTGATTTGTAGGTTGCGTTTGTGTGGATGCTCCTTAACAGGATTTGCTGCCATCAGCGTAGTCCGGCTCCTCGGGATAAATACCCTAACAGCTTCACCCTGGAAGCGGAGCTCACTCTCAGGCATTGCTTGGTTACTCCTCGACTCCCAGTCAACCCTGCAATTCGGGACCACTCTCACTAGTTCACACACAACTTCACTTTGTGTGTTGTATTCTTTGAACACACATTCATTTGATTCCAGACTCACACAGTGAAGAAATCGATCCCTAAATCTCACATGCTCATGCTCCTACGCTTGTTGACTACCACGCACTGTAATCCCATTGTATGCTCAGTCTTTTAAGCCTGCTCTGTTTACTTGTAAGGTCAGGACAGTGTCCTCGTCTGGTCAAATCCGGTTTTCAGAGCTTAAATCAACAGCAACTTAAGCTCAACTTAGGCTGGTCTGATTCTTAATAAACACAAAGGAAGTTGTAATATTGAAATAGAAGAAGCAGGCCAGACCTCCAGATTCAAGTTATTTAATTATTAATTCTCCAAGCCATTATGCTCCCATTCATGCCTTGTCTGATTGATCTGACATCACAGATCTTAAAGGTTAACGGGGTTGAAATGCTGAGACTTGTGTAGCTGTAATAAAAGCCTTTCGGCCCCTTTGAAATGCATACTGATTTTAATTGAAGTCACAGTAATGGACAAACACAATTTGACTGAGCTAAAAAAAACAAACAGGTGAACTTCATGTCTTTATTGAACATGCTGGGCGAACATGTTGAGCCATCACCCTTAGATGTGTCCTGTAGCTACTTCTGAGACTTGAACAGTGATGTGGTGGAATTGTAGGCCATTCTTCCTACAATACTGTTCATCAATATTGACAATACTGACATCTCAATTGGGATAAGGACAAGATTTAATTTTTCTCACATACTAATTTGTTTTGGGTCAACACTTTCCAAACGGTTAAATCTTGTTGTACTGCCCCTTTTTTTTTTTTTTTTTTTTTTTTTTTAATTCCTCACACACAGAGCTGGACCCTTTCTGTTACACAGGACAAACAGTTTTTTCAGTCTAACCACATTCCAGTCTCATATCTGTAATTTAAACGCTGTAGTAGTTAGCATAGAGGTTCACTTGTTTCCTAGTATAAAGACATGAAAATAAGCTGTTTGTTTGTTGGTGGTTCAGTAAGAACACATTATGAGTAATCAATACAGAAATCTTTGTGATTCCAATGAATTCCCAAATGTGTGTCCTCTAGGGGTATTGTGGCCAGCATCCTGGTGTTCCTCTGTTTTGGAGTGACACAGGCCAAAGATGGACCTTTCACCAGACCGCATCCAGGTATGAAAAGCACATTTAACACCAGGTTAAAGTAATTCATGTCAAATCTCTCTTTTTATATTAAGAATATAGCATAAGTTAACAAAGTTGGCACTTGGAAATGCAAGTCGAAGTTCATATTAAAGCCATGTAGTGCTCTTTTTATTGAACCCTGGTCTGTTTTATTAGCTTTCATTAAATACTGGACAACATCCAGGATATGCCAGTTTGACATTTGTTTGTCCTCTTAAAGCTTCCAGATAAGTAAAATAGTTGAAATGCCTTAAAACAAAGGTTGAAAAGGGGATTGTGAAAACCGATTATATAAAAATATGTTTATCATTAAAAGCAGCTGGCAGTTGAGTCAGTAGTTCAGTCAGTAGTAATAACATTTTCATCCTCCTAATGGAAAATACACATCCTGGTTAGAATCAGCAGTTGATTGAAGACAGTCGTCAAATTAAATGAGTTTGCAGACAGTACAGACGATCCCAAATCATTCATTTTTATGAGGCTTTAAATCTCAGTGACTAATTTATAATGGGCTATATGGTTCTAGTAAATAGTGCATTAGGCATTGCAGTGGCATTATTCAGTGACACTGAAAATGGCAGTTTGTGACAGGTTCACACCTGATACAGTTGTTTGCCTGTTTACCTTTTAATGTATTTAAACTGTTGGTTAGGTCTCCACAGAGGCTTTTTGTGCCATACAAATGAATTTATATGAAACATCTTTGATCTTGTCATCCAAGCGGGAGTGGATGGAAAGAGATGACATTTGGAGTTCATTACAATACAGATGCAGGGTTTTCAGGGCATATGTGTGGGAAAAGGGAGAGAGAGAGTAATCTGTTACTTGTATGCATTATACGACACTGAAATACAAAGCTGTTGTAGGACATGTGAAAAACAATTGTAGATTTTGCTTGTACTAAAACCTGTTGCCCAGGTAGAAAAATCTACGTGCCTGACTGCAGCACGTGAGCTGTGGCAGTTGGATTTCTACTCTAATGCTTTTGTAAACTTGCATCCTAACAGATAGTTAGTTTTTCCTTCTTTAAATCTGATGCAGTTTGTAAAAGGTGCTACTATTTAAATAAGAGCACTCACAGCTTTCTAAACAGAGCTTTCATGCAGAAAACACTTAACATCTCCCGCACAACAAACACACAACAGCTAACTCCAGAGGGAAAGGGAGGAAGGAAGGAGGGAAAACAGGGCGTGGAAGGCAGATGCAGCGACATGCCGAATGCTGTCGGTTGTAGGTAGGCGTGAAGTGGTCGAGCAAGTATTTGGCTGCATTACTCGCACCTTTTGTGGGCTGATTGAGGGGATGTGGTTGTGTGTGTGTGTGTGTGTGTGTGTATGCAGTTGCTTCAATCTTTTGCTTGTTAATCCAGCAGGGTAGGTCCTGGTGTTTGTCACCTTACAGTTGGCTCTCCATAGACAACCATCATGGGAAAAAGACCCAGTAGGGTTTTTTTTTTTTTTTTCCTCCTTCAGCATTAAAACCTGTAGCTCCTGCTGAATCTCAGACTGGGTGTGTCAAAGGAAACTGAGCTTGTGAATGTGAATCACCACAATAATTCAGCTCAATAGCAGTTGAATTAAAAGCACTCCTCATGTGGGACTTTAGGACTGAGATTGGTGTTTACCACACTATATATCAGTCCTTTTACTTGATGTTTTATTTCTTAATGAAAATCAGGATCTCTGTCTTAAATCTTCAGAAACACATTATGACATTATATGTATACTGAGGTAATTCAGGCAGATGTTTATTAGTGGAAATGAACTAATGATTTGGGGTTGAACCAAATGCCAGGACCCCTAGCAACTCATTTCTGTATGTGTCATCAGGTGCTCTTTTTAAATGTCTTTAACCAAAATCCACATTATACATTTGTTTATGGTGTTTTTGTTGGAAAACTAGTGGGAAGACTTGGGGCAGCAACGTTGAAGCTATGTAACCGAACAGTAAAATATTACTCTGGACTGAGTGTCAAATGTTCATACCTGCAGGGAATAGAAGTAGTTAGATTTGGAACGTGGAACGTTTACTCAGCACAAATAGGAAATTGTCATGTAAAGTTGTTATTATTGTTTTTTCATTGTCTTTAAAAACAAAGTACTAATTTAGTTTTTTATTCAGTGTAACTGATTTCTCTCTCTCGCTCTAGCTTACTGGCGTTTCTGGCTCTGCGTCACTGTCGTCTATGAACTGTTCCTCATCTTCATCCTGTTTCAGGTTGGTGTGGTGAGAATTTTGCTGCCTGGAAAGGCTAAAACACGTCAGATCAACACGTGCAATGCAAATTCTTAGCTCATGGGAACTCTGTACACAATCACATGACAATTTTCCCACATCAAACTTCTCTTTTTGAGTTTTCTACTCAGTGATTTTGATGACACAGGTTTTCTGGACGTTTACTTTGACATTTAATTATAATCGTGGTCTCCAAAAAGAAGGCCAGATGGAATCCATAAGTACTTCTTAAAGTGTAGTCAAGCCTGGGCAAAATATCGGGCTTTTTTTTTTTTTTCCCTCCCACTATCACGTGTGCTCCAGACTTTGGTGCTTTTTCTGCTGTGATCCCTGGAAGCCTCTTTTCACTCTCCCAATTTAATTAAATTGTCACTGAGCCAGACCCTTCAGACTGCCCTGGACACTGTAAAAGAAGAAGAATAAAGGGGGGGTATATTTAAGCATCTACTTCCTGTTTGTGCGAGGATAATTTTAAGTTGTTGCTAGGTAAAAAGCAATAAAATTTTACTTTTATGCCACAGAAATCTGTCGTTAGTTAAAGGAGGACACCATCTGATATAGCTTGTGTAGAGATGTAAGGTCTGGTGGTACTTGCTCTTATTCTTATCCTCTTTTATCCAGACGGTTCACGATGGACGACAGTTCATGAAGTACATTGACCCCAAATTAGGGGTTCCTCTCCCTGAGCGCGATTATGGGGGAAACTGCCTCATTTATGACCCTGGAAACACTACAGACCCTTTCCACAACATCTGGGTGAGAGAATGAATTTTTTTGCTTTTCATGTTACTCTTTGCAGGTAGGAATGTTTGTAAGACTTGAGTTTTTGATAGTATTACGTCGTTGAAAACAACTCAGTAAGAAACAGGCCGCCTTCCTAAAAGTAACATTTCTTGTCCAGTCATGCATTTATAATGTTGTGCATATTGTCCTCAATTAATGCTAATAAGGAAGTGGCCCAGATACAGGAAAAAAAAATATGGCAGCTTAGATGAATCTGTGTATGGCCTTTTGTGTCACAGTAAAACTTCTCTTATCTCTTTTTCTTCTACTTTATCTCTCTTTCATTCTCAAACACACAAGAATACAGTTACTGTGGAGGTGTGCAGCAGCTTGAGTCTGGCGCAGATTACAGTCCATCAATAGAACCAGGCCTTCCTCTCTCTGCTGCCATGACCCAGAGCCCATCTCCACTAACAGTCTGATTTTAGCCTCTAAAACCCCATTTCTGTGAATAGACTTTTTAAAATGTCAAATTACAGCCACATATTTATAAATAACTTTACTTCGGTTGTAGGAAGTTGCATGTGAAAGGACAAGCTAAAAAAATGAGTACATAAAAATGTGCTGAGTTACTAAGCAGAAATAATATGATCCAAATAGTAAGGGTGGAACTGTGTGTTTAATTGCATTTTATTTGTGCTTTGTGATGCCCAAAGAGGCTTTGTCCTGTTCAGTGACCCAGTACTCTCTGTGCTAATTTCTTCCTGTTTCCAGTGTGAACTAGATGTGATGCTTTATTTGAACACAGATGGTCTTATTTTAACTGTCCGAGCACAAGTAGAAAGCAGCAGGACTTTTTAGAGCACAGGCTGTGAGCATCTCTAAGCACTCTTGCTGTTTTGGATTATATCAGTGGAGCAGTGAAACTTAAAACAGAGCTCAATGAGCTGAAATGCATTTTGGAAATGTTAATAAATACACACAGTCGCAGGTCTGTGTTTTAATGGAAAGTTAGAAACCTCATCCCCATAGGATGCTTATCATGATCCACTACCAGTGTAATGCAACACATCTCCCTGTTAAATGGGTTACTTTGCAGTAAATACGGTGGATGGTTGGCACTGCACTCAGATGTGGAATTTCACAAATCAGTGGCTGCATGGTTATCAAGATCAGGGTTCTGGTGCCTACATGTGGCTGCTGGGATATAAAACACTGAAGGAGCAGCTGTGTGCAGTTTCTTACAGTGCACTGTATTTATGTGTAGATGAATGGAGAGCAGTCAATATACAGGCTTGGAGTGATTAATAATTATTGTTTGTATTGACAACATATAGGCTTACAGGGAATGATCTATTTGAAGATTCTAAATGTCACTTTATAGTTTTCATGTGATTATGTCACATTTGATTTCTGATCTCACTTTTACATTTCACATCTGTTTTTCTTTCCAGTTGACCCTAAAAAGAGTTATTTTTACCCCTCAGTCGTAAAAGGCTGAGGGGGTATTTGTTGGCACCAACTTTGGAAATGCAATAACACGAGAACAAAGCAACATAGTAGATTCAGATCGATGCCATGGGTCTATCTACTAAAAATCTTTAA
The DNA here is from genome assembly GCF_001858045.2 of Oreochromis niloticus. Lineage (NCBI taxonomy): Eukaryota > Metazoa > Chordata > Actinopteri > Cichliformes > Cichlidae > Oreochromis > Oreochromis niloticus. The sequence goes on from NC_031972.2 coordinate 45,886,007, forward strand.
CGAGTTCAAATCTGTGACCTTGACCTCAAAGTCACAGATCAAGTTTTCTGAAAATCTTGTGAATGTGATAACTTGAGAACAAGGTGACTACAGATGTTGAAATTGAGATCACTGGTGCAGCTGCTTGGAGCCTGAGGGGCTGATAACATTTTTGTAACCTTCCTTAAGTAAAGTGTAACCCTTTAATAAATATTGATAGCTTTAGTTTGGATTAATTGTGTCCATGTGACACTTCTCATTTGCCTCATTGGCATAACATGTATAGCTAACTGTGATTTTACTGTCTTAGTGTTTGTCCAAACGATCAACAGTTTAATGAAAGGGCTTTTCACGTGTAAGATTTAGGGGCAAAATTGTAGTTGGGCGTGCTGTTAAACATTATTTGTCTCTGCAGGACAAGATGGATGGCTTCGTGCCAGCTCACTTTCTCGGATGGTATATCAAGGTAGGTTTGCAATAAGCTGTCTGACATGTTTCATAAAAGCAGTTGAGCGTGCAGTCCTCGCTGTTGTGTACACATCACAGATTTAAATGGTTTGACTTTGCAAAGATTACAGAGCACCTAGTCAATAAGTGCCAAGTGAGGTCATTCCCACTCTGGTGTGATCATTTATTGACAAGTAAAGTTGCACCTTTTTATTGTTTATTGTCTGTTATCTTGCTGACCTCCTCACACTCTATTTTCCCTCCAGACTCTAATGATTCGGGATTGGTGGATGTGTATGATAATCAGTGTCATGTTTGAGTTCTTGGAGTACAGTCTGGAGCACCAGTTGCCTAACTTCTCAGAGTGCTGGTGGGACCATGTACGTACATTTGTGCTGGTTTCTTCTGATTACAAAATACTGTGTGACACACTTTGAGGTTACTTTGGTTGTTATGTCTAAGTTTTCTGAGTGAGTGTTTTGTAATAAGGCACAAATAGTAAAAATGAACAATATCTTTAAAAAAAAAATTCCTTGCCACATTGAAGAAATAAACATAAGATCGAGATGTCTTCTCTTTAAAGCGTGACAGTGTTTACTGCAGATATAATCCTGCCTAATGTGGACAGATTTTTCAAATGTGTTTATATTAGACAAGAAGTTTCTTTGAACCAAAGTGTGACCAGACAAAATTTTCAAAACAAGTATTGCATTGTAAATGTGTTTTAAATTTAAACGTAAAATTAAAGGGTTTTACGGACATTTTGCAGAACAAATTATATTCATCGTGTGTTAAGTTGGGAGGGTCACGGATCTCTTGCTCTTCAGCACATTTATAAGTAAAAGCACAGAAAGTGGAAGCACGGGAGTGAATTTTTTGCTAGTGATATTTCTAATGGCAACAAAGTCCTCATTTGTTTGCATGATAAGAACTTTATACCAGCAGCTAACTAGGTGATCTAATTAACAGAAGGGGTAGCTGGTAAAGCCAAGTGAGCACTGCTGGAAAGCAATAGAAAAAATCCAAATATAAACAGACTGTAATTATATTCACGACTGTAAAGATAAATACTGCGGTTGCTGTTGCTACTTGTTACTCACAAAAAATCTTAGTTATGGTAATTGTAAATTATGTTCAAGGTAGAGGAGAGGTGGTGTGTGATAGTTGGTTTGGAGGATTACTGCACCTCACTTACCCTTTTCTCGAATTGTTTCTCCATCTAGTGGATCATGGATGTGTTGGTGTGCAATGGGTTGGGGATCTACTGTGGCATGAAGACCCTGGCCTGGTTGTCTATGAAACCGTATCAGTGGCAGGGCCTCTGGAACATTCCTACATACAAGTATGACTTTATAAAAGACATTTCTTTGCAAACATTTTAATGTTGGGCTTCTGTATTTGTTTATATTTAATGATATCTCTGTCTGTACTTGGCAGGGGGAAGATAAAGCGTATAGCATTCCAGTTCACACCTTACAGCTGGGTGAAGTTTGAGTGGAAGCCTGCTTCAAACCTTCGCCGCTGGCTTGCTGTGTTAGGCATCATCTTTATGGTAAGAAATGTTAACATAAAGGGAAAGAATTTGTCTCACTGCAAAAAATGATGACATCACCATGCAATCAAAATGCACAGCAAATGTAATGTATTTAGACTCTGATATATCGATAATACAGGTTCATGTACTGGCCTAACAAATATATGTATTAATATATTGCTGATATATCTCTATCTGGATTTATGACTGTTGATAAATTAAAGTGGAAAAAGTAAAAAAGAGATGGTAGAAACACCCTTCAGCCATGTTTTGAATGTCGGCGTTGCTTAGTTTGTCCGCCAGAGGCCACTCTGCTACTTCCCTGTTAGCAACACATTGTAACGCTGCAAACATGACAACCACCCAATGTGAGCAAAGGCGGGTGGAGCATAAACATCAAATCCAGACAGCTTGTTGTGACAATAGATCAAGATTAAGCTTAAACAGCACTGTACTGTCGTCTTAGAAAGGACTCTCAAATAACTGTACATAACAGACACATGGGAAATGTGTTTCATGAATTGAGGAGAGAGGAAATAAAATATCAGATTTGTAATTCATCAAATATGGGCGTAGTTATGTTGGCTCCATTTCTGTTTTTGGTTCCCTGCCTGACACCTGAATTAGTTCACTAAATGTAAAAGGTTAGTTCTTGTTAGCTAGTGGAAGAGAAAGGCGTGCCCAACATGGACTGATTGTTGTAACTTTTTCTGCTTTTCTGTGTTGTTTTTGTGTTCTCAGTGCTTCTAAATTAAGATATTTTATCTCCTATCTCGCCAGTTTCTGTTGGCAGAGCTGAACACCTTCTACCTGAAATTTGTGTTGTGGATGCCTCCTGAACACTACTTGGTGCTGCTTCGCCTTGTCTTTTTTGTCAACGTGGGGGGCGTAGCCATGAGGGAGATCTACGACTTCATGGATGACCCGTGAGTAGCAATGCGCAGCTTTTCTTTTGGGAGTTGGACAGTTTGACCGGGTGTATAATAAAAGACTGTATGAAAAAGAACTTGTTGACATTCAGCACTGATTCAGTTTAATCAAGTGTTTGCTCTTGAGTTTTAAACTGGTTATCGTAGTGCAAATTGAAATCAGAAAACTAGATAAGCACAGCAGTGAAGAAATGTGTCAGTCTTCTGTGTACTATACACAGCAAAATATTTAGTAAGAACACCATTCATACATACCAGCCATGAGCAAACATGTGTATTGATAAGAATATGTTTACTAGTAACGGAAACATACAGAAATGTTTAGTTTTCTGCTATTTTTCCAGTGTTGGGTCGTGTTGGAGCTAGAGGTATTTCTAGTGATTAACTGATTAAACCTGAGGGATTAGAGTCTCATAAAAATAGACTGAATTAAATATGTCCATGTATTCCACATGTATTTAAAAGCCATTTTTAACTGTTTAAATACCAAATGCAGGGAAATGTGTGGTGTGCACACACAGTGTCAGATTAGTTTGCCAAATATGACTAGCATTAGTGGACTTCTTTACTTGCAGGTTAACGTCATCACAGCTCCTGTGCTGTTGTTAGGAATTACTCTGATTGTATTCCAGTTCATTGTAGAACAGCCTGCATATATAGCAAAATACTGCAGTACTGTACTAGTTCTGTTTAACCAGTGTTGTCCACTAACAAAATTCATATAATTACTCAGACTGTAGTATTTCTGGTAGACTAGAAATGGTAGTATCATTTACCGGTTGACTATTGAAACACATGGGTAGTGACATGGTGCTGTGCATTATGGTGTTACATCACAGGCTTACATGTAACCAGTAAATATTAAAAATAAACAGTAAATGTATCCTCCCTATTGAATAATTTTTCCATAATAACATTGTTTCATTTTCCCAACAGGAAGTTCCACAAGAAGCTCGGCCAGCAGGCGTGGCTGGTATCAGCAATCACAGTAACGGAGTTCCTAATAGTGGTCAAGTACGACCCCCACACCATCATGCTGCCCATTCCTTCTCTTATCATTCAGTGCTGGTTTTTAGGAATCCTCCTCATACTCATCTGGACCGTGTGGCGGTTTTTCATCCGGTAAGTAGTGGGATGGGTTATTTTATTTATTTATTTGTTGTTGTTTTGTTTGGGGGTTTTTTGGGGGGGGGGGGGGTTGTTGAAATGTAATGAAAGTCTTTGCTCTTCGTGTAAAACAATTAGGCTTTAAGGAGGAAAGATTTCAGCTTCTTAACCATTTCTAGCTTGTGTCTAGTAAACACAATAACTACACTGGGACCAAAGTCCAAAGTATTGCCTCTGTTTTTCTATTTTGGTTCGCTGGACACCGTACAGTCTATTTGAGACAGGTCCAGTCTACCTTTGGGTCGTTCTTGTTTTTAAAGTACGGTATTGTTTTTGTGTGTGTCAACTTTCTGTAGGTTTTCCTCTGGTCTGTTTCATATAGAGTCCAGTTATGGATCTGTAGAGACGTCCTACATGCTAATTATAGGAAGGGAAGTTGGGAATTGGCAAAAAGCAGCTGGTTTCCAAATGAACTTTGTACACTCATGCAGGAAAAAATGACAATCTGTTTCCATGCTGCTGTTTTGCACTTCACTTTTGCTTTAAATACACTGTTCATGGTGACTGATGAGGAAATACAGTTTTAATTACAGTTTAAGAAAGATCTCTGCACACGTGAGTTTCCATCCAGTGTGCTCCTGCATTTCATTTGGTTATTCCTCGTGAGCTCATGGAGTGTGTTTATTTCTTTTTTTTCTTTTCTCTTTTTTTTTTTTTTTAAATGTAATTTAATTTTTTTTGAGCTGCCTTATCTTTACTGTGTTGTTGTTGGTGGTGGTGTTGTTGTTGTTGTTGTTGTTGTTGTTGTTGTTGTTGTTAGGTGCAGCCTGCCCTGGCATGTTAAGCTTGTTGTCTGTTTTCCTCCCCTCCCCTTCCTTACTACTTCCTGCTCGTGCTCAGCAATAATGCAGTAATGTCCTTGCCAAGCAAGGTAGGTATAGGAAAAGTGTAGGGTTTTTGTTTTCTTTGTTTGTTTGTTTGTTTCCCCTTTTCTAAGACATCACCATTTGGATCTAAAATCATGAATAGAGGATCTATGGGATCCTCTAGAGAACGTAGTTAATACTCTGCATGGCTCCATCTCCTGCATGGCACTTTATGGATTCTTGCTGTGGTGAATTTTATCGTCTTCATTTCCCTTCACATCATTTTTACTCTCAGTTCCAGTCAGTTTAGTGACGTTAGAGGGCATTCAGTTTGTGTTGACACTGTTAAAGTGAGTCAGGACAGTGAAACCCAGAGGAACTGATACCCCCCCACACACACGCACAGACACAACCACACACTAACCATCATGTGACAAGAGCCAGTGAGATCAGCTCAACCACTTCTCCTGGTTGACTAAAGACAAAAGCGTGCCATTATCCAGTTATTCTGATCAAAGTGATTTATTTTTTTTTAACAGAACCTTAAGAATTTCCAAGCACTGTTTGACCCTATTGTACACTCCCAGTCTGTTACCTAATATGCTTCATTTAGTATGAGTGGACCGAGGTGAGTGCTGAGTGCATGTTTCGTTTTGAGGTGTGTAACAGCCTGGTGCTCTTCCATTAAGTGTTACAGAGGTCCTCATGAGGAGCATTCAAAATAATATTAATGTTAACAATAAACATAGTAACAATAATAAGTACTTTTTTGTGAAGTGCTTCCCAGAAACAGAATAAACTTGCATGAAAAGAAATGTTAAAATCAATTTATATATCATTTAAAATAAGTTCATTGTCAAAAGAAAACTAAGATAAAGAGCCGAAGCGATCGCCTTTCATCTTTAAGCATGAGATGGACACAGTTAACGGGTTCCTGCCAGGGGATCTCAGACCTTGCACCGGTTGCTATGCAGCAGTTCAAGTACATATTCCGGAGTCAGGCGATGAAATGCTTTAAAAGAAATAAGTAAATTTTAAAATCGATTCTAAAAGTCATGGACAGCCTGTGCAGAGTCATTAGGGTTAGAGTAATATGTTCACTTTTCCTCGTTCTTGTAGGAAGTCTTGTTGCTGCACAAACAGAAGTCTGTGTATTCATTTCTGATTGTTACCTGTTAAGAGACTATTGCAATAACCAGAGAGAAGGTAAAAGTGAAAATGAATGTCACTGAAAACTCAGTGTTGATCGTATCCTCGCACATTCCTCAGGCATTCGTTTCTTAAAAAATTTGATTAAAATCAAACAACACACCCAGATTTCTGGCAACTCATTAAACTGATAAAGTTGGTACTCGGCTGCAGGCTGTCCAAACCAGATCTAAGAAATTTTGGTTTATCGGATTTACATTTTTTTTAATTTTTTTATTTTTTATTTTTTTTTATCATTATTATTTTTATTTTATTTATTTATTTTTTTTAAATGCACATATCTGTTTCTTGATGTTGGTTAAACAGTTTATAAGGTTGACGAAACTTGTTGAACCTTACTGGGAAATGGAGCAGTGTGTTATCAGCATAGCAGTGAAACAAAATGTTATTTCACCGTATAATGTGGCCAAGTAGTAGCGTATATAATGAAAAAAGTATATTAATATTGTTCGAATGGCATCCAGCTTATTTTGGGACACACAAATGATATTTGTTGTCAAATACACAAAAGGTCCCTGCCCTCACCCCCAACCAGTGGCGGCAGATGTCTGCCCCTCCCTGAGCCTGGATCTACCTTCCAGTTCCTTCCCACTGTCACCAAGTGCTTGCTCAAAGGGGGTCGTTTGATTTGGTTATCTCTGTCGGTGAATCTCTGTTTTATTCATTTTTCCCCCTGCCCTTCCTAAGCAGGGATTTCATACAGATTGACTGATCATTTCTTGTAGTGATGGATTTATTTGACAAAGACAAACTGGGAATTTTTCTTAGTCTCAAAAAGTAAGAAATGCAGTTCACGTGAGACTTTGAGAGCAGAGCTTTATCTTCTGTTTGTGATGTTTGTTAAAGTAATCAGCTGTTTTGTTTGTTTTTTCTTTTAATATAACCCAGTGTATAGTGTAGGCGTAGGAATTATAAGAAAGAAACCTTCTGTGAGAAAAGTTAGTGGACCAGAAACCATCTGGGAAGACACGACCCTCAGGGATGACACGCTATAAATAATGCGTGTGCTCTTTCCTTCTGTCTTCTCACAGTGACATCACACTCCGCTACAAAGAGACGCGCCGGCGTAAACAGGAAGCCCCTGCTGACTGGGACCGCCCGCTGGGCAACGGCAGCACGGCCGCCCCCTCCGGGCGCAGCAAACTGAACGGCAGCTCCGAGACGCTGAGGCAGCGGAAGTCCTGAGAGGAAGCCGGTCAGTCACGCTGTCAGCAGCGAGTGAAGGGGGACAGTGAGAGGAGTTGAGGAGAAATGTAACACAAGAAGACACTTAGAGGATGGACACATACTGTTCTTGTGCCTACATGAACCAAGTAGTCATATAACACAGGCAAGGGGGTGAACGGGGCAATTTTCATTCGGTGTATGTGTAGTTATTGTCCTACTTCCGGTATTTACCTCATTCTGTTTCAAAGAACATTTGGTGGATTAACAGACAAGATAGTTTTGCATTAGTAATATATATTTTTGAATGTTTGGTGATAAGATGAATCAGTACAGAATCGGAAAGTAGATGTGCTCTTGACCAATAATTTTTCCATTTTCTCAACTGCACTTTGTCTTTAAAAACAAAAAAGCGAAAGAAGAAGACTGGAGGAGGAACATATCTGTCACTGTAAATATGCTTAATCCTGTGTTGTGCAGTCATATCAGTGCAGGTGAGAAAAAGGAGAGCATTTAGAGGAGTTTCTGAAGGTGTAATGACTGATCTGGATTCTGTTTTATTATCCACTACTATGCAATCTTCAGTATCACCCTGGGCGCGAGTAATGATAACAACACATGGCTGTTCAGATTAGTTTAAGTGACACTTACTTTACCAGCTGATTCCTGATTCATTCTGACAGCTTACACTAGGTTTAGTCCCAGGTACATGATGTATTGTTTACATGTGGAAGACAATTTAAGCTTTTGTTTTTTTCATTTACAGTTCAGCGTTCATTCCTGGAAGCACTGAGCCTTGAGGGTTCTTGCTCAGATCCTCCTTTAGTCACACACACGAGAGGAAAACTGGTCAAAGCCTTTCTTTCCTCTCAAGCTTTGTTCTTGAAAAGAACGACAAGTTTGTTTAAAAAAAGAATAAAATCAAGATGTACTATATTCTAGTTATTTAACTGGTGATAATAATATACGTGGTGTCTGGGATATAGTTTGAGTGTTTTTTTTTGTAGCCGTTTTCTTATCACTGTTATTTCTTTAGGGTAAATCAATGCTAAACACTAGATTCCTTTTTTGTGAAATGAGGTTCAGAGAAACCTGCAGCACTAACATCCACATCCACAACAGACGCATTGATGGGAAGCTGTGCTTGGTTTTCCTCAGACCGTGACGTGTTTGTTCCCCGTAACAAAAAAGGATAAATGGCAGAGATGTGGGTGTTCCTCTACACTTTTTACCATTTGTCACTTTAGAATTTAATATTCGATTCCTTTTATGCCAAACATTCTTCCAGTTTTACATTTTGGGGTTTTTTATGATTTTATTTTATTTTATTTTTTTTCTTTTCTCAGCTTTGCGAGCGTCACCATATTGCACATGCAATCAGCCAAAGCTTAAGATCTGCTTCTTGCTAAAGCCATAAGTACCATCCACCATGAGGTACCATGCACCTCAAACTGCTCATTTTGATTCTTTCTGAGCTGAGTTTCAGCGCCGTCAGTGTCTGCGTCTAGTTATAGTGTTACGAAAGGTCACCTGGACGTCAGGCGGCTAAAACCAAATTCACCTGTACAGCCATGATTACAGCTAAAAACTCCTAATTATGAGGAATTGTCTTAGTTGCTTTTGATCTGTGTCGGTGACAGCTGCTAAATGTAGAGCTGCCACGATTCATCGTGCTGATAATGAATTCATCCTGAAAACATCCAATCACTACTTGCTTACACATTTTCTTAAAACGATCAGCAGATTAATCTGATGATGAACACAAGTGTTAACCGCTGCTCTAGTGAAACATGAAAGTGTTTCAAAATAAAAATAAGCTTTACATTAAAATGATTTAGGTGGTCAAACTGAAACAAGCTGGAAATATCAGCATGTTCCAGTTTCACTCCCAACTCTCACTGTTACCAAAACATTGCGTCCGTGTCCTGTGACTGTCGGGGTTCAGTTAAATCTGTGTTGCTCACCGTGTCCCGGTGACTCTGATATCTGTGAAATGAGATCCAAATTCTGGTCTGTTTTAGTGAGGCTGCAGTCGTTTTCTCGTGAATGTAATCCAGCAGATTCAGCTGTTCAGACAAGAGGGTCACAAACACTAAGCTGAACATCGTTTCTGCAATGCTGCACCTCCTGCCGCAACATTTAAACCACCTGCCTGGTACTGGGTAGCTCTGGTCACACAGGGCTCAGCCAAAGGCCCTCCAGGGGAGCTCTTTGGTGTCTGGCACTGGGATGCTAATAAGGTATTCTTTGGGTCTTGTGGGTTGTTTGCAGTGGGTCCTCCACTTTGACTTTCTGAGGGAGGCCCCTGTTTATGGGGGAAATGTTTAGTCTGTTTAGTTGGGAAGTACATGATGGAGTTACTTATGGATGTACTCAAGGGTTTCCTAGCAGACAATTGCCTTGTAACATGACCAATGTTAGTCACTTCACCTGTCAGTGGTTTGAGTGTTGTGGACCTTGCTCTGACTGCAGCGATTTCTGTGTGAATTTCAAACTAATGTTTAGCTGATATTTCAGATTTTGTGCTTGTTTAACCTGTGCTGTGCTAATTCAGCTGCTTGAGGGTTTTTTTTTTTTCTTTCCTTTTCTCTGTCAAGTACTTTCAGACACGGGCTGGGTATCCACTGTGTACCTGTGTTCGTGCCTTGAATTGGTCAAAACTGTTTTTTGTTTGAAGTAACTGAAAACTTAAACCCAAGTTATGAATTTGCACATCAGCTCTGCATTAGAAAATAGTGAATTAAAAATGAACTTGAACACGTAGAAGCAGTGTGGAGCAAAGTGGAATTTTAAAAAAAACAACAAAAACAGGAACTTTAGTGTTTGCGGTTCAGTTTAGTTTCACTTGCAGCCTCATGGGGGCGGTAGATGCCTGGTTATCTCTACCCTGTGCAGTCATGTCTCCTGGAGATTGATCATTGACTGCTTGCTGTAAATGCCATTTTCAACTTGGATTGTGTAAATGTGAAGATGTTGATCATAAAAAGTGAATATGCTGCTGCAACACATACTTTTATAATGTTTTCAATAAAATAAAATAAAAACTGAACTTTGCACAGTCTGTTTTTCTGAGTAAATCAGGTGACGGATGTTTTAATTGCCTCAAATGGAATTAACTGTTGGTGCTTCAATGCAGTTACAGTGACCACCCATCGGTGATACTATAGGTAAGTAATGTGTCCTTTGTAGTATCTATTATTGCAGAGTTTCAGTGCTTTTTTTTTTTTTTGTTTTGTTTTTTTGTAAGGGCAGAAAGTTTTCATGCTTGGTAAGTTTGTATACAGTGTCACCATGGAAACAAATTCCATCAAATTTTTATCTGTTTTGCTCTTGATGTACTCGTTAGACGGGCTCAACATGTGACAAGTGGAAACTGCCACAAAACTTGGGAAGTAACTACTAAAATGCTTAGTCACACATGTGGCATACAGTTTTTTTTCTCTTAAGTTTGAAATGTTGCCAGCTTTCCAGATTCCTCAGTTTTCTATAAAGTTACTTGTGATTATGGATTTTATACAAGATAAACATTTCCAATAAATCTTATCACCATTGCGCTTCCGCCAAATTATCACAAGATAGTGGCCTTGCAAAAAAGTCTTCAACACTGACTGACAAGTGTTCCCAATCCACCGGGGAAAGAAATACCCTGACGACTATCAGTTCCTTTTGTGAAAGGACAGCAGTGGTACCTCAGTAATCAGAACTGATAAATAAGCAGAATCCAAGCAGACTCCATGGCACTGATGAGTAACAGCACCTCTGCAACTATGAACTAGATAAGAGACTAAGGAGATGGATGAAATGATACCCCTTTTTAAAAATAATATAAGGAGATCAGTAAGTTCATACATTGGAGTGATATTTGACTTTTTATTGCATAGCGCCACCAGGTTTTCTTCCCATGAATCCCTTTCTATACACACACAGCCTATTGGCATACAGTTGCATAGTTCAGTGAACTACTCTTTCAAAAATCCTTGAAAGAGTAGTTGTCAAACAGCTAACAGATCATCTGCAGAGGAATGGCTTATTTGAAGAGTTTCAGTCAGGTTTCAGAGCTCATCACAGCACAGAAACAGCTTTAGTGAAGGTTACAAATGATCTTCTTATGGCCTCTGACAGTGGACTCATCTCTGTGCTTGTCCTGCTAGACCTCAGTGCTGCGTTCGATACTGTTGACCATAATATCCTATTAGAGCGATTAGAACATGCTGTAGGTATTACAGGTACTGCACTGCAGTGGTTTGTATCATATCTATCTAATAGACTCCAGTTTGTACATGTAAATGGAGAGTCCTCTTCAGACACTAAGGTCAATTATGGTGTTCCACAGGGTTCAGTGCTAGGACCAATTCTATTTACATTATACATGCTTCCCCTAGGCAACATCATTAGAAGACATAGCATAAATTTTCACTGCTATGCAGATGACACGCAGCTCTATCTATCCATGAAGCCAGGTAACACACACCAATTAGTTAAACTGCAGGAATGTCTTAAAGACATAAAGACCTGGATGGCCGCTAACTTTCTGCTTCTTAATTCAGATAAAACTGAGGTTATTGTACTCGGCCCTGAAAATCTTAGAAATATGGTATCTAAGCAGATTCTTACTCTGGATGGCATTACCTTGGCCTCCAGTAACACTGTGAGAAACCTTGGAGTCATTTTTGACCAGGACATGTCCTTCAATGCACATATTAAACAAATATGTAAGACTGCTTTCTTCCATTTGCGCAACATCTGTAAAATTAGAAATATCCTGTCTCAGAGTGATGCTGAAAAACTAGTTCATGCATTTATTACTTCCAGGCTGGACTACTGTAATTCACTATTATCAGGAAGTCCTAAAAACTCGCTGAGAAGCCTTCAGCTAATCCAAAATGCTGCAGCAAGAGTACTGACAGGGACTAGAAAGAGAGAGCATATTTCTCCTGTTTTGGCTTCCCTTCATTGGCTTCCTGTTAAATCCAGAATTGATTTCAAAATCCTGCTCCTCACATACAAGGTCTTAAATAATCAGGCCCCATCTTATCTTAATGACCTTGTAGTACCATATCACCCTATTAGAGCACTTCGCTCTTGCACTGCAGGCCTACTTGTTGTTCCTAGAGTATTTAAAAGTAGAATGGGAGGCAGAGCCTTCAGTTTTCAGGCCCCTCTTCTGTGGAACCAACTTCCAGTTTGGATTCGGGAGACAGACACTATCTCTACTTTCAAGATTAGGCTTAAAACTTTCCTTTTTGCTAAAGCATATAGTTAGGGCTGGACCAGGTGACCCTGAATCCTCCCTTAGTTATGCTGCAATAGACGTAGGCTGCCGGGGATTCCCATGATGCATTGAGTTTTTCCCTTCCAGTCACCTTTCTCACTCACTATGTGCTAATAGACCTCTCTGCATCGAATCATATCTGTTATTAATTTCTGTCTCTCTTCCACAGCATGTCTTTCATCCTGTTTTCCTTCTTTCACCCCAACCGGTCGCAGCAGATGGCCGCCCCTCCCTGAGCCTGGTTCTGCCGGAGGTTTCTTCCTGTTAAAAGGGAGTTTTTCCTTCCCACTGTCGCCAAAGTGCTTGCTCATAGGGGGTCATATGATTGTTGGGTTTTTCTCTGTATTTATTATTGTGCTATCTACTGTACAATATAAAGCGCCTTGAGGCGACTTTTGTTGTGATTTGGCGCTATATAAATAAAATTGAATTGAATTGAATTGAATTAATAAACCCCCAGGAAGAAAACGAATTCCTCTTCCATTACAAGAGAGACTGCAGGTCTTCCAGCACCTGGCTTGTAGTGCATTGGTACAATTAAAAGTCTTCGAGGACTCCCTGAAGCAGCAGGAGTGGATTTAAAGATCACCTGGTAAAAGGCATTCAAAAATGTTGTTTAGAACAGACAAAGCAGTGCATTCAAGCATACAGTAAGCAACGAGTGACAAAATATTTGTAGGAGTGCAGAAAAATGTACGAGGAATCATTTCATCATAACAGAATAATATTAGCAAAATCTGCAGCTGAAGAGTGCCGAGAACAGCTTTTATGCCTGAGATCCTCCTCTGAAAACGTACCGTTGACTCTTTGGTTTAAGGTTAAAAACAATCAGCCTAGCAAGTTTGAGTTTTGGTGAAGCTAAAAGGCACCTGTGTGAATGTGCAGGAAACCGAGGTGGCTCAGCTCTAACAGTCAATACGGTGCTAAAATGTGCAAAATAGGGTCCATGTTCAGTCTCACCTTGCATTGTGTATTTGTCTAATGTCTGGGGAAGAAAGAATAAGACCTTCGAATCCAGTCACACATTAACAGAACTGCTTTTCAGACACTTTAAATATTAACTTTGTCAACCAGAATCCTTTCAAGTTACTTTAAAAATAAGCCAGTTACTGATTGGGACGTTGACAATCTTATAATCCAACAGCTGCCCGTCTTTGGGATACAAAAAGAATTTAAAAAAAAAAAAAAAGAAACCCAAACCTAACAACAACAAAATCAACTTTAGAAAATATTTTTAGAAATATATTCTTCAAATAAAAACAGGTTCACTCATATTTCTATGATCTGACCAGTTTGAAGCCCTGCCCCGTGTCCAGTATTGCTGGTGGAAACCAGTTGAGCTTGAGTCTCTTGAAACATCGCAGACAGGCGCTGCAGGTCCACAGCAGGTTTAGGCTGCCGCACCACAGCGCCAGCTGGACCACGGGATAGGTCACCCGGGGGAAATACATGCTCCAGTGATTGGTGACGTCGCTTCTTGTTGGTAGGTGCAGCATGTAGTCGCCCCAGTGTTTGGAGATGCCGTAGGCAGCAGAAACCGCCCTGCCCCTCTCTGACCACTGGATGTTGCTGTTTGAGTTGCAGTTGTACTCCACCCACTCGGAGGTGAAGTCTCCGAGCTGTGGCAGGTCGTGCAGTTCGACGTCCGCCACTCTGGAGAGCGTTGCTCCCTGGATGGCCACATACAGGTCCTCCACCTTTCTAACCGCCTTCACCCATGGCAGAGAGTTGTCACAGTCGAGGACCACAACAAGGCGGGAACAGAAGTTGGCGTTCTTCTCCCTCCACCATTCCAAGATGTGATCCAGACGTAGAGTCTCTCCACCTAAAGATGAAACAGCTGATTACAGATGACTCCAAAACAATGGCACACATTCTCAGTTCAATTTAAACATTTTTGCATTATCCTACTGCCAGGGTTTTTGCTGGTTCAAAATTGGCCTCTGGGTGGAGTACCTACAGACATATGCATGACTGATTGTACATTTAGTATGTAGTATGCATTAATATGCATTTTCCTAATATTTCTGGCTATTTAATAAACAAAACAGCATTTTATACTCAAAATAAATGAAACTTAAATTCAAAATTTGGTTAAAAAATATTTTTACAACAACCCAGGTCATGTTTCCTTTTTGAAAGTGCCAAACTTTTTTTTTTCTTCAAATATATACACAGGTTTAGAAAAAAAAAAAAATGAGCGATTCCTAATCATGATTGCTTCAACTTAACGCCTCTCTCACCTGCCAGCGCCCACTCGCCAGTGCGATGCGTATGGCCACTGTAGAAGATCACGTAGGTGTCGTGGCGTGGGCCGTCTGGGGTGCAGAGGTCCAGAAAGGATTTCATCTTGGACTGCAGAGCCTCCAGGGTTACCCCGCTGGTGGAATAGTCACAGCCAAACGTCTCAATCAGGTGGTGGGCAAAGAAGCGCTGCACGTTGTTCAACATACCCGTAGAGCGCCTGTTCAACTCATGCACCTTGTCTGGAGGCAGCAGCATCGGCTGACCGTCAGGACTGTAACAGGAAGGAGAATTATGCCACTTTCAGAATTCCATTTCATTTGAGTGCACAGAATATCAATGATGTAAATCCAAACATGAATCTGAATGTGGTCTAAATTGACTTGAAGATGTTTCTAATTCTCAGATACAACGCTGGACCTCTACCTGCAGTAGTTGGTGGGAATGACCACTGCATACCCCACGCATGTTCCTCCCAGGGTGTTCCCGAGCTCATGGAAGAGTCCATGGAACAGAGACTCCAGGGGCAGAATGAGCAGGAAAGTGCTCACAAACAAACTGTTTTTGGCCTGCAGAGCAAATTTACAAGAGTCATGTAAAGGGATAAATGAAACAGGAAACAGGAAACAGAATAACCTGTGTGCTGTAGCAGTAAAGCATTTTTGAGACAGACCTACCTGCCAGCACAGAGCACCCACAGCCACCGTGGACACCAGAGTAAAGAACACCAGGCGTTCAGAGATGAGGCAGAAATGTCGCATGCCTTTGGAGGCCATCACCTTGTCCAGGCCGCTGACCTCTGACCCCTGGGACCAGCACAGCCTCTGGCATTCGCTGAGCTTAGAGTGAAAGCCCCACACAGTGATGACAAACACCATGTGGCAAATACCCCAGAAGAGCGCACACACTACGAAGGCTGGGATCGTGCGGTACCACTGTTCCAGGTCTGAGAGTCTCCCAGCAGAAAGGACGATGAAGCTCACCTCCACCGCCAGCAGGGGCAGGAGGGAGACCCGGCGCCACAGCCCCCTCCACACCAGAAACGGTTGCCAGCGCTCAGTCACAGAGAGACCGCTGAAGTAGACATCGAGCAGAGGGTCGCAGATGAGCTGACTGAAGAAGCAGGAGAGGGCGAACGGGTTGGTGGTAATGTTCAGAGACTGAAAGAACAGCACGGCGGTGATGACAGCGAAGGACACCAGGTTGGCGAGAGCCAGGAGAGCCTTCATCCGCAGCGCAACCATGACCGTGCCCAGAGCCACCACGAGCACCGTCACGCTCAGGGACTTCTGGATGAGCAGCGCGGTGCTGGCGATCGCAAAGCCAGCTAGCTCCAGCCGCTCCGCGGAGGTCAAGAAGGCAGGGCGATACCTAGCACATCCAACCAGTCTCTCCAGCAGCGCCCACAGTGTCCTCAGAGCCACGCTAGCCAGCAGCAGGTAGTTGGCAACCTGCTCCCTGACGTCGACGTCCAGGGCGGGGGAGTTGAGGAAACACAGGAGACCCAGCAAAAAACCGAACCACAGGTGGAGGATGCTGAGGCTCATCCTCTCCATACTGAAGTAGTAGAGGCCAATGGCTATCCCGAGGACAACCAGGGCCAAAACAAAAATGACAAGAAGAGCGGACTCCGCGCTTGTTTCCCACCGGACATAGAGACCCATGCACAGGGCCACGAGCAGGTTAAGTCCGGACAAGTAGCCTAGCCACCGGACTGATGACCACATGCTCATCTCTCCGTTGACTTCCTCCAGCCGGGTCATCGCTGCGTGAAGGCAGTGACTGACACAGTAGCGTAGAAAACGACACATTTTCCTTTTAAATTAAATACCAACTACCTGAAACCAAAAAATGGCATTTAAGTCAGATATTACCCGGTCTACTGTCCGCGGTGACATCTGAAATCCCGCGACATTCAAACTCGGTTTAGCCAGCGGGCTAACTTGTTGAAAGTAGCTAGCTTAGCTGGCGTTAGCTCCTCAGCGGCACATCTTCAGGACGGTTAGTGTCAGCGGTCAAAACACTCACATCTTGGATGTCACTTGCTTTATTGTTCCATCTGACGTTTGGTACGATTCTAAACGATCGCAGTTGGGTTGTTCTGACGCCAGCCAGCGGGACTGTGAAAGACATCAGTTCAAAAAGTTTCACATCAAAACTTTTCAGTCAGATGACAGTCGCCATGATTGTGCTAAGACTACGGTAAGCATAAAGGGTCAGAACTGGTGTTGAAAAGTTCAAACGTCCAAACCGTATTGTTGATGCAGTTTTTTTTTCTTTTATTTATTTTTTTACTGAGTTCCCTCAGTTAAACTAATATAAGACCCCCCGCCGCCAAAAAAACAAAACAAAGACAAAAATAGTATTATTTTTTTCCGTAGTTGCTAGCATCTTTCTCCGTGCTGGCAGGAACTAACAAGTGACACATTCAAGGAAGATCCGATTATTTGACCCCTGCATTTAGAAAATCCAGTTTGTTGACGTTTTTCCCCCGACATGGTTTAGGCCTACATTTTCCCTTGTAGATAAGGATATTTACACTTTAATTAACTACTTTTTAATTTTTTTAGTAATCGCTTTTTTCCTGTGGATATGGAAGCGTCCTCTACCATGATTTTACTTCTATCCTCAGGGCACGAGGGGTCGCTAAATGGTTTGACGAGCATAATTATGCGAGTTGCATAGCATTCATATTCTCAAAATTTCAACCCTAGTTGAACGCTTATGGAAGACTTTGGACCAACGTGCCAGTCAGTGCACTCTGCTACTATTATTAAAACACCAGATGAACAATTACATTTCTGCTTCTCTCCACTACAACTTCAGGGACTTTGGATGAGCAGTGTTTAAAGCACACTTAAGTTGTTCTGATTTCTGTGTGGGCTCAATTTGAGACCCTACCAGCTACTCTTTTGACCGCACATATGTATTTAGATAACCCTTTAGAGATTAGAGGTCTCCCATCACTTTACAGGGGTGTCAAACATATGGTGCTGGGGCCAGAATCAGCCTGGCAAAGACAATAATTGGATGGCTTTGAAGGAGTTCATAAGAGTTTCTTTGTGTAGTGCATGTAATAGTTAATAAATGAAATTACCAAAAATTCCATCACGTCACCAATTTTTTCACCATCTACTGAAGAAATGTCAGTTTTTCTAAAGTGGGTCTGGAAAAAAAAATCAGAATTAACAAAACGAGACTTTATAAAGTTGTTAAATTTTATAAACTTGATAATTTTAGATTTTATAAATCTGGGTAATAAGCAACAAGAACCTTGTTATTTTATACATGTATCACGAAAGTGCACTTTTTTCTTATATTATCATAATCTCAGGCATTAAAAGTTTAGTTAAATGTGTCTGCTCTGACAGAAAGAGGAGTTTCACTGCTCTGGCCCACTCGACGGTCTAGCCCCATCAAAGTGGGCTGTACGGGGCCCACAATGTAAAATGAATATGACATCCCTTCCTTACAAAAACACTAACACTGCTTTTTTTAATATTACTCATTAAAAACTCTACGGCCATGGGGTTTGAATGTTTTTTCAAAAAAATATTTCTGTATAGTACTATCAAAAGAAGAAGAAGAAATTCTGACCAAGTTGTAAAAGAGAGTCGCAGACTCCTCATAACGTTTTAAGTTGTAAACAACTGATTTTTTTAAATATAAAAATATTAGCACAAAAGAAGGAACACACACACCGCCACCTTATATTTACATTCATTTATAAAAGAGAAATACAATGGTACTGTAAGCACACATTGTTCTGCACTGTTGAAAATGCTGATAATGAAGATGATCCATATCATGCAAATAGGCCAAAAGAAACACTGGAAGACAAATCACAAAACACGCTCCTTTAAAGTCTGAATATGTACTGTGAAATTTTTTTTCCCCTGTTAAAAATCAGGAAGAAAAAACAAAACAGCAGAGATATGCATTAACCAGAAAATGATATGGAAATGGCAAAAGCACACTGCATTACATAAACGTATTGTTCCACTAATATGACGAAGAAGAACTTGACAGTTCGTGTCAACCATTTGGCCAAAGAAGCTCGATATCATCACTTCAGGGGCGTGAAAGTCTGTTTGCGATGAATACAAAAACACAGAAGGCACCTTATAGTTATTATTGATATCGTTTTGTGGGCCTATCACATTGAAAAGTTCTGAAAAGAGACAACATTTTGTGACACCCTTTGGGATCAATGATAAAGTGCCACTGACCAAAACAAAAAAAAATCCATACACTATAAATTCACTCCTTCAGTCACACACTCTAAGCCACACCCACACATTTAGTCTATTCAGGGACCAGCAGGAACACACAATAACATTTCACCTGGTAGTGTCTTAGCTAAAACCTCCCTGCAGCATACAGCGTTTTCACATCTTACCTCGCTTTCTAAATTTTACAATATTTCACCTTTTTACAAAAGTGAGTGTAAATGTATTTTCTCTCTGTGATTTTTCTAAGGAACTCTGCATCTGCTTTTGTGGAGTGCTGTATTTTCACATCAAAGTTGTAAAACTGTGTCAAAGGAAACTGGTGTAAAGTCACTGACATGCAGTGTTGTACCAATCTGCTGCTTAAGACGAAAAAAAAAAAAAAAGATTAAATGCAACAGCAGGAAAAAGATCATTCAGAATGAAGTCAGTCTTTAAGAGAAGAGCAAAAGAAAAACCTTGTACCTACTTTGCACTTGTACCTTTTTAAACACTATAAGTAAACAGTTAACGTTTCACATTAGTAAACCTACTAATACTACTGTATGGTTCTGAAAATGTTTCAAATGCTACAAATACCAGTTTTTTGTTGTTTTTTTTGGTAAAAGATACACATAATCATTCAATGCCAAGTTACCAAGGCATTGCCACAATTTACAACACCAATGTTTGACTGTTTGACTATGGATATCTATTTCCAAACAATAAGCTTTTTTTATGTCTTGGAAAACTAAAATGAACATCAAAAAAAAGTTTTCAGGAAGTTGAGCTGTATGTGCCAGAAGCAAACACGCCCTTCTACTTATTCCATCTCTGTCTCACCAGTGCAATCAAACCCCCGTCGCGCTGCTTAGGTTTGCTGTATTTGGCTTTTTTTGTACAGAGCAGCCTGCGACTCTAGCTTATTTCATACAGAGACTGAGTACAGAACGTAGACAAGCTGACTTTTGATGTTAAGAGGAGCGGGGAGTTCAGAGATCTTGCGGGCATTCGATTTCCAACTCTTAAAAAACCTAACTATTTATCAAAATATATCCATCTTAGTGTGTGAGTGTGTGTGTGTGTGTGTGTGCGTGTGTGTGCGCGCACACTCTGAAAGGAGTGTGGATATGAGAAAATTATCTGTAAACGTTTCTCTTTCACACTGTGCAAACTGCATTGTTTTGAGAAGGAGACGTAGAAGTGGGGTAAGAATGCAGCTGGTTAAATTTGGCAGCGCAGCAGTTGGGGGGGACACGACAATTAAGGCCTTTTCAGACACGCTCTCCATTTATGGTAACCTGGCAGCATCGAAATGTGTCGGCTTCACGTCTCAATCAGCATCCTGGTCGCTCTTTGGCAATACCAATCTTACTAGGTCAAGCCTTGAAACATTAACATTAATGTGTCCCGTGCTTCATTGTGAGTTGCTCAGCTGACTAGAGGATACATTAAACAGCAATAACATGGACATAAATGTGTCTCAGATGAGAGTACTAACCTCTGTGACCCATTTCTATTCACATTACAGAAGAGAGATTCCCTCCCCCCCGTCTCTCTCTCAGAGTTTGAGTGGGAGAGCCTCCTTTAACTTTCAAAAGTGTGGTTACACTTCTAAAAGCTGACACTGATAATATTGTGTGGCTAACCTCATGCTTGTGCCTTCTCTCTCTCACTGTCAGGGGTATATTTGATTGAAAGCATTAGGAGTATTAACTAAATATAATTCCATCGCTTTTACAGACTTTTGAAGCTAGCGATGTTACGTTTTCCATGTCTGAAAGGGGCTTTAGGTGGAGAAAGGGGCGGGAAGGGTTGCTGGTTTAGCCTAGCTCTGGAGCAGGATGGGATCCTCTAACTCATGAAATCCGGGTACGGAGCTGCTCTGGCTCTCCCCAGAATCTGAATCATAGGGTGTGTCTGGTAGCTCCGTGAAGCCCCAAGCTAGCTGGTCATCCTCAAACTCGGAGCGCACCTGCATTGGGATGTCTTCACAGTCTTCCTCCTCATTGGAATTAAAGTCCTGAGGGATGTAAAGCATCTCAGGGTAGTTGCGTGACACCAGGTCACTGGTGGTGGCCAGAGACACCTTTCGGAAGGCGATGAGATGCATGTGAGAATACTTGACATATTTGTAGCGCTTGAAGCCCAGCGACTCCACCGCGACGCGCCAGCTGCGCATCATGAGAGCGTGGCGGTTTTGGTGAGAAGAGTCAGGCGTGATGATTAGCAGCAGGCCATGCAGATCCAGCAGCTCATGGGCCTTCTTGCAGCAGATCCAGCGCTGGTATGGTGAGGGGAAGTAGGACAAAAGCAGGGAGAAGACCACCACGTGGAAAAGCTGAGCGGGCAGAGCATCGATGGGGTTATGGAGCTGGCGGAGGAAAGCCTCGACTGCATCACCCGCCAGCTGGAGGGGCTGCTGGAGCTGGAGGTTGAGGAAGTCACACTTGTACACACTCTGAAAAAGCACAAATTTAACACAAATCAGGGTTTAAACTTGATCTATGCCAGCAAACATTTCTACACAGCTCGTTTGTTTTCATGACTTGCAGCTGTTGGGCGTCATTTTCCTGTGTTGTGCTGATTTTCTTCACGTAGTCTAACCACAGCACTAGCAAAGGGCATGACTCATTTCTGGTGTTGTTTTTGCTTTATAACGCAAACACCCAAGTGGGAAACTGTATCCATTTCATGTGAATAAACAATGGTATAAAAGCACATGGTCAATTAAAATTTAAAACACAGTTAATATGCACTCGTACCTCAACTGCAGGCACTATGTCAATACCGACTGTGAGGAACTCATCAAACTTCAAGAAAGGGTTAAAGCAGCTTCCCACATCAAGAAGGCGCATTTTCCCCAGCTGAGAGATCGAACTGTAGCACAAACAACAACATGCAATGCCTGATGAGTATAATACACAAAAACATGCATTACACGCACTATAAGATAACTCTTTGTCATTGCACAGTCATACATAGTACAATAGTACAATGAAATTGGAAAACTGTCCCACGTCGGCACTACGTACAACATGACACAACACAGTAACTTAAGTAATAAAAAGAAGAATAAGTTTATTGCACATTGTTATTATTGCACATTATTATTACTATAGAGTGAGGGCAGGTCGTACCAATTCTTGTTTTTTGTCCCGCTAACAGCAGAAGCCAAGAAGAGCGCCATTGGTTGGCTGAACGGCAAAAAGTGTTTCTTTATGTTGCATTTTAAATAATTAAATCTCACTAAATAATAGGATCTTAGAATCATCTCAGGTGAGCAGAAGGTGATACAAAGTGAAGCCTTGTCTTTACACCAAGTTCCTAACTAATCTTCAAAATAAAAAAAAACTTTCAAATTAAACAATGTCCGCATCATTTTTTCATTTCATTCTATAGCAAAAATCCAGCATCTGTAATAAAGGACACGGGCGTACTTTGTATAGTTAATATGTAGCATGGAAATGGGACATAGACTTTATGATATACTGTTAACTCATGACAGATAACACTCTTACTTCATCTTACCTGGGGATGGTGCTGTACGGCTGGGCACTCGTAGATGCTGTACCCATACCCATAGCAAGCGTGGCACTTTTCTGATCCTTCTCTAACACTCTTTTCATTCCACCATCCAAAAAGTACTCTTGACAGACGCTGTGGAAGTGGCATCAAAACACTGCGTTTACAGAAGCTCATTTTACAGGCTAAGATTAGTCCGATTTCATCGGGCTCCATAAAACCTAAAAGATGCCCGAAGACCTCTGGGGGCGGTCATACCTGCGACACCATTCAATCCGGCCCTCTCCTTCACACTTTTTGGTCCAATGGTTGTCAGCAAGATTCTTCATGGCGAGGGCGTACTCACTCAGTGTCTGCTCATCCTCGCAGTGCTCACGCCAGATCTTGTCAAAGTCGCCCACTAAGTGAGATAATCAAACCCCTTTAAAAATAAGGTCAGCAATATCCAAAACAT
Source organism: Oreochromis niloticus (assembly GCF_001858045.2). Taxonomy (NCBI): domain Eukaryota; kingdom Metazoa; phylum Chordata; class Actinopteri; order Cichliformes; family Cichlidae; genus Oreochromis; species Oreochromis niloticus. The sequence goes on from NC_031972.2 coordinate 45,908,945, forward strand.
GGCAAAAAACAGCTTGAAGTACTCAGTCTTACTCTTGTATGACAACAGAAAAACATTCACAACCTACTTGCAAGTTTTGGTTATCCACTAAATCACCAAAACAGGATCTTGGAAAAAGAGAAGGGGAAAAAAACTGCAGAAAAATCTCAGGTCACTGCTGGTACTTCAATATTGCCTATGTCTCACTTGTTTCTGCTTGCACAGAAGCAGAACTGTGCATCTAAAAAAAACCAAAAAAAACAAACCCACCCTCAAAACACTCATTTCACAATAAAAGTTATGTCCACAAAATTTTCCATTTGCAGCTGCTCAGACGTTGACAGCCCGTAGCACAAGCAAACATGCCAACAAGGGAAAAATCCCATGACCAGAAGGAAGAAAAGAAAACTACATCTGATTTGCAGAAATTAAAGGACAACAAGAGGAGTTAGTGGTAAACAGCGGTGCTTTCAAAGCATGACCACTGTGATTCCATGCCAAGCCTACCAGATCATGCTTTACTTATTAACCAATCATGAGATCTACTCGCAGGATGACTTCTTTATGCTTTTCTAGGCTCCAAAACAAGCAGCTACTCTCTCCAATGCTGAGGTCTTATTCAAACCACAAATTAATCCAAGCTCATTTTAAATACACTACCAGGGTTATGCAGTGTTTTATGGTGGTAAAGTGGGCAGCGCATGCACAAATGACACCAAGACTTGACATTTTAATATGCCTGCATTTTACTATGACACTATTTTAACTATTCAAAATAAAAAATCTTTTTTAAAAAAACAACTTTCCAGGATTTCTTTCATATTTCTGAGCAGTGAAATGGCTAACTGTATCATTTCGATTCAGAGGCATTCAAATGAAACAAACTAGCCATGCATTCAAGCAGTAGATTAATTCATATTCTTAGTTTATACTGGAAGAAGAAATAAATAAATAAATCTTGCAAACCATTGTGTCCTGGCCATTGACTCATGCGAAGATTTATTTCCTCTAGATATTTTAAATTTGCCTCTTGTGCACTCCTCCCACATGGACTCCCTCACTATGCACAGCGCACAGTCAGCAACAGAACAAATCCTAGCTTCTGTAGGATTTGCAGCTAAATTTAAAATTCAGAAGACGTTTAAAAATTCATCTTTGATCAATATATCTTTCAACTGCTAACTCAAACATGGAGTTAACCGCACTGATTGAGCTGTAAAATAAGACATCTGATGCAGACAAACAGATGCTACAAGTATGCATGCTGATGAGCTGAGATCGGGGTTTTCCAAACTTCCCTTTTTTTTAATTTAAGCAAGACAGATGGTTGGATGCTTATGAACCGATACAGTGATTGCAACTAAAAGATCCATTACCTCCTCCCATTTCATCTACTTGAACACAAACATGAGAACATGTGGTTGCATTGTGTTTTGCATAAAAAGGGCCAATAATGATTTGGTCATTTTATTTGTACTTTGTTTTAAGGCTTGCCAAACAAAGAGACATCAATACCCACCAAGTTAACAAATCAAAGAAATCACAGTAATCTGCTATTAAACAGACACTTTGTTGCTTCTTCAGTTATCCCCAAATTGCAAACTGCCTGAATTAAAACTCATTATAGTGGTAAACAAAGTTCCTTTAGAGACAGTGTTTTCCCTTATGACCAAAATGAGGATATTTATCCGAAAAAATAAATAAATAAAAAAAAGGAGAAGACTCACGCTTGTCTCTCATATGTAGTGGACCCAATTATTTAAAGAAAGTGAATGATTCACCTACCACAAACTTCCTTCTTTACATGACATGTGTGTGCAAAGAAACAGCAGGAAGCAACAGCCACAGACAGGATTTAACCTGCTGTGTAGTCTTTGTGGTTTTTCTCCTGGCAAAAAGTAAGATGAGTTTCTTTTCCCCAATCTCAGCTCCACAGTTGCAGATCTCCTTTGGCTCTTTTATCCTTCCTTCGAGACACAGTTAAACCTCCACTAGAAAGAAAAAAAGTTCTGGCCTATCACATTGTGTCTTTTAATGAAATTATTTTCGCTGTCTGGCTCTGAACGATAGCAAATCTCAGAAACAACACTAATTAGGTTGTATAAATTGCGGCAACTGTTTGCTCAGTCTACAGAGTTATCTTTTATTGACAACAGAGAGCCAATCGAAAGTTACTCTTTTTCTTTCACCAGTCACATATTAAGATGTGTGTTGACTAGGTTTGAGAGAGAGAGATAAGATGTTATTTGCAGAAGAGCCTTGTGTAAGCTGCCACAATCTATTTCTAAGGAGCTTTAATCATGGCCTCGCTTGCTTGATGCAACCCGCTGCTGTCGACTGGAGTCTGCCACCACAACAGCTAACCAGAAGTAAAAATGTTAAAAATTTACAAATCCGTGATTACCGGATTAACCGCTAACTTTTTAACCTTACTTCAACATTTGTGAGATAACTAACAGTATCAGCCCATAGGCTGCAGGGCCACAGAGAAACAGAGGGGCCCACTGAGGCTGCTTACCCTCCCTGTATTTCCTACGCAGTTTTCTGTGGACGTTTTTGACGACTCCCGACAGTTTCTCCTGCTCCTTCTTGCACGGTGCTTCACTTGGAATTGGCACGTAGAATAGCTCCGACTGGTTTTCCGTCTCCCCGGTCTCGACATTGTCCCTGGGGTCCATAGCACCGCACCACCGATGTTACCCTCCGCCAGTCGTTTCCCCTTTTCCAAGCTGCAACCCGACCGGCGAACCGGCACACCAGCCAACAACAGGGAAGCCGATTGGCTACCTGGAGCATACACGCGTCATAAACTGACAGCGCGTCGTCCAATCACAGGCGTGGAAGCATTCTCGAGCTGGCGTGCGTACTGCGAAGCGTTCAGGTGCATTTGTAAATCTGTAAATTGCTGAAATAATCGTAAACAACACATCAGACAGTGTAGTTTTGTGTTTTGCAAAAGTTTTTATCCACAAAAGAAAACTAAACTTTGTTTTTTAACCAACTGATTTATTTATTTAAACCTTAAAACTATTCAAAGATAGTAAATTACAGAAAATGTATGTTCTTAGACAATATCCCACTGAACTGAATAACGTTTTGTGTGTTTTTGTCGTTTTTTGCTTTCTTTTATTAGTTCTCTAATTAAAATATTGGACATGTGTTGAAGAAACTACTGGAAGCACTTCCTGTGAAATAAATTTGTTAGCATTATGTTATACAAACCTAGTTCCGAAAAAGTTGGGGCACTGTATATTATGCAAAATGACATCATCGTCATCATCATCACAATACATAGTATTAGCAACAGGTGATGAGACTCTGGAGAAATATCTGTGTGCAAGGGACAAGGCTGAAAATCAAAACTGGATGCCCTATGGCAGCACTGTCATGTAAATCACTGCACAAGCTCAGGAGCACTTCCAGAAATCTCTCTCTGTGAACACAGTTCAATGTGCCATCCATATATATCATATATATATCATTTGGCTTCTTTGCATTAAGCCAATTGATTTTTATATTATAACAGACCCAAATAAAGGATGTAGTCCCCCGCCTCCAACCCCTCTCAAGATTTAAGACAGGGTGACTGGAGAGGATGTTTTGTCCTGTTAAATGGGATAGTGTAAGAAGGAGCAATTATAAAGCTGTAGCGATATTAAACCTTTGAAAAGATGATTCAATATTTTCTAAAATAGGCTAAGAATTTGAAAACCCACAAGTGATGCCAATCCATGGTTATTTTTTCTGGAAGTTGGCTTGGAAAATCCTGATGGAGAGTATTATAGTCTGAGATGGTTATTTGACTCTGGCTAATGAAAACAAACTGCCACTGTGTGAACAGCTACGGAAAAAGTTAAATACCATATATGTCAATGCTATTTGCAGGACAGCATCTATTATTAACTGCAAGTTCAGTCATTTCAGAATATGAGGTAATGGCTTACAGCGGACACTGTGCAACCCCACTGAAAATAATACAGTAACTAAATCCACATTGGTAGTGGACTTATTACATCGGTGTTCAGCAGAACCATGTCCACATGGACTCGAGGTAATAACAAATATTAGAAATCTACAGTTTCATCACAGGGACTACATTCTACATGAATAAAATTTTAGATGCCTTCCTGTCGTGTGTTGCTGACTATCTCCGTCCCTTTATGACCACAGTATTCCTATTTTCCAGTGGACGTTTCGGGCAGGATAATAGAGCTTAAAGCTCAAATCATCATAAACTGGTTTCTTGAGCATGACAGTGAGTTCACTGACCTCAGATGGCCTCCACAGTTACCAGATCTAAGTCCAATAGCGCATGCAACAGAATATTCACTCATAGATGTGCAGCCAACAAATCCACACTAATTGTGTGACGCTATGTTAATAGGGACCAAACTATCTGAGCAGTGTTTCCAGCACCTTGTTAAATCTATGAATTAAGGCAGCTCTGAAGGGATAAGGGGATTCCAACTTGACTTTAGCACAGTGTACTTTATGAAGTGTCTGGAGAGGGCGTATATTTATTTGCAGTTTAAACACTGATTTCATGTGAAGTGAGGACAGCTGTAGCTTTATTTAAACCTTTGTTGTAGTTATAAATTCTTAAACCCTCTGACAGTGAAGTTTCTCTCTCCCAAAATATCACACATCACATGGTGGCTAAGGCACTGTTTATTTAGCTGGAGATATGCTTATTAGATGTACTGTGGAACCCGAGACGTGTACTAATATTTTGGTGGAGAAAAAAAATGGCCCTGTTAAGTTATAATTTATTTAATTGCGTCTCATCTCGGTTTAAATGATTTTTACTGTATCAATTTGATTTCCCTTTGCTTCTAAAGCAATTCTATGCTTCATAAAGTGTGGTTCACATAATACACAATTAATATAAATCATAAATTTTTCACGCTAGTATTTATAATTGACCAACATTTAAAAATGCATTATCTCCATTCTCACAGCACATTTGATTTATCATTGCATTCGAGTAAAAAGACCTAGAAAGAGGTCAGATAGGCACCTGTTAGTCTGGCAAAGACAGCAGTTGCCTGGCTGCACTTTGTAATAGTTATTAAACCATCCAAGAGGTATAGGGTTTAGTCAACATGCCAGCCGAGTTAATAAAACTGCATTACTATTGCTCTAAAGGGTTTACTTCTGAGGGAAACACCTTTTTAGGTCAAATAACTGGGTAGTTTCACGGCTGCAAACTAAACAAAGTCAATGAGCTTACAGACAAAAGACAGCGTTACCACGTGTCTCACATGATACCTCAGAAACATCCTGTCTTTATTTAGAAACACTTCAAATCAAAAAGAAGCCCCTGTTTATACCATTTGTGTGTCCGGCTTATAAATGTTATGGTGTTTCTTTTTAAAACAGAGCGCTAATCCTTTTTTCCCTGAAGTTATACAGCAGCTGTGTTCAGCTTGCACAGCTAAAAGTCAAAGTTGAAAACACAGAGTGGAAGCAAAAGCTATAGGCCCAAGTGACTTGATTTCTATCTGGGTTTATTCATTCATCCCAGGAACTTCAACGACCCGGCCAAGTATCCTTGGGCAAGATACTAAACGCTGAGTTGCTCCCGGTGCGTTCACTGGACTGTAAATGTTAGTTAAAAAGCACTTAGATGCAGGAAAAACAGTGATGTGTGGATGTGTGTGTGAATGAGTGTGGCATACGGTTTTTTGATAGCTTGAGCAGAAAAGCACCATTTAAGAACCATTTACCATTTACCTCACCTCAGGTGACCTCACTCGGTCACATGATGGATTGGGGAAAGGTCTCATAGTAGTTTCAGCCCTTAATCGCTGGTAACAGTAATGACCCATGCCTTTTACCGGAGTCTAAATACCTGGACCCTCCACCATTTTTTAGAACCAAAAAAGCCTCTTGGATGAGAAGAGAAACATCATCACAAACCCAATTTCCTTCCTTTCCTTAGTCTCTCAAGACTACCTTGACCTGGATGAACCTGCACATCTAATATGGGTACTATTTTAAGGCTACACCTAAAACCCCCCAAAACAAAACAAAACAAAAACATGCACATGACGTCTACAGTAAAAAATAAATGTAGTATGACACAAGAATATTTCATTTTTTTTAAAGCATGATCTAAAAATTAAAATTAAACATTCCCATTAGCTTCAACACCTAAAACAGGTAAGTTGTTAAACTGTGTATCGGCACTGAAAACAGTAAAACACAACCAGACTCACTGACCTGTCAGTTGTGTGGTTTATTAATATTATTGTATCATATGGCAGCACTATGAGTTTTTGTGGCAGTCACACACACACACAGCACAGTGAGTAGTGTATTTCACCTTGAAAAAGCTGCAGAACTGAGTAACCATTGTAATGTAGGTTTTATGTACAGTGAAGCATTGAGAATAATGACTTACACTCTTGACAGCAGACAGGTAACATCCTCCCACAGGGAAGAGACAACATTTATTCTGATGTGTGTGATATCTGCCTACAACTGTGTCCTCTTAAGCTTAATTTGGATTTCTGCTGGAAATCTACTTCCTAACTCACGACATAACCGGAAACCCCTCTTCACCCTACACCACATCCATCCACACTGTTCAAGTCGATGCTGCGACATCCCGACATGTAGTTACGTGTCAGTGGGCTCACAGCAGGTTACGTGGAAGGTTATGGTGCAGGGTTAAAGGAGTTTACAGTGTAAGTAACAGCATAGATTTCCTGCAAAAATCAGTCTAAATCATGCATTAGTCATCAAATTTGGTTATAGAAAAGAAAAACTGGGTATCACATCAGTACCATGTACACTCTGAAAACCTTTAAAGTCAAACAGATTTGGGGGGTTTTTCTTATTACATTTTAATTCAGCCTATTGTGTTGTCGTTTTTAACTGGTTGCTTCTCTTCTCGGCAGCAGAGCCAAACCACAGATATCAAGTAGAGCCCCAAACAGGCAAGAAAGTCATAATGGTATGCCACAACTAAAAACACCACCAGCAGGGTTGCATATAGCAGTGATTTTGTGATATTGCTACAGGAAAACGTGTCTGTTGAGCACGAAACACTCTGACCCATGCTCTCCTCTGCCGGGGATACAGTGGCACTGTCGGCAATCTTGGCTTCTTCAAGCTTCTCCTGAAGGCGACTGAGGTGTTGTTCTTCATCCTGAGATTCAGTGATGGGCGGCATAGTGGCAGACAGCAGTTTGGTTCTGCTTAGACGGGGCCTTTTGCTCACAGTGCTCTTGTCTTCGTGGGACCGTCCTCCTGTGCCGACGGCCCTCAGGCAGTGTATGTACAGCTCCACCTCATCGCCCGAGTCCGACTCTGCCGAAGCGCTGTCCTGGCTTGTTTGATCACCTTCAGGTTCATCTGTTAAAGCGTCCCCCTCTGCAGCGGCAGAACCATTTCCGTCTTCTGACTGAGGTTTTGTGGTGTGAAGACACTGTTTTTCAGTTTGAATGTGTGCACTTTGCTCTTCTCCTATACTTTCTTTCACAGGTACGCTCTCGCCGCCAAACTCCTGCCCGCTGTTCACCAGAGCAGATAAAACCTCTTCGTCCTTGCTTCCTGTAATTTCTAACTTCTCTTCCAAACACAGTTCTGGATCTTTTCGTTCCTGTTTCGCCACACATGAATGTGATTCTACAAGCTCTGCCTCTACTGCTCCGTTTCCCTCCTTTGGTTCTTTCTCCCGCTCTGCTCCGCCTTCACCTTCCTTATTCAAGTTTATTTTCCCATCTCCCTTTATCTCCTCGTTTTCTTGGATGTGTGCCCGTTCAATACTGACCTCTTTTCCTGCAAAGTGTTTTTTTGTGCGCAGCTCTGTCTCTACTGGTCCCTCTGTTTCTTGTACTTGGTTCTCCTCAGTTAATTCTTCCCTTCCACCTGTTTTGTCCATCTTTATGACTTGAGCACATTCTACCTCAGTACTGGCACCATCCTCTCCAGAGACAGCCTCTCCGATTGTTTCCCTGTCCTCTTCTACTCCTGTCACTGCCCTCCCCTTGACAACTTCCTCATTTGCAATTTCTTTTTCTCTTACTTCACAGACGCCCGGATTTAAATATACTATCTCGCTTTCGTCTTCGTGTATTAAAATGTTGTTTTCTTCTTCTTCAACCATCATTTCCCAGTCCTTCACTTCAGTGATTTCTCCTAAACAGAGAGCCTCCTCCTTAGCTTTGATTTTGCAATGCTCTGTTTTTTCCTGTGTCTCTGTAGTCACGCATTCAGCCAACTCCCCTGTTACCTCAGTTTCACCAGAAGATTTTGATTCATCTTTGAGTGAGCTGTGTGTCATTTTACTGCCTTCTCCCATGTTGTTAGTTTCTCCTCGAGCTTCCAGAAGTGTCTTGGGTGTTGTGAAATCGGATTTCTCCACAAGTTTGCAGTCAGGAACAGTTGCTTTTGTAACTGAATTGTCATTGTGGTGCAAATTCAACTTATGCAAGTCTTCACATGGTTTAACCTCGCTAAAAGATGCGTTACCAGGACACAGAGCTTTGATTAACTCACATTCATGGCGTTTTTCTTCTAAGCCGCCGCTCTGTTGGTCAGGTCCTTCATTAACATGTCCCAGCAGGTCCCAAGAGCTTTCAAGTTCTACAAATGATGTTTGCGGACTGGTCCTGACTTCATGTGTATCGCTTTTTGCATGCATTTCATCCAGATTAGTTTTATCATGTGTACATGGATTCTCTGGGAGTGGACACTGTGTTGTTTCTGCTGTAATTTGGCCTTGGGGGTCATGTGTTACACTGTCTTCCTGTGCTTCTCCCCAGGGATGTAAACTCTCAGCCGGTATTTGTGGATTCAACAAATCTGCTTGCGATAAAATGTTTACAGTCTCAGGACAGCTTAATGTGTCTTCTAAACAGGTTTGTGAACCCTTAAGTGTGCATGTGCATCTCCAGTCTGTATTTTCAGTCCCAGATGGATCCTGCAGAGTCTCTGCATTTAATGTCAGACTTAAACTTGCTTCTTCTTCTTCAACACGATTATTGCATGGTGCTATGTCTGTGCATTCCTGGTTTGATTTCTGGTTATTAATCGCATTTTGAAGTGCTTTACTATTGTTACTTTTAATATCTGTTGAAACAGTGCAACTAATCTGTCTCATGCCAGTGTGAGGATGTAAGCCTGCAATACTCAGTGTAGCCCGTGCAGGATTTTCCCAGCCAGCTCCTCTCTGACTTTCACTTCCCACTCTGCCAAACACCTGATGATACAGCGGAGCCACCACAGTGCCAAATGTGAAGCTGCTGGTCTGGCCAACAAGGCTTTCATTTCTCTCTGCTGCTGTGCTGCTAATATATTCATGACCCACGTCTGCAACCTGACTGCTGTCCTGAGATTTGGTATGTTGCTGTTCTGCTTGAGCAAAATTATCAAACAGGTCATCTTGGATGTCCGTGGCACTCTCACCTTCTGCTAATGTGACTGAGGCAGCCAAAGCAATGCTCTCAGATTTCTCTGGCTCGCCCTCAGACGTTCGGTCAAGTGCTGGTGACATATCACGTGAAAGACTGAGGAGGGGTTCGCTGCACTTTGCTTGGGAACCTTGTGGTTTGCGGTTGCTCTCAGCAAACAGTCGCACATCTGTATGCTTTTCCTTTGGGGTTTCTTCTCCAGCTGCCTGCGTTACTCCTGGAGGTGATTCGTCTCTATCTGTGTTGTTGGCGTCTCCGTTTCTTTGAGCAAAGTAGTCCCTCACCCGGGCCATCCGTGCAGCCTTTCTGCGACTCCTTTGGCTGTCGTTTACTCCGCTCTCAATCTGTCCACCAACACAGATAGATTCATTTCAACAACATGCTCCTTAAAGAAAACCAAGTGAGGTGAAATTTAAAGTTGCATTTCTCACAACAAGAAGACATTTAAAAAAACAAAGCATGCGTGACTAAATGTAATTGAAACTGTGAGAAAGCACAAACTGCAAGTATCACTTTTTTTTTCTTTTTTTTTTTAGGTGCACAGCACATTATGTTACACTGGTGGTACCCAACTCCAGTCATGTGGCCCTCTCTGAAAAAGTGCACCAGGGTCATGTTAAGCTCTCTGCTCCTCCTGCACCTCACAGTCATACCGATCCTTTAAATGCCCTTTCACTGCTAATAATACATCAAATATGTAGAAAACTTAACACAGTCTACAACAGGGATGTCAAACTCATCTTACATTAAGGCCCACTTTAGGGCCGCAATGTAAACCATAATGTTTCATGGGCCGGACCAGTGAACTACACGTTTAATCCCTGAGATATTTAATTATTTAAAAAAAGGTACAATATTAATAACACATCTCATTTTTTCTACATGATAAGGAAACGTTGCTGTAAAATGAAAATAATCTGTCAGCACTTCACTTTGGGTTGAAACTAATGTTCAAAATTACAAAAAATAGGATAGGAGTCTTTGCTGGGCCGATTGTGGCCCCTGGGACTTATGTTTGACACCCCTGCTTTACAACATTTTGAATGTGAGGATTTACGATGTCAGGACAGAATTGGAGCTGTTGCATCATCAGTCATATCGGCAACATTTATTTTTCCACTCACCAGTAATTTCTGTCCATGTTCCTCTGATATTCCTGACTGATCATTCCTAGATTTCAAAGTGTCACCCTCTAATCCAGTGTTGGACACATCTGGAGACAAGAAACATTTTATCTATGATCCTGCTGGGCTATCAAAGCAGTTTTCTTCAATTTCAGGTCATTTCTTCATTTCACAGTGGAGAAAAGGTAAATTTTCACCTGCTGCAATATTTCCCTGTGTTGATGACTCCTTTCCTGAACTGTTTTCCACGCTGGTGTTCGGACTGTAATAAGTTCATTAATTAAAAATGCGATCAGTCAGGGTTAAATTCGCTTTTCTTTTTCACGTAGCTTCAACAAACCACGTAAGGTGCCAGTGCTGAGATACACAAATTGTTTTGATTAAAAAGTGTTAAATTGTTAAAAATTTGTAAGTATTTATATGTGTGAGATGCAAAATTATGTATTTTCCAACTGTGACTGTTGTGCGTTTCACAAACAGTCTAGATTGGTTATAATGTAAAAAAAAGCACATTTCTTCTATTTACATGAGTCATTCAAATTATAGACCTCACATAGTCGTCGCCAAAATAAACTTAAGTTACAAAACTAACTAGCAAAGGACATTTTTAATGAATAGTCAATATTTAATTCAAGGCTTCCTGCCTGAATGGCCTTTACAATCTTCCATAACAAGCATAATGGACATTCCCTTGACCATGCACAATTCCTATAATTAAATAAACCTAAAAAATGTGCCTAAAAAATGTTTTATGAAATCATTTTTTATTCTCACCTGGCTGTCTTGAGGCAGCTTTTCTTGTTCACGTTTTCCTTCTGTGGCTGATCGTTTTCCTTTGTTCTGCGGAAACATGACAGCACGTAGTTCTTGTTGGCGTTGTTGGCCCAGAACGTCCCCACAGGGGTTTCATACCGCAGACAAAAGTCAACTCTGGCCCCCTCGTCCCGAAATGGAGGCCACAAAGTGAGCGTGAATGAGAAACAGTCCGTCAGCCCATCGCTGGAACCAGGGATGTACTCAGCCAGGAGGTCAAAGTGGCTGGACCAGCAGTCCAAAGTAGTTCGAACATATATCGCCTTAGTGAAGGAGATGTTGAGGACGCGTACCACGCCTTTTACTATTGTGGTCCCTGGAAGTAACTCAATTTTTTCCAGCTCTACTTTCTGTTCCTGGACCTTGGTCAGCAGCTCCTCGGTTAATAACGGGAGTGAAAAATTAAGAGGTGAAAGAATGTATTCATCTTCATCATTGCCTTCCCCATCAGACGTGTCGTATCCTGGCAGTTTGGGCACGTCCCACGTGTCGAACTCCTTCACTTGAACCAAATTGAGGCCTTTGGCATCTGCGAAGGACACTCTCCTGGAGCCACACATGGGAGGCTCAGGCTCCGAGTCCTCATCAGACACAGAGCTCTTTCTCCGCGGGAGAGGAGAGGATTTAGGCCTGATGCCGATGACCACCTCACCCTCATCATCGTCCACGTCCCAGGAGCTGAGGACTGGGACTCCTAAGAAGTTACAGGCCCCAGACCCTCTTGGCTGTCCCCAAAAATCCATGAAGCTCTCTGTGAGAGACTCAGCGTGAAAATGAACTGCGCTGCTTCTGGCAACTGACATTCAGCATGCTCTGACTTAACAGATGGAGTCAAGTTACAGATGACATTGTTGTGAGGGCCAACACTATAAATAGGCCAGAAGGGACTTAAACTATGTGCAGTAGTCTAAGTCTTCTCCTGAAGAGAATGTATGACCCAGTGCAGTATTTGTTTTTTTGTTTTTTTGAGGCAGAGGGCTTGTATGACCTAATCTAAACTATAAGCTGATAATCATCTAAGTTTCTTATTACAAAACCGCCCCAGAGTCTAAATATTTTGTGGACATCTTTGTAGTATCCATGACTCCCAAGAGAGTAATAATGCTATTTTTACAGCCACACGGGATTTACCATGGCAACTATTTATGTTTTGTTACTCTGGCCCACAATGGGCTCCATTGCACTTGCATCCTGTTTAAAATAATTTCCAATCTGTGAATATCTGATAATGTAATAGCTGTGAAAGTCTCAAGGTGAGAAACAGTCATTCCACATTAGATTTATCTATTATCCACCTGTCACATAGGCAGATACCATGATACAGTTTATGGCTCTAGTGTGTAATATTTCCAGTATTTATCTTACAGCTGTGACAAATTTGCATAACTGCCAAAAAAGTGGTGGTGAGTGCTTAGTATTAGTGAGTAAAACATATTGTTTAATGATGAATAAGAATGAATGGTAAGCACTCGATTGATTCGTATGAGACAATACTTTTTGGCTGTCAGAGGATGTGATGTAGACAGAATACTTTTATTGCAGTGCTCAGTCGTGGAAGGTAGAGTAAAAATAAACCATGAATACAGAGGAAGGAAGCGTTGTGCTACATATTATTGACACTTTTTACAATATAGAAGAAAAAAGCAGTAAGTGATTTTAACCATGTACCTGAGACAGAGGAGAGCAGCATCATTCTAGAACAAAACACGAAGCACTCAGAGAGAGCAAACCTAATCCAAACTACAGTATTTACTTTTAAGAGAATGACTGTATTTTGTTTGTTTGGTAATTTATTTTTCTTTGTTCCTTTTAAACATACTCTAAGAATATGTAACTTAGTAAACATCCGATAAGGGCAGCATGACAGATGTTTACTATAAACATCATGTATTGGTAGGTAATGGATAATAGGTAGTGATTTGTAAATGAATGGAGATAATATTATACTACATTATATTTCAAAATAACTAGGCAGCTCATGCTCTTTCTCTTGATCATACTTTTTTTTAAAAGCTAGAAATCTTTTTGAGGTCAACTTGAAAGAAAGGCAGATGAGAAAAGTAATGAGGTCAGAGGTCAAGCGTCACATGATATTTCAGTGCAGACTATAGTGTGATACTTAGAGTTCTCATATAGCAGCATCCTTTCCTAAATGTCACCAATACAAAGGCAGCAGAATTTAAAATCCAGTTTTAAAGATAAAAATTATGAAACTTTGACCTTATTTGACCCTGAAGAGGCCAGACGTTCACAGTAAAGCAATATTTAGAATTCCCATATATCATTCCCTATATGTTTATATGTAGTCAATATAGGCATATAGGGAATATTTAGAAAACATAGTTTCTCATGTAAATTATTTTCTTTATTATCTATTATTATTATTATTATTATTATTTATTTTCATCTTTACAAGGTACTTTCTATATGCTGATAATACACATTACACTTATAAGAATCGTAGTTTCTAATTTATAAGGCTTTTTGACAATTTTTAATCAATAATCCATGAAGTTGACCTGAAAGACGTTGGTGGATGGAAGTGAAATTTTAATGATTACTAACTCTTCCTAAATCTTCTGAGGACACATAGACCTTGTCTAAGCTCTTACTCTGTGGTGTTGCTCTGATTGCCAAAGTCATCATGTCCTCCCCCTCCCAGAAACTCAACCTGAGGTCTCTTTACAGATGAATGAAGGAACAGTTTCTCTACCTCAGGAACCCCAGCCCTGTTTGGAGGAACAGCAACGAGCACAACGACTGGTTTGTGAAGTCCTTAGCTCAGGTGGAGCCACAATGCCGTCTGCAGGATACATAGAGGAATAAAATGAGTTTTTCGGAGTGGACCTTTTCACATTATGAGGCTTAGAGCATCACAGTGGGTTGGTTACTGAACTGAAACAGAGTCACACACAATCAAGGCTAGGACACCACCACTGTAACCTGTTAGGTTTCCAGTCTCCAGTTGTGAAAGAGTGAAACAGTAAAAGAGTTTTAAAAAACCAAAACAAATAAAAGAACTCTTTTCAAATCCCTAAATAATTTTATAATGAAGCAGAACAAGCTGGAGGCAGAACAAATATAAGATGTGAATACACACAACACGTAGTATTTATTGATGTATTGACTTTTAATTCGATGGTGTTTTCCAACTGTTATTATATCCATATTGTGATTTTGATACTTAATTGCTTGTAAGGTGTCCTTGAGTGTCTTGAAAGGCGCCTATAAATAGAACACATTATTACTTTTTTCATCCAAATTGGAAGGCAGGTAAATATTAATCCAGTAGGTGGCAGAAAGTTACCTTGGTAACAATATACACAAGTCAGTCATTACCTGCTATGAAGTCTAATCTTGTTGTACTTTTTGTGTAGATGTACAAGTCCATTTCCCTCAGCTGTTACTCCTGTGAATGTACACGATGTAAACGGCTTCTTTTTAACACGTTTTATCATGCATTATTGCTATAAATATTTATTAAGCTAACACATTAATTCTTTGTCAGGATTATTTGAGGGAAAACTAAAGGTTTCTGAGCCTCACCTTGCGATCCTTCATACCAACAGGAGATAAATTACAAGGACGTGGCTGTCTGGCCTTTAGTCCTCACCCTCGTCGAGGACGTTTATATGATAAAGGTGGCATGCTGAAAGTAAACATTTTTTTTTAAATAAATCCATAATGATTGTGCAGAACTGTCTTCCACAAAGTTTATTTTGTCTCAAACATGTCAAGAGTTATTCAGGGTGTTATTTGTCAGTTTGTCAGTTGCGTGTCTGCACTCTAGGGTATACTGCATTCATCAGCAGGCTAAATTAAACACTTCTATTTGTTTTTATGTACTGCTGTGTGTTTTGGGTTTTTTTTCAAATGTGCAGACGCAACTGTAAATAGCTCTTTGATAAGAGTTTGACAGTTGTGTGGTTAGAGAGCCCTTTTTCTTTTTCAGACGTCTTAGATACTGAATATCTAAATAAAGTAAAACTATACTTGTCTTCTCTAAAAAACGTAAAAAGGACTCTTTGTTTTTCATTTAAGACAATAAATGATGTGTGTTAGGGGGCGTTTTGCTTATTGCACTGTGTACATCTATGAATATCTCAAAGAAAAATAGTGTCAGGATTAAAAAAAACAAAACAGGTAGCTGGGAAGCACAACGCTGTGTGTGCTGTATGCACTAATGTGAATAATACATGTTCTATAAATGTGTGTATTCTTAAAATGTAAATAACATTAATCAATTCAAATTTTTAGAGGAGCTTTTTAACATTGCAGGAGACTTTTGCCGGCACTTTTATGTTTTAAATATATTTGTAGCTGCGGCTGATTTTATAACATTTTTTTTCTGCTCACAGTGCTGTGACTCCTCCCCTCGAGGTAGTCACACAACTCCATCAGTTATCTCTCATCCACACTCCAAACTGCTGAGTTGAAGACACCAACTCTTCTTGGCTGCTCTGAATTCAGCTGTTCACCTTAACGGTACGTAGCTTTTGTTCTTTTTCAGTAGGAGAGCTTAGATTGTACTTCCTGTGCATTTTAGGACTTTATATCAAAACTTTATATCAAAACAGGATATGTGTTAAAACTATTGTTAGGGAGCCTTTTTTTTAGCTTTGCCTTTGAGCAGTGTTAAGATATGTTATAATGTACAGATCGATATTCTGGATACATCCTGTTACAATCAATCATTCTGATTTTTGATGGTCTTAAATAATTTAATCTTACATGGGTATTATCGTTTAAATATTAGGAAGTCAATAACAGGTCAAAAAAAGTATGCACTAATGTTTTTTATGATTGACATTCATTAAAATTGTTGAAATCTTTACTTGAAAGTCAAATATGTATCTATATTTTTTTTGTCAGCAGTCCTCTAAATATTATCTGCAGCATCTTTCAGCTTATTTTAGGCCTTCCTTGAAACATTTTATTTTTGTTGTGGTTGTAAGAATATTTTTAATTAGAGTTTCTTTGTCCTCATTTAGTGCTGTCTTTGAGATTTTCTTTTTTTTCAAATAGCAGTAGAAGTTTGCAGCTTATATCTCTGATAACCAGCTTATTTTATGATCTTAGCTGAGATGCCAGAGTCCCCTCTCAGTCCCACAACAGCCCGTCAAAACCCAGCCAGCAGCCTCCTCAGTCACACAGACAGTAGTGGTGGGGAAAGAGTCGCTAATGGGAACGCTGGCACTCTGAGTGGCGACGACTGGCAGACTCTTCAGCATAAACAGGTATGTGTGTGTTCTGCTACTCCTTCATCGTGCCCCTCATCCTCCTTTTCTTCATCCTTCAGCTCTTTCCTCTCCTTCATAAGTGGAAAACAGAACACTCTTCCTCAAACAGATGTCAAGAGAGAAATACCCCATGGCCTCATATTGGATATCCTCTGGCAGGACACGAAACCCAGAGCTCGCGGCTCTGTTGACAGTGGCAAAGATTTCATATGAGATCCGAGGGGAGCGGGGAGTTGACACGCAGAATTCTTGTTTGTCCTTCATTATTAGTTTGTGAGTCAGAGCCAGGGAGGAATAATTGTGCACAGACCTAGGTCAAACAGATGCAAGTGAACGGCAAATAAGCATGGCCCAACACAATTTTATGGTTGTCTCTTGCAATTCCATCCCTGGTAATCTTAATCTAAGGGATCGATGAAACAACCGAGATAATTAGCGGCCAGCAACAGCGTTTCCTCCAGTCCGTCCTGTCATCTTGTCACTTTTGTTCTGTTCTATTCTCCTAATTCACTTTCTAAATCTGGACTTCAACTTGTGCCAGCACTCAACTGCATGGTGTTAATATTTAAAGATCCAATTTTTTGGTTGGGGGGGGGGGGTGAATGGGGGGTATTTTCAGCTGACATAATAACTTTATCCCGTTGCAACGTTGTCTGTCTGCCAGAGTGTGATTCCAGTCTTCAGAATTTAATAATAACTTGTGATATGAATATTTTTTTTCAATCTGAAAACCCTAAAAATATTACAAATGAGGACTATTCATGTAGAAAACTGTTTTTTTTCTTCGATAATAAAAGGCAGGGACCTTCATCTTTAATGGATTTCTTTCTTACCTGTATCCAGGCTGCACGCAGCAAATGGATGCATGGTGATTTGTAAAGCGCGATAATGAAGCCAGCTGCACCTACATGCAAAAGAACATTCAGGGAGAACAAAAAAAGTTTGACACATATATTTGTCTTAAACTTTTATATTTTTAAAAACGTGGCATAACCACCATGTGGTTTGTGTTTTTTTTGGGTGTTGCTTTTGTTAACAGTGGTAAAGTTCAACTTTTTTAAAGCTTTTTTTCTTCTTGCTAATTTTGGTAAAGCGTCTTTGTCCTCCCCCTGTTTTTTGAGAAAGTATGTCTACATAAGCTTGATGGTCGATTTAACTTCGGCCAAGCAACCAGTAAATTAAAAGACCAGCTGTTTCAGCACTAAATAAGACTACTGCACCTCTTTCCTTCCTTGTTCTTCATGTAATGTCTATTGCTCTAACTTTCTCAGTCTGGTTGAACACAGGGGGCAACATCTCAATGGACTGATGGTTGGAAAAATTACAAACTTGAGGTCCTTGGTGCATTCTTTCATTACATCCTGCAGACTGCTGAGATATTACTTCAATATGACAGCTTTACCAAACCCAAAGAACAGCCTTTGTCTGTATATAATAGTTGATATTTTATATATAGATAACGAGACCACATACTGCAAAATTCAAATAAATTACATTTTCCCCAACAATCATTTAGTAGCACCTTTTTTATGTGTTGTTTGTAATACAACATGTGGAATATGCATGTTGTTGTTTCTTAATGCAGTCATGGTAATTGCTGTAGGCTCTGTGTGACTACAAAGGGAGACAATCGCCCTGTTATTTGTCACCCTATCAGTAACAGCGCAGATCAGTTATTATTCTGGGAGTGTTTGCCTTTATTAATACCCATACACTTCTATTAGGAGCCACAACAAGCTTGAAATTGTGTTGCTAATTAACTGGTCAGCCTATCTCCAGTCTCATTTTGGGTCAGTGACACAATCCAGCATGATGATGTTCACAAAAGGTTGACAACACTGTTGTGTAATTGGAAAGATTCCCATTTGATGGTTATTACTGTTTATCACCTGACACTCTGTCTCAGTTATTGTTTTGACTGCACTCCTGACTTTCCTTTAAAATGTTGTCCTTCCCCTTCTTCTTTGAGGTCTTTCTTGCTATGATGGCCCCTCAGCAGATGCAGCAGTTTCTGGCTCCCAACCAGCTGCAGGCTCTGATCCACCAGAAGCAGCAAGCCCTTCTGCTTCAGCAGGTATAAGCACAGTTAACATATATACATGTCAGGGTGGTGGTGTTTGATAAACATGACTTACATAACACAACAAAGTTTGTAAATTGGCTACTTTAACAACTATTTATTTATTTATGATTTACATATACATACAATTGTTATTATGATTGTTGTTAATTTAGCCTAGTTTGCTAGCTAAGAGAAGTCACTTAGCTAGCAAACGAGTAAGCTTTAAAAGACTACAGAACTCTTATCAATGGGAACAATGGGACAATGAGAATACATTGTGGTTATAAGGATAGATATCTGAGTTAATGTTACTGCATAATGGTTTAGACTGAGGCCATGATTAACATGAGCTTAAAGCTAACAAGGTGAGCTAATTTGTTAGTTAGTCGCTCCAAAGCAAACTGGTGTTCCCAAGTTAACCAATCAACCAATATGTACAATAATAATAATAATAATACAACAATAATATAGCAGCTTACTAAATGTCATAATACATATTTAACATTAGATAGAGTGTAAAAGTTAAGTGCTAGTGCTAGCACATTTTGACTTATACTAGGAGAACCAAAAGGTATAATTATTAAAAATAATTAAAAATGCCTGCGTTTCTGGATTTTAACTCAACTTACCTAGACTTTCTCCACTAAGGTTAAACTCCATCTTATTAAATAGAATGTATTAATTTTGGCTCAGTACCATCATATCACCAACATATCAGTGTTTGAAATAACAATGTTAGCCTATGACCCTTTCCTTCTGTGGTTTCTGTTGTTGTTGCTTTGTTGTTATTTATTCTCCTCTTGTAGCAGGGAAACAACAAAGAATCGTGATTTTTATAAAGAGTTTGCCTGGGTTAAACTGTTTTTAATGCTTAAGCACACAGTCTTTGAACAAGTTTAATATCAGACAGTGCCTATACCCAGCTAGTGTGTCTGTAAATCTCTATCTTCAGTAAAAACCTTTTTGTTATTCTTTCCACCTTCTGTAATAAACCAAATACTGAAATTGTACCACACACCTAAGATTGGCAAATGTGAGGCAGCCTAAAATAAATAAAACAAACAAACGTTTCTACCAGTAGCAGTTATAAGTGTCTAAATGATCGTGATAATGCTACATTTGTTGATAGCATCACCTGAAAGAGTTCTACAAGAAGCAGCAACAACAGATTCAGCTGCTTCAGCAACAGTCCAGTAAGAAAATCAAAGAGGTAAGAGTCTAAGGCTAGAATATTACACACCTATATATTTTTGAAGGATATCCTATTGTTGAAGATTGATACATATATAAAAAATAAATATTTATTTCTTTTCCTTTCTTTGATTGTAGAGATTAAAGTGAAATAATGAATGGATTTGGGCTTTTATTTTGAAAAAAATTTGACATCTGAGCTTGAACAGAAGTAGTATTTGGATTTGGCCTTTTATTTTAAAATCATTTCAGCATCTGATGAAGTCGTTGAACGTTATCATTAAATGGTGATATCACCTGACTTAAAATTATGCTTTTCCAAACATAAAAGCCCAGAATCAATATCTAAACATCTACCAGCTCTGACCCTTAATGGACTGACTGGTCTCACTGTGGTACGGCAAAAGAGAGTGAGGGCAGCGTTTACTACCTCAGTAGAAATGCTTTCTTTCCCCGTCCTCCAGCTCTCCTCTCCCCAGCTCGTCTTCCAGCAGCTCATCCAACTCCAGCAGCAGCAACAGCAGCAGCTCCTCCGGGCGCACAGACCGGCGCTGTCCTCTCCCGCCCTCTCTCCAGGTCACTCCTCTTTACATCTATTTCCACAGTTATACATTAAAAAAAAGTTTCTTCAAATCAACTCTTTCATTTTGTGTATATTATGTGTTTTAAGTCATTATTTTGAGATTGAAGGAACAGCAGGAGTTTAGTATAATTAATGTACACTGAATAAAAAATGCTACAATGCTAGAAAAATACACCACAGCTACTTTGCTATTTGCAGGAGTATTGATAGACTTTGTGTTTTCAATCATCTTTTAGCTTGTCTCAGCCCTGCAGAGATGCAGCAAGTATGGAAAGAGCTCACACTGGCAATGACTGAAGATAAAACCGCAATAAAAGCCAATCGAGAATCTTCCACTGGCAAAATAATGTCAGCAAAAGTCCCAGGGAGACAAGCCGATGACCAGCAGTCTGCCTGTCCTCACAGAGCTGAAAGGTAAGAGCCGTCTGTTCTCGCTGTACGCAGCAGGAGTGCTGCCTTTTTTCAGTTAACATCAAAGACTTGTCATCTGTAGACATTTTTTTTTCTCTCAAGGTGCGGGTGAGGAGATGTTTGCTTTTGAGACTTCACTTTTAATTCCCCTTGGGGACGATGTATTTTGTATTGTTTGTTCGCTTTGTGTTCCGCCACCTGAAGTGGATCAGCAAAGAAAAAGTTTACGTAACTGCAGTACACGTCCCGAATCAAAAGTAAATAGTTATCCTTTTTTTGTGCTTTTTTTTGTCAGTGCTCCCTGCCACCTCTCTCCTGTCATTTCATGCTACCTGAAAAGAAAACAAAACACTCTTATATCTGTTTTATTGCTGTTTTGTTGTTTGTCTGCTGTGGTTTCTTTAATCTTGACAGGCCCTTCTCTCTCTCTCTCGGTCAGCACTGTTAAAGGTGATCACGCAGCCAAACACGCCCTCTTTGGTCACGGCGTGTGTAATTGGCCCGGCTGTGAGTCAGTCTGTGAAAACTTCAGCCAGTTTATCAAGTAGGTTTAAACAATCTTCACACTTTTATTTTTTGCCGTCAAAAAATCCACAGTGAAAACAAAGCAGCAGAATAATTGACATCTCTTAACCTCATCTTCAGGTACTGATGGGCAATATGTGAATTATGTAATCAGATTTAAAAAATGAGATGACATATAATGAGATAATAGGTCCACTGTTATAGATCAGCTGGTTTCATTTTGATTACTTCTTTCAAACTTTACAATTTTAAAATTATTATTTTAAAATTATTTTAAAATTATTAATTATTAATTTTGATCAGCTTACAGTTAAATATAAAGTACAGTCTGGGTAATGATGATTGAATTACATGTAAATTTCCAGCATACAAATTGCATTTTATTTGAATTGTTTAAAAATGAAAAACAATCTTTACAGAAGTTATGTTACTTTGTGAAAAAAAAATCTAATTCTTTAAAACTTAAATTAGAAATTAACACATTTATTGTTTGTGTTTCTTGTTTGTTTGTTTACTGTTCACTCAAAAACAAAACGAAACATAAAAGCATACAGAATAATGCACATGAAAAAAATATAAATAAACTTAATCTTTTAGACTTTGAGCAAATACTATAAAATCCTTTAACTCATAACCACACAGCTGATTTGAGTTTCATTTATTTTTGTTTAGATACTTACTGTTATTGTTATAGCCCATAACATTCAATTCATCATCAGTGTGGATCTAAATGTTGTTTTATCCACAGTATTTGATAAGAGATATGATAAGAAATAAGAGAAGATTCTGCCTCTACTTCTACCTTTGAAAAAATACTCCTAACATATTTGCTCTATTTGTTTTAGGCACATAAGCAGTGAACACAGTCTGGATGACAGAAGTACAGCCCAGTGCAGAGTCCAGATGCAGGTGGTTCAGCAGCTTGAGCTTCAGGTAGGGACTCTAACTTAGAAGTATCACTGACACAAAAGGAAGCAGATTTATTGAAACTTGTTCTCAAGGTCAACGTCAATTTTGTCATTTTATGTGCACTTTTCAAACTGAGGTCTACAAACCAGAAGCACTTGAGTATTCCTAAATCCAGGCTTAAAAGCAGAGGAGATAGAGCCTTTTCAGCAGTGGCTCAGCTGCCCACGTCTCTGTTAAAAACCTACTTATTCTCTCTTGCTTTCAGTTCTAGTTGAGCAGAGAACCGTAGCTTTTATACTTAATTTTTTTTATTTGATGATTTTTAGTATGTATTTGGTGACTGTTATGGATGAATGTGTACTTTGTATAACCTGTGCAGCACTTTGGTGAGCTGAGTTTTTTAAAAATGTGCTCTAGAAATAAACTTTGACTTGACTTTCAGAGCGTTCCTTCGGTGCTTCGCACGTTACAATAACCTCTAAATTGTTATGGATCATGAGGGGGATTAGTTGCTACGTCATCAAAATGTGTAATTTTCTATAGACTGAATGATGAACTGAGATGATGATACGGTCATAATTTAAAACATGGGTGATACCTGATATTATGCATGAGATAAGAGGATTTTTCCAAATATGAGAGACAAAGCTATATAGTTTATATATGCCCAAAAAAAGAGAGAAAAAGTTTATATTTGGAGCAAGGCTTGTCTGCAGTCACTTCAAACAAGAAACACTTGATTAATTTCCCCAATGCTCGACTATCTAGAAACCTTTCTGTTTATGCTAAATCCTCATGCAACTTTCAGCCCCTGCTGTGCTTTTCCTGGTGTTTGACAC
Source organism: Oreochromis niloticus (assembly GCF_001858045.2). Lineage (NCBI taxonomy): Eukaryota > Metazoa > Chordata > Actinopteri > Cichliformes > Cichlidae > Oreochromis > Oreochromis niloticus. The sequence goes on from NC_031972.2 coordinate 45,932,040, forward strand.
AGAACGAACGCTTTCTTCCAGAGATCTGTCAGGTTCACAGCCTTCCATTTCAATAACCTCTGCTTGGTGATTACAATGTGACACCATCCACTACAATTTCCGCTTCCTTTCTTCATCTCCTCTTACAGCTCTGCAAAGAACGGGAGCGTCTGCAGGCAATGATGGCTCACCTGCATCTGCCATCTTTAGAAGCTCAATCGCTCTCGGCGCCTGCACAGTCGCCACAGTCCGACGCAGCTGCTGACCCGTGCGGCCTGCAGGTAGGCAGTGTTCAGTAATAGCTGTTTGAACAACACAGGTCGAGTAAATGAGCCGTGACATTTACAGCGTTACGGGGAGGAAAAACTCCAAATATGTGGAGAAAACAGCACATCTGGCTTCACCCTCATCTCTTCTAGCGCTGATGAAGATACTGCCAGGCTGTAATTGACTTGTTGAACTTTTACAGTTGAATGAGTTGCAAAAGCAAGCTGACATTTTCTTAGGAACGAAAAAACACGAAAACACAGCTTTGAGGCAATGCTATGTGAGATGAGAGTCCTGGTAAGAAATATTTTATCAAATTGAAACACAAATTCATTTTTTGAAAAAGTTTCAGATTTGTGCACCTTTTGACCACAGCTCTAATTTGATCTTTGCTCTTTTACTTTGCGGAGCCCTCGGTGTTTTGTCAAAGCGAGGACTCTAAATATACAGAGTGCTTCCTCTCCCCTCCCCGTCCAGCTGTTGGCACAGACGTGCTGTGATAATGTGGGAGCTAATCATTTGTTAATCTTGCAAATATTGCGCCGTAATCACAACACCCACCAAACAATTTCACCCTATAATTAACAATAACTGGCTTCCTCCTTATTGTGATATTAGAGGAATCACCTCTGAAGAGGCGAATCCAATCGCTCCGTTACACCCTGTTATGAATCTCCCACTCTGTTTTGTTTCCCTGTCAGAGTGTTCGCTGCTCTCAATCCTTTGTTAACTTCATGCCTTTGTCACTCTCAGCTCACTTCAGTCAACAGCTTGCCCTCGCTGAACTCATCAGACCCAGCCCAGGTGTCCCCTCGACCTCTAGATCCTGTTGGCACTCCATCCCAGAGGGGTGAGAAAGAGTTCCCCTCTCACACGTCAGGCGTTGGGCCTATGAGACGTCGTAATCACCCTCTGGTCTACTCGCTGTCTTCAGGTGAAGTGTAACCTGGCCACTTGTTTAAGCAGCTCGACACACAGCAGCTCGTTCCAGATTTTTTTACTTTACTTTTTCTTTGTTCTGCTTTCTTCTTGTTTCAGAAAATGAATATGAGCTTTACAAAAACACTGATCTCAGACCACCTTTCACCTATGCCACACTGATTCGACAGGTATGACAGTTTTTTTCAAACTTTTTATTTGTCTTCTTTTATTTTGTATTTGCTGGTCCCTAAAATAAGACGCCGTATTAATGTGGGATGGGATAAACAATGTTTTCATGGAATCTCTATGTTGCATATTTATTTGAATAACTTGATTCAACTGATACAATTTTCAATCAGTGTTTGAAGTTTTAATTCAAGTTAAATATGAATGTTTTCCTGTTGTTTTGTGTGGACATGGAAAAAAACTGACATGAGGACATTTTACAACTGATCAATAAGTAAAAGTAGTTTACACATGACTTACAAGTTAACTATAAGACAAAATAACATTACAAAATAGAATAAAAAATTTCAATTTCAATATTTTTATCCACCTGACATAAATTCTGTTTTTGTGTGTGTGTGTGTGTGTAAAAGATTGTATTAGGTTGATGTTTGTATATTATATGTTATATATGTGTATGTAGTCAGCCAATGCATTTACATTTTTGATGTCTCATGTGGAGTCACTGTGTGCTATATGTTGTTTTGCTATTGCACAAAATGTAATAACTGTGCAAGTACACTTTAACTACGTCGATAAAATAAGTGTGGAGAGGAATCATTAACTGAGTAAAAACAAAACTGGATAGAAATGATTAAGCACATTAAAAGTAAGTAAATAAAAAGAAGGAAGTAGTTGGCTACTTCAATTAAGAGTCCAATTAAAGGTCAGTTTTACATTTCTGTTTGGAGCTTGGAGTGTAAAAGTTCCCTCAACGAAGGCATTGCGTCCTGCGCTTTGGAGCAACTAGCAGACTCATGCCAGAGGATCCGAGCAGTCATACCAGCTCATAGTTTGTAACCATGTGAGACATGTAATAGATCACAGGGTGCTTCAAAAATAACTGGAAGCAGTAAATGTCAGGAGTCTTCTTCTGGTCCAGATACATGCTCACCTGCAGGGTTGTGAAATAGCTGTAATTTTTTTCAACATTTTCGTAGCATTAAAGTGTCAATCTTGGTACAAAAACATGAATCTGTTTCTACTATAGCATTATTTTTGCAGAATTGGTGATTCCTTAAATTAAAACAAACACAAAAGCTGTATCTTTGTTCCTTGCCTTCGATAAACTAGTGAAGGCTTTAATTTGATCCTGTATTGTGCTACAGCGTATTATTTCTTTTCCATCTACAGGCTATCATGGAAGCATCAGACATGCAACTAACCCTCAACGATATATACAACTGGTTCACAAGGACATTTGCTTATTTCCGACGCAACGCCGCCACTTGGAAGGTATCCCACCTGCAGATGATTAACTCTGTATCCCACTGTGTGTTATACCCGATGCATGCAGCATGCATTCAGAAATATCTTCCTCACTCTGATTTCGTCTGGATCAGAATGCAGTTCGACACAACTTGAGCCTGCACAAGTGTTTCGTGCGCGTGGAGAATGTGAAAGGTGCGGTGTGGACTGTGGATGAGGTGGAATACCAGAGGAGGCGATCCCAGAAGATCACAGGGTACAGTAGATCCTCCTTGTTGATCGCAGTGCTGCCATCAGGGTATCTGTACATATTTCATAAATATAATGATAATTAATTACACGATAATCAAAATATCAGATCAGGAGTCACCACAAAATTCTGCTGTTTGTAAATTCACAAATTTATATTCTACCTTGTGGACTACAGTGCTAGGTGTCATCTATATTATAAAAACCAAAAGGGAAGGTTTAGTTTCCTTATTTTGAAGACAGACATCTCTGCAGGCGATTTATTTAAAACTAGGTCTCATTGAAAATTGCTGTGAAATATAAGGCACAATGTTAATGGAGAAAAAAGTTACATTTTTATCATTTCCAGGAATCACAGCTTTGAAATTTAAGTTGAAATCGATCCATTAATTCTAATCTGATCTAATCTGACTTAAAATCCTCAAAAATCTTTAAAATATATATAAATGTGGTTGGAAAATTCAAAATTCCATTCAGTAGAGGCCCTTTACTGCTACTCATTTGTTAAATTTTCATTGCTGTTATCTGTTATTTTCTATTATCTGCAGAAATCCATCACTGATGAAAAGTATTTCCTCTAGTGCAGGTTTTGGGACCCTAATGAATTCTGGCTTGCAGGTGAGCCGATGCATTCTCAGCGCAGGAGTGCTAACAGGTTGGGGGCGTGGCCACTCTTTCATTTATGCTCACTTTTCTTTTCAGACCGCACTGGCAGAGGCGTCACTGCCAGGACTCAAGAAAGACAACGTAAGAGGAAATTCAAAGAGTCAAATACAAAAGAGCAGCATGGCTGACAGCCACAGAAACCAAAACTTCTCTCCTCGTGTCCAGCCGTGAGTTTAGCTTTGATATAAAATTCACCCAAAAAAATTCAGTGATATTACTCTGAAGTTTGATGTCTTTTCTATTTAACCTCTTACAGGCCACTTTTCCTTGAAGACAAAGAGCTGAAGATGAATGACCAAGGATGTCTGATACAGACAGTGAAACCAGTCAGTCTGCAGCCAGACATGAGTGAAAATGATGAAGGGCATTTGTTTGACCTTGAATGACTCTTTGACTGTTAATAAAAGCAGTAAAATCAGCATTAAATCCATTTAGAATGTTTTCTATTCATCGGCAAATGTAATAAAGTAAATTTAGCTTTGAGTCAGACTAGAGCAGCCTCAATTTCTCCTCAATTTCAGCCACACAGCAAAAGAAAGTAGAATATAGTGGCACTTGTGGTCTCTGTGCTGGGAATACTTTTATCAAATATTTAAATATTGGACTGTATATCTTAATAACAGTTATTATTCAAATATCAAACAGTTCTGACATGTAACAAATTGACAAGGATTTAAAGGTGACCGAGATTAGTCACATTTCTTTGGATAATAGTATTTTTTGTTTGTTTGTTTGTTTTGTTTGACTTTCTAACGGACATCTTGCCAAGAAAATGGCAACAATTTGGAACAATTTGTGATTTTTCACCAAAAACAACCCGTATCCTTTTGTATTAATTCTTTATGATGATATAGAAAATGATTGTTGATAATGTTTGTTAATATTTTGTGTCTCAAAGACACTTTTAAATAACTGAAAAGCATTCATTGTGCACTGTTTCTTCTGTTTTCTCTGTTATGATTATTGATAGAAAATGTGGGATTTTCTGTATACTGAAATAAAGATTCTGTTTTTGTTATTGAGAACACGGTCTGTATAATGTGTGTAAAGATGTGTCCGTCTGTAGAATTGTGTCCAACGTTTAACAATAAAAATATATATAAAATAGTTTAATGTTGTATTTATAAGGCTGTGCAACATTATGCTTATTCCTTCAGTTATCAACTTGCATACTTAAAAATGTAACACCCATGCGTTGGGTATTTTTAATGCTGATTTATACAAAGTAAAAAAAAAAAAAAAAAGACAAATTTGTAATGTCATTTTTGGATTTGTTTGACATGGTACATGTACATGTAACCTAAACACTGTGAGGTTTCTCCAAACCATTGTTTCAAAAAATGGCTGCAGCCCCTGTCAGTACAACCATTACATAACATTTTAACATTACAATTTCACAGTGCTGCTAAGTGCTTCAAAATTAGATAAAGCTAATTAAATTTCCATAAAGACAGTAAATTTACTTCTGCATTCACTTACATCATGCTACCATACCCTGAAATAAGTATTTTCTATATTACAATATTATATTATATTTTACTTTTTTTATGGTCTCCTAAAGATCACTGATAAGAGGTCTCAACTACAACCCTGTTTAATTTATTACAAATTAAAATAATAAAATAAACACTCCCAACATTGTGTCATCAACTGATACACACCCTGAAGTGAAGCTGTGACTGTAGACTTCACAACCAAACAGAACAAAAGGTTTTTCAGCTCCCTGTTTTGACTATTGTCAGTAATTGTCTTTGCTGATAACATGTTAGCTTTAGGTTTGCTGTTCCTTCTCGGGTCTTGCTTTGATTTGCTGTCAGCTTATTAGATGACATTTTCTTCTGATTGCCTCCGTGCCGTGTGCGTACTGACTGAAAGTTAGCGTGGTGCTAGACAACTTCAACAGCTTCACTTATGTGTTGCTTTGATGTGCCATATACTCACTGCGAGGCGGGCCAGTCAGCATGTTTTTTAATGTAGCACTTTTGACAGCACTTAATCAACAGCCCCTCCAAAAAGGCCGGTCTCTGTTCATCTTCTCATCAGTGGGTAATGATGATGCTGTCGCACATGTGCTCGTTCTGTTCGCAAAGTTATCTTCTGCGGGAAAAAACAATATCTCCACATACAAAGATTTAAATGTATTTAAACTACTTATTATTGATTTCATCTTTTAAATCAGTTTAAATCCAACGATGCAATGATGTGGCAAATCTTTGCATACCAGAAACTTTCAAGCTCAAGTTTAAGCAATTTTAGTTTTATTTTACTCGAAATTGATCTTGTGAGCCAGAAATGTAAAATCTATGCAAAGTCTGAATTTTAAAAAGTTTTCTTTTGGTGTGAAAATAAAAAGTAAATGGATTTTCTCAAAATGTTTCTATCTAATTAACCATCTATTAACAAATAAGTTAAACAGCTGAAAAAAAAAGTCACAATTCAGAAATGATGCCAGACATTAAACTGATTGCATCTAAAGTCATTAAAAAGGAGCCTAATGTCATAATGACATTCTTGGCTTAACCACCTTATTGGTAATGATTAAAATTTCTGGTCCTGATGAAATGAATGATTGGAGATTAAAAAAACAACAAAACTGGCAGCTTTAACGCTGTTTCTCCACAGAAGCTCTTAGGATTAAAACAAGCGTGTCAGGCTCAGGACTGAATGTTGGCTCGTCAATGACAAATGTTGACTTTTTACTTTATATTCTTTACAAATTTAAGGAATGTGAACAATTGTGAAAGGTAAACAGAGTAATGGACAAAACAGGAAAATATCCTGCTTTATGGCACACATAAAAATACGACTTTTCTTGAAATTAGTGACATCTTCTCATCTCACATGGGAAATATTACTATGTTATGCATACTAAAAGCTAGACAGCAGACAACTTTTATGGGTTTGGTTTGTGTGAGAAAGAGGACAAGAGAGTTTACATATATACAATATTCAGCTGACACACTCATGGGGTATGTGTCTCCATTGTGTTAGGTGACTAAAAGCAGAACAGAGAAAGCAACTTGAAGTCACTCAGCGAGGATTCGGCCTTCTTTGTGCTCTGTGATCAGCAATTTTTGGCACAGCCGCTCTGTTGGGAAGGAGATTGTTATTAACTCACAACAAACACACACACACACACACACACACACACACACACAAAGAGCACAGCTAAAAGCCTCCTGAGCGGTGACTCATGTCGGCATGTTGGGTGTTGGTGGAGGTTTCCTGACCCTTTGGTGTGGACAGAAGCCAGAGGGTGAAGGAGGAGATCGGGTGAACAAAGCGTAAGAAGGATCCTGAGCAGTCATGTATACCAGACATGTTACAAGGAGAGCACTTATCTGTGGATGGGGAGGAGCAAAAAACAAGCCAGACTAAAGGTAAGTGCAGATGATGTGATGTAAAAACAATTCAACTAACTTACAGTTGTGTTACTAGGATGTTAAGTCTGAGTAGATATTTGGATTATTTGATGGACATTGACAAAAGTCTTGCTCTTTTTCCTAATTAGCATATGTAAACAATGGTGTCATTTTCAGAAATCACGAGAAATGGGTGGGTGTGAGGGTGGAGGTGCAAGGTTTTATAGGTTTTCTCAACCAATGCAGAAACAAGGACCAACTTTTGGTTCCTCTGTTCACTATTTGTAAGGATTTCTATTTTTCTGTATTTAAAGGTTTTAGTGTTTCCCCACAAGAAAATGGGCAAAGGGTCAAAAGCTTTTTGGACACAATACAGCAACATGGGGCAGCAATAAGAGATCGCAACATAGGAAGTTTCCATTATATTTGTTAAATATCGCAATATTCTGGCAAATATATAAGAGCTGAGTGCATTTGCGATAGAGCTTCTTGCCTTTTTACAACTCAACATATAACTTGTCTTTCTTTTTGTGTCTCAAGGTAGCACGTCTCTAAAATCAGCTCAGGAAATCCTTTCAGTGGGTGACCCTGTTAGCAGAGGAAATACCATCACCACTGATCTTATCAGCTGTAAGTGGAAACAAAGAGACCTGCGAAGCATTAATAATAATACAGTAACAAAAATACATTGTTACTCTGACTGATCAGGTTATTGAGAAGGTGTAAACTAAGAAATTTCCTGTTTAATTCACATTGTAATTAATCATCGAAATACTTAATTAAATTATAACTGATGATAAAGACAGACATATAACGACATGTGCCAGAAAACTGTTTTATCCAGCATTTAGTTGCAATGATCTAACGAGTTGATCGTTCCATTTCCAGCTCAGCCTCTGCCTGCTGTTTCTCCACCAGCAGAGGCTTCACAGGAGGCAGCAGCGTTTAAGAAACTTACATCTGACCACCAGCAGAAGCCCGTGTGTCCACGGTGTGGCCTCGCAGCTCCAGATGACAGACTGCAGGGCTCCAGGTTGTCAGTGCACAGCGGCAGCAAGAGCAGTAAAAGGAGAAGGAAGACGGGTGCTGCGGCTGGATCACACCAAACTGCGGCTACACCTGCTGGTAAGTTCTATAGTATGACTTAATTTACATTATGTAAAGAACAATGACGATGTGAACCGAAAGTACAAACTGTAACGTTTATTTTGATACACACAGTAAGCAATTTTAATACGCTAGCAGATCAACTTTCCTTTCCAAGACAAGCCAAGTTCTGTATTTCTGGACTAAGACAATAATAACTGTGATATTAACACAATATCAAAAGTTATTACACAGTAAAAATCTAAATTTTTTTCTATATTACTGCTTCTATATGGTTATATTGTGACATCTGTCTAGTCTCACTTTTAATCTGAGGAATTGATTATGCTAATAAACTGAGAACATACAGTTAAGTCAGGAAGAGACTGATACACTATTTATATAAACTTTACTTACTTACTATTACCAAGTGAGTATTCACTCACCCATCCAAATCATTAAATTCACCTGTAACCCTCCATGGTCACAGGAAGTGTTACTGATTACTTCTCCCAGAAAGTGATCACCTTACTTTACTGATTACTTATTTTCAAAACTAATTAGTTACTTTATTACTTAGTTACTTTTTAAAAACATGATACGCAACCTGACTACTTTATAAAGCAATAGACCTTTCAGTCCAGTTCTATTTTTTTCTGCATAATCCATCATATAAAATATAATCAAATGAAAAAGTCTCTTTTTAAAACTTGTTTTATTCGTTTTAATCTTTTAACTTTATGCACATTGCATCAAGCAAAAATTAAATTATATGAAACATCCTTTGACTGGAAGAAATTTGTTTAACATTTAAACCTATTTTTTGCATATTCCAGCATCTAAAATAAAATAATTTTTCATGTTTACACTCAAATAGAGTGTAAAATCTCAAATAGATCCAAGTAAAACACCAAAAAATAAATAAAAATAAATAAAATCAAAGATTCAGCAGCATTAAGTCTATTTTCACCTGTTCAGCAGGAGTGGGGCCGGTGGAGGTTTGCCCAGTGCCACAGCGGTCATGTCAGTGGGAGGATCAGGGGCTTTCTCTATGAATTTCACATTCCTGTGGTAGTGTGCTAGGTGCTTGCTCAGATTTGAAGTTTAATTTTTCTCTGTAGAAAGAGGTTTTCTTCCACGTGTACAGCGGACGCTAATGTTTTTGTCATTTTTTACAGAATCAAACTCAAAGTAATGTCAGTACTTCCACGCTGCATGGTCATACTCTCTCCCACACTCCTTATTATCCATCGTTGATCAAACACACACTCATACGTCATTGTCATGAGACACTCTCACAAACAAAATCACGGTTTGGCCACGCAGTAACGCAGCGTGCTTACAGGAAAGTAACAGTAATCTAATTAGGTTTTTTGCAATAGTAATAGTAATACTTTACACGTTACTTAAAAAGAGGAATCAGACTCCCCATCTCTGGTCACAGGTATATAAAGTCAAGCAGCTAGGTATGCAGACTGCTTCTATGAACATTTGTGAAAGAATGGCTCGCTCTAAGAAGCTCTTAATGTTTTAGCACATTTGTTTGGGATGATTTAAGAGTGGAGCCAGGCCTTCTCATCGAGCATCAGTGCGTGGCCTCACAAATACAGTGAAGAATGGAAGAATGGCCCAAAATTCCCATAAACCCACTCCTAAACCTTGTGGACAGGCTTCCCAGTGGAGTTGAAGCTGTTATAGTCGCAAAGGGTGGGCCTACATCACATTAAACCCTATGGATTAAGAAAGGGATGGCAGTCAGGTTCACATGTGTGTGAAGGCAGCTGAGTGAATACTTTTGGCAATATAGTTTACATTCAAGTTACCAAAGAAGATAAAAGCGTCTCTTTCTATACAAATTTAGCTGTTTCAAGTTTTGCTGAAAGACTTTCAAGCTGCACTTTCTCTTGTTTTCTCCAAGTGTGCAATGGGCCACTCCTTGTTTATCATTGTGTTCATGTTGTTATCTCTATGAAGTTACTCATTAAATCAATACAGTAGCCACAGATAATGCTCCGTTTTCATCTACGCACAAGTATTACCATAAGTTATAGGTGGGGGGTGTATAATTCAGGCGGCTAAGCAGGAAAACGCTCAACCCCACTCCCCAGGGAATTCTGCCGCCTCCTTTTCATTTATTTCCTTCAGTAAACAGGATAAAACAGCTCGATTTGCATGATATCACATGCTATCCAGTCCGTGTGAGGATGAAAACATTAGCTGCGTAACAATACAACTGTTGGGATCGCGAGAGACACCCTGTAACCCACTGGTGGGGTTAATCTATGCAATTTCATCTGCACCTAATTTAGGAAGCGGCACAATTATCATGTGACAGCTCCTTCCTAGTTGTTGTTCATCACTGGAAGCCCTCTGCGGCCTTTTTTATTTTCCCCCGAGGACTGAACAAAGCTCTGTGATTAAGTAAACACAATCACACTTGATCATTGCGGCAGAATAGTTTATCTTTCAACTTTCAGCTGCCACTGCAAACAAACATGTGAGAGACTAATTTAGGGTTAATAGAGTCGTTAATCCCAGTTTATGATGGGGTGCGGCAAGCTCTTAGAACACAACATGTTTGACCTCACGTGATGAACGTTGCTGAATCTGTTTTGTGTCTGATTTTGCGTGTGTTCTTCGCAGACACGTGCTTTCACCTGCTGCTGGCGTGCCTGTCGTGCCACTGCTCCGTGCTGCTCCTGGGTCTCCTGGAGGCTTGCTCCTCATGCCTTCACACCCTCTGCTCCTCCTGCTGCCACGCGTGCACCCGCTGCTGTTCAGCCGTTCAGGAGGTTCCCGTGGAGGAGCTCAACTGCCACGCCCACTGCCACTCCGTATTGTTCGAGTCCTGCTGCGAGCCAACCGAGTGTCTCGAGTTTTGTCTGGAGTGTTGCGAGATCTGCCATCGCAGCTAGGACACTAAAGACTGTGGGCCAATAAGAGAAAGTAACACTAATGTGGGATTTATTAGTACACTGATGTTGGTTTTGATTAACTACCACTTTATTAACCGTGATGTAAACATATGAGCAAATGTGAGATGTGATAAGTAAATATTTTTTCTCTGATTTGATGCTGCTCGTCTTAAGCGAATGAAATATTCTTGGTATGCCAGATAAAAAAAACAACAACAACAGTTGTGCAATTGGGAAAAAACAACAGTAAAAATGGGTTTCTTCATGATATATTAGAAGCTGAATCAATGAAAAAGACCCAAGAGTCCTTTAGCTTAGGCTGGCATAAAGACTGAAATTTAGGGGACACCAGCATGGCTGCTGGCCACATTTAAAAGGGAACTCCTTCAACGACTTAGTACAGACTCCTTGGAGACTACCACTGCCAGTGTTGGGGTTGTAACTAAAGCAATACATTACACATTACCTTTCCTTAAAGCTGCATTACTTTTATGTTACCTAGTCCTTGCTGTAGAAAGTATTATGTTACGCTAGTCGTTACATTACTTTCCTAATTCTTTGTAAGATGACATGAAGCATGTTGCAACATAACGACAACTTAACAATATAAACTGGACACTAACACAAACACACCAACACCAGTCCCAATCCTAATGAGGACAGATATACAACAACAGAAAGCAAAGTTGAAAATTAGCCCAAAGACATTTCAGAGCGATCCCGAAGCGAGTCTGCTTCAGAAACATGAACAGGTAGAAAGAAGTCTTTAACATCCTGCTGGGGTTTTTTGCTAGCTTTGTGTTAACATCCAGTCTGCAGCAGGTTGCAAAGACCTGAAGTTCTTGTATCAATATTTTTGCTGCTGTTTCTGTCCTGGACACAGTTTGCATGTCCCTAATGCTCTTATCCTTGAAATAAAAATAAAATCCATGTTCATATCTCCACTCTTCAAAAGTTGTAACTACTCCAATATTTTGACCTCCTGCACCCGAAATGAAATTGACTGTAGCACTTGTAGTTCAAATAACTGAAGAACATTTGTAATGCAAGTAACAACATAATTTTAACTGTAATACAATAGTGTTACTGAGAACTGCAATGTCATTACAGTAAGCAGTTACTGACCATAGCTACTACTAGCACAACATATTATGATTTCTGACCAAACTTGGTCGACGGCATAGATCATGAAATTAAAATGACAGAATGTCTAAGTCGCTTTCAGAGACATTGCTTCTTTCTAAAAAATTATACACTGTTAGTCCGACAGTGTTAAAGCAGCGCAAATCACAAGGGCTCACCAAATTCTACAATAGAAGGAAAGAGGACAATGTAAAGTATTGCCTGCAATGCAGAATTTTTCTTCAAATATTTTGTTTGAGAAAGTTTTTATTCATTACATATAAAGATATTTATATGTAATGAAATAGTTAGCTATTGTAGCTATGTACATCTGAGACATATCCAACACAAGCCCTCAACCAAAAATATGGCAACAATTCATTGCATGCAGACATGGTCAACACAAAGTTCAAGCTTAGTATCAGAGTGAGTGGCTTTGAACTTGGCATGATTCTTAATGCCAGATCTTGTACTGGTGATTTACTGTGACTTTTCCCCACGCAACCACTTCTACAATTTAGAAAATTATCTGAAAAAGAAAAAATCTCCATTTGCTGTTTGTGCCTTGTGAAAAATGGCCACACTGCAGGAAACAGGAACTTGTTAACCCCTTGTTACAACAAAGGTATGCAAAAGAGCATCTTTGAATACATAACACATTGAACCTTAATCACATCAGCGGCAGAAGACCACTTCTGTCAGCTAAGAGCAATAAACTAAGGGTACAAATCACAAGAGCTCACCAAATTCTACAATAGAAGAAAGTGGACAATGTAAAAGTATTGCCTGGTCTGGTGAGTGTCAATATGGACCAAAATCTCTAAGGAATGTTTCAAACACCTTCTTGAATCTGCATGTTGAAGAATTAAGCCAAAGGAGAAGGGCCCAACTACTCCAGCCGGGTAGTCGGAAGCTGTGGCTAATAAAGTGTCCAGTAAGTCAAAGCTCATGAATGGCTTAAACTAATGAAGCTCATGCGCAAGTTCAGTAAGGAAGATCTATGGCCTCACATTTGTCCGCTCCCAGGTGCTGTCAGCTTAATCTAAGCTTATCACTTCCACTTTCCCACACTGTCAAACTGTTTGTGTCATCACTGGTCTAGTCCAATCACCTTCTCCCTAGGTTAATAGCACTTAATTATAGTACATCTCTTTGGTAATATGTCAAACTACTGCTATGCATCTCGCTTCACTGCAAGCCTACTGATTTAAAAAAAAAAAAAAAAACTGACTAGCTTAGTTATTTATCTTGAGAGTGGTTTGTGCACAACAGATTACAACATTAGAATTTATTACAAAAAACCTTCATGGTCCTATCTTCAGTTAGTCAGCTGAAAACAGCTGACTTAATACACTGTTAATAATCTAATATTGTGATTCATACTACACAAATGGTCTCTTTTTCATAAACACAAACTGCACAAAAAGACCCACACTGCACTGTGCGCAGAGTATTCAAGATTCAGGCTTTATTCCACAGAAATGCTTTTTGTTTGTACATGAAGTTTCATTTAATGACGTTGACCCAGCAAGACCCTGAATGAGAGGGGTCTATCTCTTTGCGTGGTTTCTAATGTTAAAAGATTGCAGTCTTGACTTCTCCCTGAAAAGCTCTGTACAGCTGAGGAATGGGGGGACGCAAAAATTGTCAGCTCTTTCTTGGCTCCCTTTTCATATTTGTCATATGAAGCACTTAGAACATAAAAGGATGCTTATTGTCTCCAGATCTCTAAAGATCTAAGCAGGCTCCTTTAAAGTGGTAGTACGAGATGACAGCAGAGAGGCAAAGTAAACAGCCAAAAATAAAACAAAGTGGCGATAAAGACAACGCTGTCAATCTGTCCGGGCGAGCCAAGAGGCTCATTTAAATCATGTTAGAGCAAGTAAATCGCATTTAAGTATCTCTTTTGCCCACAGCACATTTGGATTCTGTTCGTGACAAGAAACAGTGGTGACGTCTAATTTAGAGCATGGCGAGTACACAGCATCAGATAAACACCCTGGCTTGTTCCACTTGTCCCCCTTGATTTGTTATACCCTTTACCCACAGCTGATGCCTCCCTCCACATAGACACAGCTTATATTGTCAGATTGCCGCATACGTTGTGCTCCTGCCACACAGAAACAAAGTGTTGAGAATGGATCTATGCAGAGTGCCATGAACCGCTGGTCAAATTATCTGTTACTGTGAATTGTCAATTAACAGAAGCAAAAAAAAGGGTACAAAGTTCAAAAAGATCTACAATGTGGAAGTTACTCCTCCACATCGAAAGGAGCCAGTCCAGGTGGTTCAGGCATCCGAAGATCTGGCGACCTGGCCTTGGATAAGTGGAAGAAAAAGGATGGATGAATTGTCATCCACTCTTAAAGTTGGACATACCTAATTTAAAATCTTTATTGTGGAAAATAGTTAAAACACACACACACACACACACACACACAAAATATAAATTAATAATTAAACAATATAACACTTACTTGAGATCTTACTTTTTTCCTTAGAGGAGCAAACATATTCATTATGAGTGTCATGTTTTCATTTACTTCGCAATCAAAGTTTCTGAGATGTTATTCGCACATTCGAACCGTAGCGGTGCGATTTATAAATAGATTGGCCTGTTTAGTTGACAACCTCGTCACGCGCTGGAGGCTCGAGGTTTCAAACCGACACCTTGTTTTTCTTAACAGTTGTTGGACTGGCAGCCTGAGATAACAAGACTGGGCATCACAGATGGAAGATGACCCAGTGTGGAGCAGTTTGTTTTAATCCCGAGTCGCTATTCAAAAACAAGTCTTTCAACACTTCCTTTAAAATAAAAAAAAATCTGAATCTGTCTGTTTGTATTCTCTCGCCTGCCTCCAAAGCTTCATGACAATGGCTGTAACCTCCTCAATCATTGTGGTTCCTGTGTAGTGTTTGCTGTGGAGTCTACTGTGAAAAAAGGGGAAATAATAACACTTAATAGTCTGTCAGATGTGCCCGTCTGCTGTAAAGGAAACAAAAATAAATGTAACGAGATTTGAATATCTAACATTTGATGCTGACGCAGGGAGGATAGATCAAAGGGAAGAGAGACGTGCCATAGGGGGGCAATCATAAACACATTTTCTCATTTTAATAAGTGAGGGAAATGGTTTCTAAACCAGTGCATACCATCACTCCCATGCGCTCGGAGTGTGAGAGGCAGGAGAGCAGTGAATTAAATCTAAACATAGCTAATGAGGGTTGGGTTTAAAATAGATATATAAAGAATTGATGACAAGCGGTATTATTATTTTGGATGTAAGATACATGAAATTTAAACATGTTTAAGGCATAAAAAAAACAAAGAATTCAATACACAGTTTAAGTACACACACACACATATAAATATATATTTGGAAAAACCCAAATTTAGGGTTTTGGTGATAAGTAATATTGTTATATTAAATGTTAATATTAAAGGTAAGTTTATCAGTATATTTGAATATTATTTGTCTTTGCTGGTCAATTTGATGGATTTTGAGTTGTTTTTTTTTTTCCAATATGAGCATGGTGTATTTCAATTCAATTCAATTTTATTTATATAGCGCCAAATCACAACAAAAGTCGCCTCAAGGCGCTTCATAAATATGTATAAATATATACATATTTATGTATATACACCATTTCACCAAAACCATTGTATTGGTGAAATGGTGTATTCGTTGGAATACACGTATTTTCTAAAGGTGAGTTTTTGCATCACTGGATTAAAACTAGCTACACAACATATTTATTTATACAATAAAATTATAATAAATATTTACACTCACTAAATGCAGACACTGTAAATATAGCCTAACAGCATGTACCCAAAAAGCTAAAATATTACCAGTTCAGAATAATAAGCAAAGAAAATGATTTGCAATACTGCTTAAGGGTCTGCCAGCATTTGAATGAAATGATTCATAACACTGTAAATTGGGAAGATTTTTAATTATAGTTCACAAAAATACTACAGAGTTGATCCAATTACAAAATATTGCGTGAACATCTTTAGACAGAATATGATCTCTATACATTAGTTATTCCATCTTTGTTACAGCATATACAAGTAATGGGAAAAAGCTTACTCTTAGTGACCTTTAAAAACAAGCCAACGAAAAGCTGAAGTGTAGTGACCCTGTTTCTATAGCCGGAGAGTATTCCAGCTCGTCTTGTTCAAGTATATCGTGTTCATAAAAAAAAAAAAAAAAAAAGAATAAATAAAGTAAACACAGCACTAAAATAAGAGAGATATTGCACCATTTGATGGCATGTACCAAAAATGTAATATCATGGCAAATATCTTAATCATGCTTACAAACACATTTGCAAATACACACTTATGAATGCCAAAATATGCACAAACAAAATAACAAAATCTAAAACTGTGTTTCAAATACTTTTCATGCTTCAAGATATATAAATCTTATCACATATATGACTCGTCCTTTGATCCTGAGGTGTTAAGTGCAATGTGCATTATTTATGTTTCTATAAAAGCGGACTGAGAACAGATTAACAACATTCAGGTGTTTTTATTGGCTGACAGGTGGTGTCTGATTGAAACGAGATAACGGTCAAATCATACTGTTCTTCTTCAGTACCTCCAAGTACTGTTGCGTTGCTCTGCTAACTGGGTCCAACTCCTTTCTGGCAGATCCCACAGGTGACATACGGGCGGAGGCAACATCCAGGTCTGCTGTGGCTGAGGACCAAAGACAGACCACAGTTACATCTACATGCAGGTTCTGATTCATAAGAGACAATGCCACTGGGCTTTTGTCATCTCTCTAGTTTCACAGTGCTCACCATTGTTTAATTCCCTTGTTATGCTTCTATCCAACTCACTCTGCATCTGAAAAAAGAGAAAGCTGTAGTTAGTAAATAAATATGGTCTTAACATTAAGTATTAAGACATTTTAAGAAACAGCAGACACGTGAATAACATTTTGCACAATGACACAATATTATAAACATTAAATAGTGGAAAAACACTGCAAGAAAGTCAGTACAAGTAAATGAAACACAGCAGAACATGCCAACCATGCAAGCTCCACCTTCAGCCGCAGTCACACAGCTGATCCTCTAACATCTCAAAGCTGTTGGAGAGCAAACATTTTCCCTCTAACAAACAATGGCTGCCATGGTGACCACTAACTGTTGTCTGTGCCTGTGTGACTGGTACTTTAAGTGCAGTGCTGTGTAATAATATTGATATCAATGATACAAAGAGTGAATTATAAATTTAAACAACTAATTTTTTTTAATTAAATTAAGCTTTTTGGCTACAAAAAAGTAGCCAAAAAGCCAAAAGCACATAAAACCTTTAAGCAGTCATATCCGTACTTGGTATAAAAAATTAAAAAACAAAAAGACTGATGTAGCTTCTGTGACGTCGACCACTGGATTCTCAACATAATTGTTTCTGTCTAAATCCTTTTTGCAAAAAAACAAATGTGATGAGGAGGGAGGGAACTGAGAAACGGCACGCTATCGCCATCTTGTAGCCTTTAGAAAGAATTTAAGGCACTTCTTAATTGGCTTAATTTTTCTGACCCAGAAGCTACATCCTTGTTTTATATTGACCAGGGTCGGATGTATGTTGGTAATATTTATGCTTGTCATACCTCCTCAGAATGCAAATACAATAGTTAGTGTGTTGTTGTGTCAGACAACAAATTGGCACATCTTATTGTGACTGATTATTTGATCATGATCTTCTTTGTATCTTAATAGGCTGTTTCTGTCCTTTATCACATGCTTGGAATAAGGCGCTGTATGATAAATACAGCGCCTTATTTGGGGTTTCAAAGCAAAATACACTCTAATATTATAAGAGTATGAAACAAAGAGCCACATCATCTCTAATCTACAAAACAAGTAAAGAGCAAAGAGAAAGTCCACTGAAAGCAAAGATGTTTACGATGTCTGCTGGCATACTGACTTACTACACAGTCACAGCTCACAGGTAAAATAAAATGATTTCTATGATGTTTTTTTAGTAATTTTTTCTTCACATTTTTGAAACCTCAACACATTTTTATATTTAATCATTAACCTTGGTAATATTTTTGTTTATTATTTTAATGCTATAAAAAAAAATACATTTTCAAATATAGATCCAGAAATAGGTCTATGATGAACTTACATTGACCAGTATAATTTATATTTTTATATTAAGATATTGATAAATACCTTAATTTCCCTTTACCTTTCCAAATAACCCTTACCCGATAATTATGATACTGGGTAAGGGACAGAGACATTCATGGAGAAATCTCAGTGGATTTGATTTTTTTTTTAATCCATTTTTCCCTGTGCTGATCCCAAACATTAATGTTCGCTGGGAAAAAGAACCATAGTAATCCCATGAGCAAGATAGAGGAAAACAGCAGCCAACTGGACTGAGCTAAACACATCTACACACCTGATTATGAGTCTGGTTGAAGAGAAGAGAGGTGAGAGACAGACTTTTGAGCTAGAAGCTAAAACAGTGAGAAATAAAAGAAGATTAGATGTGAAGTACTTTTATAGTGACTAGAGACAGAGAAATTGTGCAAGTGGAGGAAAAGGACAGAAAGGAGGAGAAAAGAAGAAAATTAAAATAGCTTCAGATATATAGGAATGTTTTCGCTCAATCTAAAATACATGAGATATAACACATAAACAGCCAGAGATGTTCTATGCAGTTACGACAACATAACAACACACTAACCTGGCCAAAAGCAACATTTCTGAATGCCAGTAGTTACAAAATAACACCATGGATGCCATGACTATGAAAATGATATGGCTCAATATAGATAACTAGTCTACAGAAAAAACAATTCCCTGCAATCGTCATGAGTGAGTGAGCGCGCAGATTAATGATTAATGCAGACCTTGGCTAAGTAGTCCTCCACCCTGCTGTTCTGTCCCTCAGTCACAGGGTTGAGGAGAGAGAGTCCCAGACCAAGATTCCTGTTGAGTGGCCCAAGTGAGGCTCCATAGTTGGCTGGTGAAGCCAAAGAGCTAAAGTCAAGAGATGGCGCTCCAAGGCTGCCATTTGTGATCAGTGACCTGCTGCGCTCATTGAGCAACTTGGAATTGGCTTCTGCGAGCCGACTGTTGGCCCTGCGGATGGAAAACAACAAATTCAAACTCCCTGCCTGATCACACCAGCTGACTGCATCTACTGATTTAATGACATATTCAGCATTAGACACAAGCACTGATTTTGAAAGTGTCACATGGAACAGCTGGTAAGATGTTCTGACCTCTCTAATTTAGCAGCCAGAGACTTGCGTAGGTGCAGTTCTTCTGTATATAGTTGGCGGTATCGCTCAAGCTCTGTGCGTGTGGACTCTCGTTGGTTAACGCTCTCCTGCTGGGAAGTGCGGGCCCGGCCCAATTCCCCCTCCAGCTCCCGGATTCGCTGCTCCAGCTGAGAGCGCAGGCTAGCTTCATTGGCAGCTTTAATCTGGTCTAGTGCTTCTTGTGATGCAGCCTGAGACTGGGACAAAAACAAACAGATATTATAAATCAGCAGTGTTGGGTAAGTTACTTTAAATTAGTAACTTAGTTACTTCTATCAAAAGTAACTCAGTTACTTCAAGTTACTCGTTACTTTCAAAGTAACTAGTTACTAGGGAAAGTAACTTTGGTTTTACTCAGAATTCTCTTGATAATGTGTTGCTTCCGTAACTGGATACCCAGCAAGTTTGCCAGTGTTCTAGTTTGCTTACTTGCCACAAGTGCACTGTGCCACCCACCAATAGAAAGGAAAAAATAATGTGCACATTTCCACGAGAGAAATCCCACGCCTGGACCATCGTTGACCGCCGCATGATTCTAGCCTGCTTTTTACATCCAACACAAAAACTGCAGTCGTGGTGCTTTTGATTGTACTCAGAACTCGGAAATTCTGCCTTCTGAATAGGAAGATGTAGGTAACACCAGACTGCAGATGAGCTGCATACAGGGCTGGACTGGGTTAAAAAAAATCATCCCGGGCATCTTGACTAGAGACCGGCCCACCATTATAGGAAAAATCATAAAGCCTTTGAATGAAAACAAACACTGTTGTGACAGTGATGTACACTGTTCTGATGGTATATATGTATCAATCTATCAATTGTTTGTTGTAAGACTCAGATAATTATTTAATAAAAGCTAGATATTTTAAATGAGAATAAGAAAGAAAAGTATTTCCTTGTGCCCCCCTTTCCCTGTTAATGCCCTACATGGACCCCTGGCAACACTTGGCTAGACCCGCCCCTGCACAGTTACCAGCTGTCAGCTACTTAGAAAAGGATCCTGGTGTTATTTGTCTCTCAGAAACAGTTCATAACTTCCCTTCAACTCATTCATGTCACCTAACAGGTAAACCTGTTTCTCCATCACCTGTTCAGCTCTGATGATTCAGTAAGGACATCTCCTGGTTTCATCTTCATGTTTCCCTCTCACCAGATAACCAAACCGATATCATGACCAGCAGCTTTACAGCTGTGGCTCCAGCAAACATCAGCTGATACTAGCAATTAATATTAAATAAATTCTAACAACAGCTGATCAAGATTAAACGTGCTGCTGTTGTTTAGCGCGACATCCGCTGGTTTCCTCTTTCTGGCGCAAAGTGGGCGATAAATAAACAAGAGAGAAAAGCCGATCAGCTGATCATTGATCAGTTTCATGACTGAAGTAGCAACAGGAGAGGGAGGGGGGGGGAATGAGAGAAGAAGAGGCAGCTGACAGCGTAAACACAGAATAAATCCAGCTTTGTGTCTTTTTATTGTAGCTACAGTCTGGGACAAACTGTGTTCCTTTTCACCTCAATACCAAACGCGTAATATTTTCTCTGAATACAAGACGATTCTGTTTTTTACTGGACGGTTGGCAACTCTAATAATTAACCGTATGAACAAAATAAAGTTCAACATCAGTAGCTCCCACCCAGCTGTATAGAAACTCCATCATGCTAGCTAGCACGCAGTACGAAAAAGTCAGCACAACGAAAATAAACTCCACCTAAACTTGGTTTATATCTGACCCAGATAGACTGCAGGTCATAACTTCTTACCTGAAGTTCAGTTCACCTGACACTCTCGGACCGGCGGCCGCTTCGGGTCTCTCCTCTTGCCTCCCTTTTCCTTCATCCACCTGCTGGCCTCCACCACTTGCTAATGTTATTGAATCTGTGGAAGCTCCGCGATAGCCACCACACGAAGTAACGAATAACGAGCCTATCTAAATCCCAGTAACGAGTAACGCGTTCCTGGTTTGGGCATAATAACTAGTTACCGTGCTCGTTACCACAATAATAACGTAGTTACTGTAACGCGTTACTTAATAACGCGTTAGTCCCAACACTGTAAATCAGATCCCTAGGCCATGTCCTTTTACTATTTTTAATTAAATATTGGATTAAATAATATATATTAAATAATAACTATATCATTCTTTATTTGCATAGAGTTTCACTTTTTATGGAAACTGGTTACTATGGACAGGCATGTATTAATCACAGAAACCACATACATATGTCATTCACACACCAGCTACATTATCATTATCACTCATTCTAATTTTATTATGCTCATTTTTTAAATGTATTTATTTTAGGTTTTTTGTATTTATGCTCCTGTTGTGCACGCTGTAGCTTGGTACCTGGAGGAACAGGTTAACCTGCTCCAGCTTCTGTTGTATTTCCTGCCGAGCTCTTTCCTCTGCATCGCGCCGGTACTGCTCCACGTGGCTCTGCTCAACCTGAGCAGTCTCCATTCGGCGTCTTAGGTCCAGTACCTCTTCCTCCAACTGCCTCTTACTCCTCTCAAGCAAATCATTACTGTGGCTCATGCTCTTCAAGGAAGTCACCTGATCCTTGAGCTCCTCATTCACCTTCTCTAGCTGTCTGCGAAGAGATGCTTCCTTCTCCAACTGCACCTGCAAATCGTCCACCTGGGGATAAAGGGAATGCTTGAGGCCAGTGTTTGACAGCTGATGTATAAAGCTACATGTAGGAGACTGACACTAGAGCCATAGCACATTCTCAAAGATACTGGGTAATATTGGAAAGGTTTAAATCTGCTGTGTCAGATGGACAAACCCTGTCTTTCATTCGCCCAAAGTGCCCCTCAGTGTGTCTGCCCAGATCCATCCGCATGCTGCTCATAGGAGAGCCAAACTCAGCACCACCAGCGTCTTGATCTCGCATTTTCTTTTTTGCAGTCTTCAATAAGGCTCGCAGCCTTAAAAGCATAAACACAAGTCCATTTCACATAGAGAAATAAAGACTGAGCATTTATCACAAACAAACCAATCCTATGATCTGATCTAAAACTGAAAATGACTACAAACATCAATTAAAGCATAAACTTCATTAGTAAGTTATTTAAGTTGTGATTTTCTTTTTTAAAATCAGTTATCCAGTTATCATACAACAAAGTTAAGGTAACTGTATCCCACAAAAAATTGACATAGAGATGTAACAACTTTAATTTGAATACATAGAAAGAAAAGACTAGTTTAATACAAACTCAAATACAAAACATAAATCATCAGTTAAAGAGAAAGTCTTGTTATAAACAAACATTTTGTCTGGGAATTAAAAAAAAAATGCACATCCTTACTCCGGCTACAGACACTGGTGCACCACAGTCACAAAAGCAAGGAAAGGCTGCACTCTACTGGATCCTAGGTGTACCTAAACAGCACAATAAGGCACTGCCAAAGGTGAGGAGGGCATGAGGAGAAAGTTAGGAGTCACCTGTACATTTCTTTTTGAAGCTCTGTGTTTCTCTTTATCTCCTGATCCAGACGAGTATCAACAGCTTTCTTCTGCTCTGCTATTTTCTTGGCTTTCTTCTTTTCGATCTCCATCTGCAACACAAACAACAGCCAGATAACTCACGACTCCTAGATCTCAGTTCTCATGCTGTGTACAGAGGTGTAAGCTTGCTCACCTGGCTGTTCAGTTCTCCTTTTTCCTTTTCAAGTTCTGCCAATCGTACTCCCAACTTAGAGCGGCCTTTTAGCTCCTCCTCCCACAAGGCCCGAGAGTCCTGGGCCGTGTGAGAGAGCAAGCTCTGCTTCTGGACCTGAAGAAAAAAATAAATATATATATATATATATATATATATATATATATATATATATATATATATATATATATATATATATATATATATATATATATATAACAGGAGCTCCCATCGACAAATTTCCTGTTTAATCAAAATGTAGCTTCAGCTACAGATAAAATATGTGATTGTGTTTAAAATGGGGCCTATTTTAATGTAATCTTTCTTTTCTCCATCAAAAAAGGCTTTAAAAGATTACTAGAGTAAGAAATTGAAATATAATACGCCAAAGGTTTTAATAGTGAGGAAACAGAATATGCCACCAACCTCTCTATTCAGTTGGTCTTCCAAGGTCATCTTACTGCTTTGGAGGTTCGTAACCATGTCCTCCAAGTGACTTCGAACCTACAGAAATGAGAAAAGCTTCTTAAACGGAAACTAATGATGGATTTTGGGTTTTTTTGGGACGCTGTTACACTTTTCTTCATTATTTTGGAAAGGAGAAAACTAAAGGAAGTAACATGCACCATGCAACCCAAGAATACACAGAGTGGAAAACCCCACACACCGAGATCAAAGTAAAGGGAGAAATTTTTGCATTTGCATTTATTTTTCAGTCACCAAGAAGAACTCAACAAAACCAAAGATATTTCTTCTCTATTTGATTATTTTTGAATTCCTGGTGTAGCAGGAATCCTCATAAAGCACCAAAAAACTTCATCCAAATACAGTCCGATTTCATTACTTTTTTCCAATCTATATTATTTTGGAAACTATAAAATGTAATCCCACACAGGAAAAGCTAAGTCTACATCCACAATACCAACCCCTCCTCCAGGTGAGCAGCCAGATAGCTGGAAAAAGATTGCAAACCTTAAAATACAATAATGATCCACCGCAAAAACTAGTAGATATGGCAAATTATGAACACCCTGTGTGTGTCAGGACTTTGACTACTCACCGCGGTAGCTTCCTGAGCTCCTTTCTGCAGTGCATCAATTTTGTTGGACTGTTGCTTCGCAGCAGCTTCTAGTCTGGCGTTCTCAATCTCCAGCCTGACATGACATAAAAGATATGGCTGAAGATGCTTCTATCAGATAGAATTACATTATAATATATATTTATTTATATGTGATAAGGTTGGCTTGTTCTATAACACCTACTCTGTTACATTTAATGTTTGTATATGTGGTATCTACTGAAAACTCAAATGTATATCTGGATAACATGTGCTTGTAGGTACCTCTGCACAGCATCCTCCAGCTGTTTGATCGTGGTGTCAGAAGCAGCTGAGGTAGACAGCGCCTCCTGGAGTTTCTGAGCAGCAGTGGAGAGTTCCTTTTCCCTTTCTTCCAAAGTGCTCTTCAGGCTGTTAATACGTCTCTCTGACTGCACATACTCATCCTCACTTTCCTCCAGCTGCATGACAAAACCGCATCCACATCATCAGCATCACCACATCATTCCCCTATACCCTAAAAATATAGATAATAAACCATCTAATTTAAGTCAAAGTTGAGCTGGCCTCATTTCCCACTAATACCTTTCCTTTGAGTCTGTCCAGGTCTTTGAGGAGCCGAGTCTTCTCTTCCTCCAGGTCATTGCGATAGCGCGTGTTGACCTCCAGAGAGGCTTCGCTCATTGACAACTTTTTGAGTGAGTCGGCGAGTTCCTGCTGCAGCTGCCTCAGACTAGTCTGTGCACGCAGAATTCAGAGAAAGGGAGGTTTTGAAGGGATGCTTTAATTGATATGTGGAAGAAAGGCTAAAAGTGGTTCTGGAGAAGCAGTCATGTAATCTTTCTTATTCTGCACAACCTTACCTCTCTTTCATTCTTGTCTTCCTCCAACTTGTAGACCTGGTCGCGGAGATCCACCGCCTTACTGGCGAGCTCCTTATTTCTGTCCTCCAGTAACTGTACCCTCTCTTCACAGTCAGAGCGCAGCTTGGACAAAATGTCACTGAAGCGCTCTTGGGCATCTGTCACAGCACGCTCTTTTGCAGCGCCTTTGTTTTGGGCCTCTTCCAGCTGTTGCCTTAGTAACATGGCCTCGCTCTGTGCTTGAACTAGCCGCTCTTTTGTGGCCTCTTGACATGCTTTGTTACAGCTGACCTCCTCCCTGTGAGTCTGCAGAGCCTTTTCTAGCTCCTTGACATGAGCGACTGCCTGGTCCTTTTCGCGCTGTAGCACTTCCAGCAGGACGCCCTTCTCCGTCAGCTGCATGGTGGTACGGTGAACTTCATTTTCCATGCTGTTTGCGTGGGACTCTGCCTTGGCCAGCTTCTGGGACAGGGTGCTGACTTCCTCACGCTGACTGGCTGCTTCACCTTTAGGAATAAATGAAAGAGACAAATTCAAAAAACCTAGTGAGCAAATCTTCTTACTGGTGTAGATTAATTGAAACTGCTGTCTCTAAATAAAACCTGACTTATATTCATATTCTGCTATTGCAAACAGGTGTGCCATAAGAGTGGTTCGCATGGTTCTAGCAACAGAATGAGTCTGACAGAAAGCATAAAATACTTGCCTAGTTGTGTTTAAAAAAATAAAATCTGATTTATAAAATTCTGTTGCTTGGTGATATTGATGCTCCAACTAACCTGCGAGTCTGTCTTTGAGACGCTGATGTTCCTCTTTCTCCCGGAGCAGAGCCTTCTCGGTTTCTGACTTAGATGCGAGACAATGCTCGGCATCCTTTACAGCCCCAGCCAGACGAGTGCGAGTCAATTCAACCTCCTCCTCCAGTTTATCGCGAATCTGACGTTCGTTTTCCAGACGGGTCGTTGTT
The DNA here is from genome assembly GCF_001858045.2 of Oreochromis niloticus. NCBI lineage: Eukaryota > Metazoa > Chordata > Actinopteri > Cichliformes > Cichlidae > Oreochromis > Oreochromis niloticus. Next base: position 45,957,892 of record NC_031972.2, read on the forward strand.
ATTGCCAGTTCAGATTTAAGGGTTGTAACCTGGTTTTTGTAGTTGAACACAACTTGGGCCATGGTTTCATTGTTAAGCTGGGATTCCCGCCGTACCTCTTCGAGCTCTTCTTTCAGTATCTCCCTCGCCTCTATAAGGTGGCTCTCGTTCAGACTGCTTTGAGTCTGCAAACGCTCAGAGTCTGTCCTCAGGATGGTGAGCTGCTCCTGTAAGGAAGCGGTCTGCTGCAGTAGCTCTCGCTCCCTGTCACTGGCTTCTGTGAGCTGAGATAAAACCTGTGGACATCAGGAAATGATCTGATGGGTTTTCTATACAGTGCTGATTTTCAAATGTATTAAACATTGAAAACTTTTTAAATCCTTAAGACATTTAAACTAAATTTTCAAAACCTAAAGGCAAGTTTTACTTATAAAAACACAACAAAAAAAGTTCTAAAATGATGATTACTTCACTGCTTTTGATCATGTTTCTTTTGTTTTCCTCCTCTATCTCTTGGTGCTTCCTCAGATGGCTGCTCAGAAGATTCTCCTGAAGGGTGCGTGCACTGCGCTCCTGAGCCAGCAGTCTCTGCGTCTCATTGTGGGCCTGTTCAAGCTAGACAGATGACGTGTCAGACAATAAATAAATACACCAATAACATAAAATACTGAAAGTCATTATTACATCAACATTAATAAAAAAAAATTTTTTATTAATTACTATTAAAAATAATGCCATGCCAACTGACATAATCATGTGAAAATAAAAGCACATCTGAAAGAAAACTAAAACAAAAGAAATACTAAGAACTACCGCTCACAATCTACAGGCCTAAATAAATAATAATATGGTGCAATATGTCATGTGTTGTTTTTTAATTAGATATTTAATACTAATTTTAAAACCTGGTAAGGACAAATTCATGTTTGCTATATCCTGATATGTCAAACCTGAAAGAGTGTGTACTTTCTTTTTCACATGATTGAATTATGGCCTAAACAGTTAATAAAAATAATTTAACAATGACAACGGTAGTACAAATACAATACAATAATTATAATAAAATAAAAACACAATTTCACAGTTTTACTTTCACACAAAAAAAGGAATTCAAGAAATGTACCTGTTTCATGTTGTTAACAAGTCTTTTAATCTCTAGCTCGAGGTTCATGTGCACCTTCTGCATTTCCTGAATTTCTTTCTGATGTTCCTCATCCATCCTCCTCATCTTATCGGCAGCAGTACTGTACTTCATGGTGGTGTGGCGGTGATTCTCCCGTTCTTGTTTCAGCTGAAATCTGCACAATGTGTCAGTCATAAAGTTCAAGTCAGTATTATCAAAATAAACAGTACGAACATTAAAAAGATAGTCAAAGCTGTCCATGTTGTTCCATGGTCAAGACTACCTGCTGAAGTTCACCCTTAGCATCAGATTGTATACGACATGCTAACTTTGAACCGTGCCTGCCTTGTGTGCCTTATACAATTCCACTGTGGTACAATATTGCCTCAACACCAGTTTTTTTTTTTTGTTATTGAGCTTGTTTTGTTGTTGTTGTTTTTTTTTACTTTACATTGGAAGTTTATGAAAGTTTATTAAAATGCTTCTTTACATGCCAGTGAAGGTGATTTATATTTTTCTGTAGGTGATTATCTGGATGGAAAAAAAGTGTGTGTGTGGGGTTTGTTTCCCTGTCAGCAACCCCATGAGCTGAGATGGCACTGACTAGGACTGGGTATCGTCACTGATTTCTAGAATCGATTTGATTCTGATTCACAAGGTCCCGATTCAATCCACGATTCGATTCGATTCCACTTTGCCTCAGACAGTCATGAATATTAGAATTCTGATCATTTGTCAGTACTGACACTTGTGAGACTTCATCAGAGGTGTAAGCATCACAGCAGATACTTTTGTGTCAAAGTAACTGAGGATAAAACACAGAAAAACATGAAGGAGATTTTCCTGGCCTGGCTTTTTATAACAGATAACCTTAAAAATATTCTGCAGTAGATCAAAAACGGAAGAAAACCATGAATCAACATATAAACATTATCCTGATGCTGCTGAAGTGAAACAGAGCAAAGTTACAGAGGTTTTATTAGAGACACAGCCGAGCATTTTGCAATTCGGCATCATTTTAAAAAGTTTAAATTTCTTCGGTATTGAACAGCAGAAATGAGACTTTCTTGTCAGAAGTCACTTAAATAAATGAAAAAAACAAACAAAAAATACGGCTGACAGCGCTGTAAACAACAGTAGACTGTTGGGTAATAACCAAACAAATAATGCAGAAAACAAAAATTTGAGATGGTAAACTTTTCTTCAAGTACACTGAGAGAGAAAAAGCTGTGCAGGAAGTGTGATTTTATCGTGGTGGAAGCAAAACAGTAAAGGTAAGAGGGAATTGATGACTATGTTTATGTGAAGCGAAATGTGAAGCGTAGTTTTGATCTTTTGCTGCTGGTTCAGTGAATTTTGGTCGGAGAGCGACAAAACCTGCAGCATCAGAATCTGTCAGATGTCTGTGTACGTCCCATCAGGTGAGAAAGCTTTCATCTGACTGATTCTGATGCGTCGAGTCCGCACTTTGTATTTACGTCTTTTTGCAGATTCTGTTTACCTGCTCTCATTTACTGTTTCATCTGTTTGGTGGTTGTTGACATAGTTTTGTGAGGTATAACCTGAGAGTCTGCGTGTCGGGGAAAATACATTTATATTTAAAAACTGATTCAGATTTAATGAATTGATATCGCGTTATTTAAGCTAAAATCGATTTTAATCAGAAAATCGATTATCGAAACCCACCCCTAACACTGACCAATTAAATGAGTCTAACTTTATTCTGAAAAGCTAAAAGGGACAAAACAGTAGATAGGAAGCTGTAAAGCAATGGTTACAGAGTGCTCCAGTGTTTGAGAAAAAAAATAAAATAAAATGACTTATTTCTTACTTGAGATTTGTAACTTCAGTCTGTAATTCCAACTGGACCCGCTCCATGGCAGACTTGGCATCTTTAATGTCCTCTAATGAGCTCTTCAAGTCTCGCCTCTCTGTTTCCAGCAGGGCCACTTTATCAGTCAAGTACCTATGCCGATCCTTTGCCTTCTTGATGGAGCGCTCATATTCATGGAAAATGTTCTGCAGCTTCACTACACATGTTGAGTCTGTGAGACACAGCAGATGGAGGCTGGATGGGAGTTTCATTATGTTCACGGCACATAGAAGGTCTTGGTTTCAAAGGTAGGTTACATATAAACAAATTGTGTCACAAATTCCTAAAAAGCAAGACTTATTAGTTAACTTATGTGTGGAAAAAGGTGAATCAGTACCCAAAGTTGCTGAGTCCAGTTTCTTAATGAGGAGGGAGGCGTGACTGTAGCCTGTAGCAGGTGAATCAGCATCATCTGTGGCTGTGTCTGAGGACTGAGTGAGTTCATCAAAATCTTCTGCCATTCTCACCTCCTCACGGTCCTAAACATCAAAACAATAAGTAACATTAACATTACCCATTTTCTGTTCACTTGGTTCAAACTTTCATTTCAAGGTATGAACTGGTGTCTTACCTTATCCTTCTTTGGTCCACTCGCTGCCAAACTGAGCGAAGCAACGCAAAGAAGAAGAAAATCATGCCATTCAGAAAAACAATATGAATGTTCCTTAATTATGAGACAAGTTATTGGAAGTGTATTTGGTATGATGCAGTATACGATCCAGTTATAGGAAAGTAGCAGTTAGTTTAAAGAGTGAAAAGAGTAAAGAACAAATGCATGCTAATCATCAGCAAGATCCAACATTGTAAAGCTTTGCTCAGACTTGAAGCAAAATGTTTGTCACCTGGGTTTTTTTATTCAAGCAAATGTTACCACTTCAGTGATACAAAATTATCTGGGTTTATTGCTAACAAATCATTAATGCTCAAACATGATCCTATAACGTGTTAATAATAACGAGCCTCTCCTTTTTATTTCTATGCTTCTTCTTCTCATTTCAGTAGGTTTATTATATTAAGTAGTGCAAGTGTTACAAAAACTATCCAAAAAAAATCTTCAATTTCTGCACCTAGACTGATTATTTGACATATCACACCTATTCAATACTTTCCACTGGCTATATACAGATTTGTGCTGCGTGTATAATTTATTTTGCATTCAGTCTGAACATACCTTACGGGTTAGTGACAGAGAGGTAGAACTGATACATATGAGGGTATACTGTATATATACCTTCCTTCATCATCCGACACTTCACTTAAAGTGCCATCGTCAAACACACAGAGAGGACCTCCATTAATATGTGTGTTGGTCTGAGGGGCTCTGCTGCCCTGGGCCCCTCGGACCAACTCTGACTGTAAAGTCTCCACTACAGCTTGCTTCTCTTGTTTGTTGCTAATGCAGGTTTGCTGGACTGGGAGATGCAATTGCACTGGAGCCCTGTTGGTGCTACAGAGAGCAATAAATCTGATAATCAACGACATATGACTTTTTAAATGCAACAATGTATCAATTTTTAATGGAAAAGAAAAGAAAAAAAACTTTGAGACATCACAAAACAAAAAACTTAAAACTGGACTCTCTCTGCCAAAAGAAAAAACAAAAAACAAAAAACAAACAAACAAAAAAATCAAAAGCCCAACATCTGATTAGAGGATTGTGCATGTGTTGCTTTGAATAAAGGGAGCAATCGCAACATCTACTGACGATAACTGTGAATCTACAAAGCAAAACTGCACATACCTCATGGCGGCCTCGGGCTGCTGCTCCTGGTCAAGTGCTTCAGCTTGATTTGACAGGCATCCTAAGCTGGTCTCAGGTTTCCCCATACCAGTTTCCTCCAATGCTATTCCACTAGTAACCTGGGAAGTACTTGATTTTTGTACCTCAACCTCGATTTCTGTTCTCCCTTTTCCAATCTGAGGAAAAAAGTAAATATTTGATAGCTGGCCTTCAGATATTCACTGTAACTGTAACAGGTTTGGTCCAGCCTTTTAAGATGCATTTTGGAGTTGGTACTTGCTCACTTTGTCATACATAATTTAGTGCCACCCTTCCCTTTGGAGACCTAACACCTTTAACTTAATTACAAGGACATATTTTACATGCACTGCAATGCTTGGAAACTAAAATGAGAAAATGTCATCAACGTTAAATAAAGAGATAAAGTTTGTATCTCTTTCCACAGAAAAACAGCAAATAACTCAAAAGGCTGACCAAAATACAATCCTCATACCTCTTAATAAAGACAAGCACAAAGACAAACTGAAGCATTGCATGCATAAAAAGACAATAAACAACAACACATTTATATCATCACTATGGTGATTCTTTTTAGAGCCAAGAAGGCCACTATTTATTCAAACCTCATACAAAACCTAAAAACAGAGAAGTCATACAACACCGATGTAACAATACATGCAAAACTCATGCACAGCAGAAAGCTAGACATGACAAAAGAAAACACAAGACTGCCCTTTGTGTAATGTGAAAGTGCAATCAAGAAGGACAATCGACAAAATGGTACCAGATGGGTGGGTGTACTGAAAATGAATTTCAAACAAATGTTCAATTCTACCTTTTTTAAGGTTTGTTAAAGACACAAATATCCATGGAGAAACATGCAACCTCACTTCTACTTGAAATGAGATCTACAGAAAACCTATATGACATGGAAAATTACCATTTCACAGCCCCCCCAAACACACACGCACACACACCTATGATGAACGGCCACTTTGAGCCCTTGGAAACAGGTGAGTAAAAGAAAGAAATGAAGTACATGAATGACATGAGAAAAAGAGAAAGCGAGGCAAGAAAGGAACTATCGATGGGGCGGCCATCCTCTACCTCTTTCTGAAGTTGGGCTTTTTCTTTCTCCATATCGAGGAAGACAACCTTCAGCATCCCTACCTCAAGTTTAAAACTTTCCATGTCCTCTTCCAACTCTTCATCAGAAACACCGGGAACAGGTGCTGAACGTCTGAAGGGAGGCTGACATATAGCAAACTCGTTGGGATCGTCTTCTGAACTTGCAGTATTCTCCTCGGTTTGACTTAGATCAGCACGGCTTGTGACGGTGCCATCACAAGCTGGTTGCTCCTGCATCCTGTCCTCGCATAAGGAGTTTGCATTCGATTCAGCTGCAGAGTCCTCTGGTCCAGACTCTCTCTGCTCAGGTATGGTGAGAAGGGCAGTGCTTTTTGCTCTCGCAGTAGGACGCTCAATGACTTCCCCATCTTCTTCATCACTTGAATCTTCTTCTGCAGAGGCGGATCCAGCTGTGACCTGTTCTTCTGTGATGTCATGTCTTGATTTAAACAGTTCTCCAAACTTTTCTTTTAATTCACCAGCGACACTCTTGAAGGTGGACTTTACCTCTCTTTTCTCCACCTCTACCCAGAGCTTCTCATAACGTTTTTCCCATGGCACGCCACCGCTTTCTCCAGGACTGCAAAGATCTCTAAACTCGTTATCCTTTTTTCCATTGTCAGATTTATTTAGATCTAACTCACTTCTATCTACTGCATCATCTTTCTCCTTTGATGGCATGAGTGGACATAACACAAAGAACAGACAAGACAAAAATGCAAAAACTGAGACTTGATAAAATATTCGAGAAAATATTCAGGCTACAGTGCATTCTCATTCGTCTTCCTATATTTTCATCATAGAAAATACTCATGTTTACAGGATTATTAAATAACATACTTGATATCTTGATTGACCCTTTTCTTTTTAGACTCTAAAACAGAAATAAGTGATTTCTGGCATGGTAAACATGCCAGTAGTAAACATAGTAAAGCTGTCAGGAAACCATATGCAGTCAAATAGAATCAGCAGCTCGAATCAGGATGTCAGACATAATAATGTCTTTGCCACCTGCAAGCTTGAAAGAGTCTTTCTTTAGAGTATAGGATAAATTAAATTTTGGGGGTTGTGTCATGTTATTTGTCCACGATAATTCCAGTATGTTTTTATGTGATATAAAAATGTCAGTTTGCATATCATTGCAATAGCATCATACATTTATGTTCCCTAGTGTAGCTATAGAGAAAGAGCTGCATGTGGGAGATACTTCAACAACCTCTGTCAAAACATAGCACTTATATGTCTTGATGCATTCTCAATCATCCAGGAAAGTAAATCTCCAAAAGTTGAATCTGTTCATCTGGACGTAGCGTTCGAGACTGAAGAAGTCACTTGGATGAGTGACAAAACGTTTCTCCCACAAAACGCTACGTCCAGATGAACAGATTCAACTTTTGGAGACATAGCACTTATACTTATTTAAACTGCTGCTGCTAAAGGTAGAAACAACTTGTTTTTCAACTTGAGGCAAAAATGCACCACAAAGGAATAGATACCAGCAGCTGATGGGGTGTAAACAAATGACTTCACCAAGTATCGATGTAGAACTCAGTAGATGCATTTCATGTGGCAAGAAGCAAATTGATGGAAATGCCAGATGTGGTTACATGGAGGAAATTGAGGGCTTTAAGCAGCTGCTTAAAAAATCTGACCGAAAATGTGACAATACTGGGCAGCTCCTGATGAGTTACAAGGTGAAGTTACTTCAGTTATAGTTCAATCAAAGTGTTATACAGTTTTTTGTACTTTTACCCAACTTGTCCAGGGAAAACACTACCTAGACTACCTTTGTACATTACATTTATGCTGTGTCACTGGATATGATACTGTGTCACTGCTATTGCACTATACTGCTGTTGCTGCTGGCAACTTCATTCAACAGATCCACAGTGTTATCCACAGTAAAAAAACATACATAAATAAATAAAATAAAAATGCTTTTTATTGACTTACACTTATAAATGCTGCAAACATCAATAAAACATTAATTTTGGTTTAAAAAATACTTTGATTTTTCTTTAAATATCATGATGTAATTATTTTGAGGTTAGTTTGAGGCCAGCCCAATGGTGTTAACATTACATTTATTTTGTCTGCCAGAATGACAAATGATCTAATGATGAAGCAATGTCATAAATATGTGTGAACAGATTTACCAGAACATATCATTTTGTGCTGTTTATTCCTTTGATTAGGAATGTCTTGGTACGTTTTTTTTTCATGTCTGAAACAAAAATAAATCAAGAGAAATACTTAGTAGGGATGGCCATTTTACCACCAATTCTCACCTTTTGTTGCTGCTCTTCAAATTCTGTGATGATTTCACTGTCTTTCTCCATCAGTGAGGGGTCAGCGGACCCTAGTAAAGAAACAGAGACATCAGACAAAGCAAAGGGCACAAGTTCATAAAAAGGCAAGGCTAAAAAGACCAAAGAACCTTACTTGGTTTAACTGTCGCTTGAGGCTCAGCCATATTTTGTAGCAGATTGTCATTTTGAGCTGTTTTGCAAGATGTTATGTTTTCGGTTTCCCAATCAGATTCTGAATTAGAACGAATAAAAGAGGCAAACCGCCAAGAATAGGTTAGTATGATATATTTTTTAATCATTATTATTCCTGATAATAATAAAGGTGATAATAATAATCATAATAATAACAACAAGTCAATGTTTAAGAAAGAACATCAAAGCTCTTGCTATGCGTTACCTTCTTCACTCTCTAGTTTCTGAGGGACCGTCTTCCGTGTACGAGGTTGGGGCTGGGGAACAGATTGAGAGGGTGTGATGGGCAGTGTCTTGTCTGGGCTGATGCTCTTCTGATGCGTCAGTGTTGCTGTGGCAACATCATCTTTTTCCTGGTCCTTATCAGATGAACTGGAGCACTCTGGTATTTTCTTAACTACAGGGGACGCCACCCTGTGACCAGACAGGGCTCCCATACTGGCAGTACTGGCTGAGTCCCAGTCCGATGCATCTGTCAAATTAATGCAGGAAGCTTTATATCAGTTCAACCAAATGAGCCTAATCTGTTGCTGAAGACTAGAGTTTACACTGGGAGAACACTGATGCACAGCAATGGAAAAGATCAGAGGTGGGCTGTTACACTACCAAACTACTACTGGGGTCGCAAGGAAGAAATCACAGCTACAAAACTGGCTGTTTAGTTTGTTAATTTATCTTTACTGACCTGCTTTTTGAGCTTCAAAAGGTTTAATGAGAAAAATTAAAGATAGAAAACTCAGTATTAAACACATGCCTAAAAAAAAAAAAAAAAAGAAGTTTCTGATGGTGTGCATTACAACTGCATGCAGCATATATGTAATGATGCAAATGGTTACAAATTTGGTGGGAAAACTTTTTAAGGTTTTTTGATGCTATGCTTGAGTTATATGGTTCTCTTAGATAGAGATGGGAGAAAAAGGAGAGAGCCTGGAGTGAGAAAAGGGAGCAAAATCTTAGGAATTGATGCGTGAATGTTCTGAAAATGTGTTACTGTAACTTGAGTCCAGTTATTGCTTTTATGATTCATGGAACCTTCGCTTTCCATATTACACTATTTTGTTTTGAGCAAACTCTACAATGTATAATCTAAAAATCCTTGTTACATCTTACCTTCCAGATCATCAACATCACCCAGACCAAGCTCTTCCATTACATCTAGAAAAGCGGAGCAAAGCATGGTGTTAAAAATCAAAAAGGTTTTCACAATAACAAATTATTTCATTTGATTTTGAATAAATTCACCTGTCTTTCGGCTGACATCGCCTTCAAGCTTGCTCAAAACATTAAGTGGTTCCCATTTTGCCCTCTCGGTCTAGTACAAAGAGAAAATATCATTATTTTATTTAACTGAATTACAGATAATATTATTTTTTATAAAATAAAATGTTTAACCTACCTCTTTCTGTACTTTATTGTACTGATCAGCAAGTTCACCTTCAAGATCATCATTACTGCTGCTGGCAACTGTAAGAGGTAAGATGACTTACTTACATTTACCAAAACACAACGTCTATGAAAAATCTAACAACATTGATGAAGCTGGATGAGTTTGCCAGAACTCTGTAAAAAGCATTCCCATGCAAATGAGCTCATTGTTAATTAATATGAACACACATGCTTAGCCTTTAGAAAAGCATTTCAACTCCCAGCACAATTTCATTGGGAAACAAGTTCAGCATCATCCAATATGAATAACATTTAAGCCAAAACCTTGTGGAAAACAAGCAAGCTTAGTGCAACCTGTGGGCCACTTAATCTGGCAAAATAAGGTTTATGGGCAGCAGGCAGGATGAAGTACAGTATACTGCATGCATTCTATTATTGTGATCATGAGGTGAAGTTCAGGCCTCTGGTATATTTTGCATGCTGATCCTCTGACCTATAAATCAAAATATTCATACCCCCTCCCTGGCTGACTCTTGGCCTGCCTACACTCCTCCGAGGCTCTAGCACTGCCATCTTATTGCCTCTATCCCCTCTTACAAATGAGGGAACATATAACAAGTCTACAAAAGAAATGTGTAAAAAAAAAAAAAAAAAAAAAAAAAAAAAAAAAAAAATGTTGGAGGCTGTTTGATTGACACAAGTTATATTGCACTGCACATTCCACATCATATTGAAGCTTGAACCAGAACTGACAGAGAAAATGTACAAAGTAAAGCACACTTTTCTATACTTACGATCAAATAAAGTCTCACTGTTTCTGCAGCATGAAATGGTGCTTGGAATGATATGAAAAAAAATCCAAAACAAATAAAGGAATTTACAAAGTAGACTTACTCTTTTTACTCTCTTCTTTCTCTCCTTCACTCTGACTATTTAATCCTCGTTTCTGCTCGTCGATATTCAGGTTTTCCGAGTGGGACTGAAAAATGAGGCTGGTCTATGAGAATCAGGTTGGCAAACACTAAATGCAGAATGTCATTTAAAACTTTATCTTTACTGTACCTCAGAGCTCCATGAACTCTGGTCATCCTCACCCCCCTCTAGACCCAGCTCAGACAGGAAATCTGTTTAGAACATTAAGAGTGATGGTTAGCAACAGGACTAAAAAAAAAAGTCTTTTAAGAACAGCTTATTTCATTTCCTGGGTCTAGCAATTACAGCTATAGTTTAAGTGTTGTTTTATGTGTCCACAAAATTATTTTTTTTAAAAAAGGTAACTAGGCTGATTATTTAAAATAAACTTTGTGAAGAAGTGGAGAATTGCTAAACAAATAACTCACTAAATGATGGCAAAAATTTTCTTTAAAACTGCAATGTGGAAGGGTTTTTGTTTTTCCATGCATCCTTTATTCAGCCAGGAATGAGATACAAGACTTTTAGCTTTTCACAATAACATGAATCTCATCAGACAATACTGGAAATGTGTGCTGTACCGAAGTAAAGCAAATCAAGTACACCTTAAATTAGCTCCTGACCATTTGTCAATTACAGCTTTTTGCTGCGCCGCACAGCCTGAAGTTTCCTCAACAAGGAACAGTACGTTATAACACTGCAAATTTCTAAACACTTTGGATTTAGCACAAGATTATAACCAAGATGAAATCATACCCAAAGAGTGCTCACTTGTGTCTGTGCTGCAAAGCAACAGAAGTAACTCATTCAGCCACTTGAACACGCACCACCAACTCCAGCATGACTAATACATGAAGGCCAAGAAAAACAATGCAATGGCTGGTGACGTGAATCTCCCAACACCAACTCAGATGTCGTCAACAAAGTGAGCCTATGCAACACGTCCGCATATTCGTCCAGCTCACAAAGGTGCACCAAAATCACCAACGCAAACACCAAACATTTGTCCAGTAAAGACAGTGAGTAATAAAGGTTCCGGGAAATATTCAGCTTACTGGACAAAAGATGTTGTCCCCACACAGGGTTATTTTTTCAAATTGAAAATACCTGTATTGTATGAATCTCACACCTGTCACGTACTTTGTAACAAGTTTCATTCACATCTGTCATGCAGGTACAGTGACTAGAGAAAAAGTCTTTATTAGCTTCTAAGCCAGGGGTCTCAAACTCAATTGCACAGGGGGCCAAAACTCAAGGCACACTTTAGGTCGCGGGCCAAACAAGATAAACATTTATTGAACACACGAAAACAATGTTTTTTAAACATAAATATGAATAAAAACAGACAGGAATATTATTCCAGATTAAATAAACTTAAAAAAAATAAACTTTAACTTTAAATATTTTGCTCTTCATAAAAATATATCCTGTCAAAATTATGCAAGTTAGAAATATGAACATGCTGCCAAAAACCCCAGAAAAAATAAATGAAAGCATACACAAGGTTGGAGCCGCATGTAGACGGAGCTGGGGCATTGCTTCAGGAATGGAACTAATAAACTGTGCGGGCCATTCAGTGTCGTACTTTCCCTTGAGTGTATCATTACACTGCAGCTCCATCTGAATCTGCACAGGTGCAGTTCAGCAAAGTCCGCTGACTTGGTGCAACATTACTTGGCAACAGGGAAAGTGAGGCAAGTTGCACTGGTGCATTTGTGACAGCTTCACTTGAAATGCCTTCACCGCATCATACATGCCATGTCCATGAACTGACAGGTTTCCTTGCTGAGCTCAAAAACTCTATTGAGAATTTTTATCCCAACTCCGAGGTCATACAGATCATACAGAGGTCCGTTGGACCTCTGTATGATCTGGAATGTCGGCAAACTCTGAATCTATTTCCCACATAAAAGACTGAAATTGACGGTGATTTAAACTTCTAGCTCAGATAAAATTTACGGTTTGCGTTACGGTGATCATTACATGCTCCATTTTTAGGACTTTACCACACAGTGTTTCCTGGTGTATGATGCAGTGATATGCTGATAACTCACCGGTACAGTTCTTCTCCTGCATCTTTACTCGCATCCTGCTGACTAGTCCGCTTTTTTCACCGCACAACACCGGCGCTCCATCTGTTCTAAGTCCAACAAGTTTGTCCCAGGGCAGTTTCATGTCGGTTACACTTTGACATACGTTTTAAAAAATGTCTTTTCCTGTCGTTGACCCGTGCATCGATTTAATGTTCAATATTTCCTCTCCACGGATGAAGATGGCCAGCTGTGCAATGTCCATCATGTCTATACTTTCATCCACAGCAAGAGAGTATGCAATAAAGTTTTTGCTTCTTTCACACAACTGTGTTCTTAAATCAGTGGCCATCTCACAAACCCGATCAGCAATCGTATTTCTCCTCAGGCTCACATTTGCCAAAATCTGCGTTTTGTCTGGACACAAGACGTCGCACACCTTCATCATGCAGCTCTTCAGAGTGCTGGGCTGATTTGGCTATCTCCTCTGCTACAATAAAACTTGCTTTCACAACAGCTTCACTTTGTGATTTTGCTCTGGTGAAAAAAGTCTGCTGAAATGTCAGATTCTTCTTTAGCTCTTCTACTTTCTGTAGTTTCTGCTCTGCATTTAGGTTTAGGCCGTCTTAAATTAAATTCCTTAATTACAGCCACATTAGCTCCACTAATAAGACACACGGGTTTACCAGCAATGTCTGTAAACATATATTCAGTCACCCACTGGCACTGAAAGACTCTGCTTTCAGAATCAACTTTTCTCTCCACCATTGTGAGCAGCTAGCTCCGCAATAACAGAAGTTTGACTTGACTGACGCGGGAACGTTCCCAGTTAGCCTAGCGTTCAGCAAGGAGGCTGCAGCGCTGCATTATGGGATCTGTAGTTTGTCTATTATTAGCGCCTCATATCGCCGGGCCATGCATAACAATAATAGTACATCTATATAAAATGATCTCGCAGGCCGGATATAAATGTACGCCAGGCCGGATGTGGCCCGCGGGCCTTGACTTTGACACGTGTTCTAAGTGATGGTATATAGGACATCCTATTTCAACACCTTCATTTCATTAAGTTGTATCTAAAAGGAGTGTAGCATAATGTAAAAGTGAAACCCCGTTGATTTAACATGATTGTTGATTTAACTGTTTGATTTAACTGTTTTAAGTTTTGTTTTTTAAATTGTGTTTTTCTTCTAAGACAAACAGTGAATTTTGATGCAAAGATTTGTACATTAGCAGGAATTTAGCACAAGGATGTGAAAGCAGAGTTACATTTACATGAAAGTGCAATAAAAAGTGTTTCTGTTAATAAAATCAATTAATAATCATGACAAATTACTTACAAGTTAGCTACTGCATCTACTGAATCCTACTAATCCTATTACTGTTCCTATTAACCATACATACTTTAGACTGAAAAAGATACCAAAATAGTGTCTTAAAAAGAAACAAAGAATCAAGTAAAGGTCATGACTTAAAACTGTTTTACCTGTTTAGCTTACATCCGTCCACTAATGTCCAGTAATAATAGAAGGCCTGCTTGTGAACTAGGTTAACAGTGATTAGTGCTCACCTGCTGGCCTATGTTACATCCTCTTTGTGCTCAAAGTGGCAAACCCCCTGGGGTGCCTGTCTCTTACACACCATGTCTGGCAAGAGTGACAGCTTTGCAGCTCTGCATCTCACTTTTGAGTTATAGCTGGTGGACAGTGCTACATTACTGGACTGTAACATTCAATTGTACCACATTACAGCTAAAATAGACATAAACACTGTCTATTCTTTTCTATTCATTAGGTATTTTGTGAGAGGTGACATTTTCATTAAGCAAACTTTGTAATGTTCAGATAGTTGTTAATAAGGTGGTTTAAAGGAAAGACGTGAAGGTCATGGATTAAGTCTCTCATTTTTATTTAGTATGGGATTTTACTTTGAAAACATCAAGGATTTTTATTGCTTAATACAAAGAGAGCATCATTAGGTTAACAGGTGGATCATCAAAGTAACTCCTCCTTACCCCTCTTCTTCTCCTTAGAAACTTCGGCCTCGGGAGCAGGCGAATTGGCGTCACAAGACTCTCTACTTTCTTCAAGCTGATCATTCTCAGCTGATTCGTCTCCTTCTTCCTCCTCATCTTGTTCCCCCTCTTTGTCATTATCATCCTCTTCCTCATCTTCATCCTCAGTGGAATCTTCCTTCTGTGTGCGGGAAAAAAATGGAAATATTCAAAACTGTGCATGGTAAATCCCATTTTTCTGTGAGTATGCATCCACAGGTCACCTTTAATATACATACAAGCTAAGCTAGGAACAAGGACGTGAATATAACCGTCTTAAAAGTCTTGGCCTAGCTATAGAGGTCAGATTATTAATAGCCAAACTAAATGAGTCAAACACAAGTAAAAATATTCCCGTTTTACCTGAATGCCAGAGCATCTCATGTATTTGTTTTCTGCCTCATCAGGTGAGTCTACATCAACATCATCAATGTCAGTCTGAGGTAGTGCTTCACCTGAAAATGTGTTCACATCTGAATCACTGTGCCGACAAGCTGTGGTTTGATGTTTGATGGGTGGGCATGAAAACGTCTTTTCCTTTATTGGGTTTTCATTAATCTCCTCTGACAAGACTCTAGTTTGAATTTCAAATGGAACGTATGCAGTTAATCTAGCTTCATCCTCATCATCTGCACCGATACCTTCACAAAGGCCTCCATCAACAGTTTTATCAAAATCGTCTCCTACTGTGGACATTTTAACTGAAGCATTGACAAAATCGTACTGCAGCTTCTGGATCTTGCTGTCGGAGTCCTCGCTTGTCTCATCATCTTTGCGGACACTGTATTTCTTAACAACTTCCAGCTTTTCTTCTTCCAGTTCAACATTTTCTGCAAGCATATCATTTTCACAGATAACTGACTGAGGAACCAATTCACCATCTTCATTATGCTGATTATCCCTTTTAGCGTCTTCTGCCACCTTCTTGTGTACTGTAGCTGTGGACTTCAATTTTGGAGACAACAGCTTGGTTAGGTCGGGTATCTTCAGGATATCCTCACTGGGTAAAACATCACTGTCATTCATTGCAATTTTCTCTTGCTTTTCTGAGCCATTGCTTTCATCTTCATCATCCCAACAGCTTTCATCTTCTTCAACTTCATCATTCCCCAAAAGTTGGTTTTCATCATCCAGCACCGATGAAAGTACTGGTGAGGGGTCATCTGACTCTTTCTCAATACTTTCTCTGTCCTCTTCTTCCTTAGACTCTAATTGCCTCTCTCCAGTCTCATTTGCTTTGGAAACTGGGGACACCACTTCACAATTAGAGTTAGTGCCAATATCATTTTGGTCTTTATTTTCAGAGGAATCCCACTCTGATTCATCTACAGCTGCTTGGTTTCTGGACTGAGAAGAGGTTTTTGGACCTAGCCCAGACAGTGTCTGGTGGTTGTCTATAACTTCCTTAAGTGTAACACATTTTGGAGATGCAACTGGTGATGAAGAATCCCATGGGCTATCTGGATGTTCTTCATTTGACTGAGGCAGTGTGTTTTTTAAATGCAATGATGATGATACTTCTGGTGCTTGAACAGTGCTTTTCTGATCAAAAACCTCATTGCTTACCTCAGGTATGTCAATATCACTGTCCTCTAATGAAGATCCCCATGAGGACCTGAGTTTCACTCCTGTGGAAACCTTGTTGTGCGATCCACAATCATCTTTACCATCAGAAGTATTGTCTGTGTTTTTTATGCCAACTTCAGGTAATACATTTGTTTGATTAGCAAGCAAATGTTTGTCCTCCTCATTATCACTGTCATTCCACTCCATATCACCACGATTTTGTTTATTGCTCCATGAGTCTTCATCATCCTTTTCTGTGTCTCTCTCACATTCCTTCATATCCTTGCATGCTGAATGGGTTTCTGGACAATGTCGTGTTGAATCCTGGCCTGAAATTATGTTTTGATCCGATGAACTCAAATATTTCTTTCCCAGGCTGTCATCTTCATCTGAAAACTTAGATTCTACCCTTATGGCTGACACAACGCAATCCTCCACTATATGTAATGTGGCTGGGGTAACAAAGCTCGATGTCCCAGCGGGGTGCATGAGGTCGGTGCTTAAAGTCTTTGTTTTGGTATTTTTCTCTGAGGTATCTACACTCTCACGTACAACTCCAAGAAATGTTTCACTCTTTGAAGTGATGCCAGCCTCATGTGTGATATGAGGGGCTTTAAATTCTGTAGTGCTGTGGTTAACACTAGCCACGCAGTTGCTATCATCCTCCTGCTCCTCCTCTCCAGATCCTTCTTCTTCTTCTCCTATTTCTTCTTCTTCCTCGTCCTCCTCCTCTTCCCCTTCATCACTTTCTTCATCATCTTCTTCCTCTTCATTAGACTCCTCCTCTTCATCATCTTCATCTTCGTCGTCTTCCTCTCCCTCTTCTTCGCCATCCTCCTCTTCAGAGTCATCTGCATCTGAACTTCTTTCTTGAGACGATGATCTTGATTTAGTAACCAGAGGTTGTTTGGAGTGTTTTCTTTTCCCCTGTTCAGCTGCACAGCCAGCTTGTTTTAAGATTTTAGGGAAAAAGACAAAAACCTGTCAGACACAAGCATGTAAGAAAGGTTCAACAGAAATTTTTTACCTTTCTGTAGTGTGGAAGCGGAGTGGAAGTCATCTGGGATGCACTGGTAAGGAAGGTAATGGGAGTGGGATCTACTGGATGCTGAAGACTTTTGCTGGATGAGAAAGCCTTTGGGAGGGATGGGATTCTCTGAACTCTATTTTCACTTTCTGGCTCAGAGTCTGAGCCACTCAACGATGTGTCAGCTAGTGCCGAAGCTACTGGACAAGGAGGGACAGAAGGTTACTACCTAAAACTACAAACTATGGAGAGACACTAATGGATAAAAAAAGGCTGAAAGATTCTTGGTACCTTCTCCCCTTTTAGATGCAATCATTTTGCTGAGGTCAACTTTCAGAGGTTTCTGCAAGTCAGACAATTAAATGAAAGTCAGGGCAAAATTACAACAATACAATATAAAAGAAACATGAGTAGTTCCAACCTTTTCAATTAAAACAGATTCATCATCGTCATCTGATGATGGCCAATCATCTGCAGCCCTTTTTGAAACGCTAAAGAAGAGGAGGAGGAAGAAAATGGTCATAGCAAGAAGTCGGCTGTAAGTATAAACTGTAGACAGCATTAAGAAATTAGCTCACCGACTTAGTGACTCTGACTGAGAATTGTCTTCAAAATCTGCAAGAAAGCAGGAAAACATATTTTCAGCTCAGCCTGATCTGAAACAAATCATCGAAGTAATATTTCAATAGGACAACTTTTGAATGGTGAAATCTTTAGAAGATTTAAATGTTGGCACACACACACAAATTTTATATATATATGTATTCACCACATAACAGTGTCAGCAGATGTATTATTATTCAGTTATCCCTCTGATTTGCCCCAGTGAGTTTTTGTTCTTCACCAATACTAGCTAATAGGGAAGGGCAATATGGCCAAAAATATTTATCACGATATATTTGAAAATTTGCGATAATGATATAACTGATGATATTACTGACGCGAGACAAAATACAAAACTCCACAACTTTATTAGTGCAAAATAAACAAAACAAAAATCCATCAATGTATTTTCACTTAAACAAGCAGCTGTTTTTTTATGTGCATTAAAGCTATATAAAAATTTAACAGTGCAAATGTAAATTCCTTGCTGACAGTTTAACCAAAAGGCATTTCCTGTGGAAACTGGCCAACATATCCTGAGCATAACCTTATATTATATTCACAAAACTTAAAAAAAAGTTATACATACACAATATGGTAATATTATATTGAAGCACAGTACGTATCACTCTGCGAGGCTCCTGACTACGGTAGCCGTAATGCTCCGACAATCCATCATGCAGTGCGGATTCGTAGCTTAGCAAAGTTGTACTAAAACTTTTTTGACAGATGTTTGAGCGCCGTGTACCACATAAAATCGGTTTGGTAATAACGGTAATAACGACGGCCCGCTTGCATGCTCTAACAAAAAATGTGCTTTGGTGTGCATCTGAGGGACGAAAGTCAAACCAGTTCCACACCACTAAAGCTGCACCATTTTTACAAACCAATTCTGGTTCATCAGTTTAATTCAACGATCCACTTTCGCCCTTCTCATTCTCCATCGCCGCCATGCGTTTTCCGCCATGTGCATATGAAAACAAAGGCACTGCGCATGTGCGTTTTACCCATATTCTATCGCAATATTTCATTTTCTTATCATTGCCTAACATTATACCGGTATTACCGTGAACGGTATGATATGGCCCAGCCCTACTAGCTAACATGAAAAAGTCATGAAACTGTGATGTGAGAAAGTGAAATTAACAGGCTAACCTAGTTAGTGTCCCTGTATTTATTAAAATATTCGCTGTCACTGTATTGCTATATTATTGCTAGAGAATTTTTTTCTCAAGCCTAGAGCCAGCAGGAAAAATTGTATTTCCAAAACAAATTTCCCTGTGTTTAATATTCATCCCTGTGGCTGTTAATGGTTTTAAAAAGGGGACAAAAAACTGACAGATTTTGCTAACAAAGTCTAGCTAAGGAAAGCAATACCTCTCCCTGCTTCATCTGCTCCATGCTCTAGATCCAGTCAAGAGGTAATGCATGAGGAATAAGTAAAATGACCAAAGTCAATAATTAAAAGACATGATAATAATGATTTTCAGTCGCTTTGATGTGATAAAATAAATTGCATACCATCTCTGTCAGTGGCTGGTCCTCCCAAAGAGAAGCCTGCTTCAAGATCTTGGGAAGGAGTGCTCAGCATTTTTTTCTTCTTCTTGCTCAGATCTTGATGTGATAGGGAGGCCCTGTCCGTACGCTGGGTATCATGCTCTATGATCAGGTGGGAACAACTGACAAAAACAGAGGAGAGACCTAAAATGTCATAACGTGATGACTGCTGAGAAACTTTGGCAAACTAAGAGTTAAGGAGAAACATTAATAAATTATTAAAATAAAATAAAATAACCTCAAAAATTAATTATTACAACCCATTTGTGGGCTTTGGCTATTTAGTTTATTTATTAGTTTAAATCCCACATAAATGTATAAATTACAGAAGAAATACCCATATACAAGCATAAAGACAAATTCTTTTGAAAAAGTGTGCTTACGAGTGATGCCCATTTATTCCTGCATAGTTATCAGCTGAACATCCTTTGGTATCCTTTAGTGTGGTATCTGCATCAAACTGCAGGAGCAGCTTTACCATACAGACTTCTCCATTTCCAGCAGCTATCATTAATGGGGACCTGCAGGTAAAAATCAATTGCAGCAACATGTTCAACCATGCCAAATAATGAGTAACACACATTAACATAATCCAAAGTGAATCACAAAGGTGTCATCGCTTAACCTTTGATCTTGATCCACAGAATTCACATCAGCAGTCTCCTTGAGGAGAAACTGAGCCATCTCAACATGGTTCTCTCGCACTGCTACCATCAAAGGCGTGAAACCCTCCTAAAATATAGATTACAGTTAAAAATTACAGTTAAAACTCTTGCCCACTGGACAGTGCTTTCCATACACACTCAAGAGTATCCCGATGTTCACCCTAAAGCAGAGAAACTGTAAAGTAGCAGACAGAAAGAAAAAAGCCACCTTGTTCTGGGAATTGATTTGAGCCCCATGTTGCAGCAGCAGGACAGCAGTGGGGACGGATGGGATGTTTGCCGCTAAATGTAGTGCCGTATTGCCATTGATGTCCATCAGATTAGGGTCAGCATGATTTTCCAGCAGTATGCTCACACAGTTGTCATGCTGGCCCTGCACTGCCTGTTATCAGACGAGAATTAACATTAACGGGCCAAAACAAGACATGAGGGAAAATGAATTTTTACAATTGACTATGTGCACGTTAGCATATGCTACTTCCGGTGCAAAAACTCCTGTGTGGAGCTTTGTTTCCGGTGTCCTATTCGCGCCTTATTTACGGTCCAAAACAAGTTAAGCAAATGAATGAATCAAGCAGCGATTTACATTTCCATAGATGTCTTGGGCATTTACGCAATATATCTGTAAATGATGTTCATCGACTTGTCGATATTTTTCCCCCACGCCTCAGAGCAAAAGAGAAAAGGGATTCAAATGTTATATTTCTCAGCTGTCCCTGTTTATTGCAGGTGTTATGTTCTAAAAATAACCAGCGATAGGTGAAATCAAGTAGCCAATTTTATTTTTTGATGCGTGGACATCGTGGACATCCAGTACTGCACTTCAGAGTCACACTGCTAGCGATCGATGCAGCGATTCTGTACTGTACAGGAGAGACGTCACGGAGGAGATCGTCTGCAGCGATCAGGACGCAGGACACAATGTGACGTAAAAATAAGCATGAAAACTTGCACTAAAAAATCCGCAAAACAGCGAGGTGAAAGGT
The DNA here is from genome assembly GCF_001858045.2 of Oreochromis niloticus. NCBI lineage: Eukaryota > Metazoa > Chordata > Actinopteri > Cichliformes > Cichlidae > Oreochromis > Oreochromis niloticus. Next base: position 45,979,022 of record NC_031972.2, read on the forward strand.
GAACTGCGTTATAGCGAGGGACCACTGTAATTTTGAAGGCAAGTCACAACATACCCTTCATACATACTAATGTATAGAAACCCTCACCAGCAATCGTTCATTTTTTGTGTGGCTTTTTTCATGGTTTGTTAACATGCTGTGTAGGTGTGGACATAACGGGAAACATCTGTGACTGTTGTTCATCTGTAGTGTGAATGCTGAACATTTGCCTGTTTAAAGAATAAGACCAGTCACTATACAGAGATGTGGTTCTGAATGTGGACGATGTGTCTTATGCTGCAGTGATGCAGTTCTGCTTGTGTTGAGTGATGCAAACAACCGATCTAAACTCTTTAAACGTCAATCACGTGGTTACCGGCTACCGGCGAAAATAATGGAGGAAATCGGGACGGTAAGCCAATTTCTGTCTTAGCGCATTTGCGCCGCTGTGTGTTTTTGTGGTCTTCTTTTGCGGCTAATTCAGTGAATTTTGGTCTGATCGTGGTGAAACTTGGTGTGTGGAGTCAGTGATAGCTCTGGGAGCTAACCAGCTTATCTTTAACCGGTTACTTACATGAAGTCTGAAGAATTTCTGGTTCGGTTTTGTTTGTTTAGCGGACTTCTGCGCATTTACGTAACTGCTCGTTTAATCGCGGCTTATTTTCGGTGTGTTTGGTGGTTGTAGAAATGGTTTATATGACATTTTAGCTGAGATTCTGAGGTTTCTGTGGATACCACACATGTCTTGACTTATATTTCTCAACCCGTGTTATAACCGATTAAACGTGATCTCCTCCTTTTTGCCCCCGGTATCAGGGGCGTGGGGCTTAAGTGGTTAAACGTCAAAATCTATCATTGGATTTTTTTGTGACACAACAGTGGTGAGTGTTCCCAACTTCTGCTCTTTGGAACTTAACGCAATCTTTCCGTTTTCGAGTTTTGGACATGATTTTGGAGTATATCTTCGCAGTAGCGATTTACCGCAAAGTAAAGCTACCGGAAATGTACAACCCCACATCCGGCCTCAAACCAGGAAGTTAGCATTTTCTCGTGCACATAGTCAATTTATTAAGAGTCACCAACTTGAAGCGACATCATCCAAGATTACCTTCATTAAGGCGGATCTATTTTGATTGTCACATAGGTTAAGCTTGGCTTTGCTCTCAACGAGGAAGTGTACCACCTCGACATGACCACTAGCACAGGCAATATGCAGTGCAGTTCTGCAACAGTAATAAAAAGAGTGTTACATATGCAAGCACGGTTGTTCTAACAAACATTACCAAGATTATGGGTGTTTTACAACCTTGGTTGGCTGTTTCTTCCAGCCAAACTACATTTATTTTCAATGCACTCACTTCCTTCTGACATCTACTAATTGTAGATGGTAACTAGATCCTACCTTGACACATAAGTGAAAAAAAAAAGGCAGTGTCATGTATGGGTACAGCTGCCAGCTTTCTGTTAACATTTAAGTGAGTGCCAAAATCCAGAAAATGCAAAAATATTTATTAGTGCTTTCATCCCCACTTACCTGTTCTCCTTGTCAAGTTGATTGACATCATTCTTCTTAGCCAACTGCTTCAGCTTTGCCAAATCACCTGCTAAGGCAGCCTTGTGAACCTTCCCGAGGTCCTTGTCTTTCAGTTCATAGCCAACAGAAAGCCTGCTTGCACTGTCTGGAGTGTCGGACGGGTGTTTTTTCTTCTTAGTGAAGCTGAATATCTTCTTCATTGTATATGGCACCAAAACATTACTTTAGCACCTGTCGCTACCTGCCACTCATCTGGAGGTCAACCACAGCCGACTCTCCCATCCCTAAAATAAGACGTTCAAAGCGGATTAGAAGCCCTTGAAACAGTACTAAGCACTACAGCGTCGCTTATTATAAGGTATAATGCAACCACCGCTATACAGAATTAGGTGGCTTCGCACGTTTACTCTATAATAATCGAGTGCATATGTCAGAAGGCAATACGCAACACCGAGTACCACGGTGTTGGATGACAGCAGAACTTAGCTGTCATGCTAATGACATTCTTTAAATCATACCTTACACAGAGGATTCCTTTAACGATAAGGTATCGTGAGTAAGCTGCTTTTTTACGAGATTACGATAAAGCAGAGAATCTGTCGTAGATAGCGTTAGCTGAGGTCGCCGGGTTTTTTTTTTAATCATGCGTTTAGCTAGCGTTTGAGATTAAGAGCTGTTGCCATGGTAACTGACTGTACAATTGATACGTAGCTGAGGTTTTCCAATTTGCTACTGTGCAAAATTGCCTAAACCTATTTTTTTGTACCGCAGTTGTGTAATACTGCTATACTACTGTATGTATTATCACTTCAAAATAAGTTATTGTAAAAAAATATGTATGTAGCTTCAACTGGCTCGTTACTGCGCCTCCCACGTCGTCACTTCAGCATTGATGCAAACCGCCACATTTAAAATGAATGTGTGGTAGAGTTGAGCACAACATGGATTTGTCGCTATAAGTCTGGAAAAAAAAAATCAAGACAATTTTCAGCTTAAAAACATCCCACGTGTGCACGCGTACAACTCAAAAACCTATGGTTCAACCTTAACTCGGCTAACACAATGCTAATTAGCTAAGACGCTAAAAATCAAACCTGATGTAGATAATTGGTTATTTAGAGCAAAGAAGACGAATAATGTATCTGAAGATATTACACCCTACTTAATGCGAACATGCGTGTAACTAATCCTAACTACAGCACTGAAAGTCAAACGCTAACCTGTTGATTGTCAGAGTGAAACCATCACAGATCTAGACGAAAGCGAAGCAGCTCACAAAACCTTGCTGGTTGTTGGGGTTTTCAAGTAACCAATCAAAAATGAGCTGGATGCAACGATCGGCCAATAGACCGCTTAACTTCGTGCACAAGGTTGGTTTACAAGGCAAAGAGAGTCATTACAGTCCATAGTGTAATAGCAAAGCTTTACCACTTGCTGGAGACATTTGTCTGTAATCCTAAAGTTATATACTGTAGTTCTTCAAAAAATACCTCAGCTGCACACAGTTTAATCTCAACAAAACGATTAACATTACAAAAAAAAAAATAACATGTCAGTTCAACATATATAATACATATACCAAATAATCTGATTTCTAAAATGCAGACACAGTTTTAAAATCAATTACGCCCCCTTGTCTCTGTTATGGCAGGTGACGTTTATATGTTTTGCTTTTTTTCCCCCATGACAGTCGGGAAACAAATAGGTACGAGTTGTAAGGAGGGATAGACGTTGAGGAGCTAAAGATTCTTTTAGAAGTAGAAGTAGTTAATTTGATCTCCTTTGTGAAATTAAAAGAGGAATACATATAGAGCACAAAATAAAAGCAGCATACTGAAAGAGACGAAGGAAGCAATTTCAAAAGCAGAGGGAAGAAAATCCTACCCCTAAACATGTAGAGGATGCCTTTCACTGTGAGATGTAAGAGGATCTTATTGTATCCAAAGTCATTACTGCCTCTGCATTTTCAGTTATGATTTAGGATACAATAACATGCTTAGATCCTGTAGTGAGTAAGTGCTATATCAAGAACACCTGTATAAGTTATAAAATTACAAGTGTATGTGTTTACACTGTTTAAAGCATACTTTCTAGAAAGAACCGCAGATGACTGTCTTTTTTCAGGCATTGGATAATATCACAGTTGGATAACAATTATGATACAAAAAATGATACAGGCCAATTACATATAAATCGCTACATTAGTTCTTTCACCTCCACTGAAGCACAGCTTCTCAAAATTATTACATCCTGCAGAAGATGCCGTGACACCATTGATGTAAATGTAGCATTTGGAAACCATTATGCCTCAGTGATGTAAAGCAATGGTTTATTTTGTCAAAGCAGCAAAGCAATGCTATAGGTTACACTTCAGATAAAATATGACTATTCAAATCAGAAAAAGTTCCACTCACATGTTGTTATAGTGCAAGGCAGTCATTTATCATTTTCAGAGAAAAATAAATGGATACTGTGGTTTGACATATTTTTGCTTTAGTCCTTTTTAAAGACAACACAATTTCTTTGCAAACTGTGAAGAAATCTATAACTCAACCTTATTTTAAGTTTTTTTTTCCATTTAAGAATGAACTTTCATGATCAAATGGTGTCAGAAATTTATTGTAATGAAAAAGGCAATGCATTATATATATATTTTTTTATATATTAATTTCTGAAGACAACATTTTGTATCATATGAATATTAATATATAATATAAAAAACCAAAAAGTTGTTTTGCCTGATATGCTGTCAGGTTCTTCACTGCTTATTTTGATCATATGTTGTGCGTTTTAAGGTGTCTTTAACAGATGTAACGGCCTTACATCATTAGAACTATCCTGAAATTCAAACAAAAACTAGAAGTTGCTGAAATTTTTTTTTATAATATTAGCTTTTAGTAAATGTCATAACAGGTTGTTTTAGACGTCACAGACGTGGGTTCTCCGTTACAGTAAATCCCACCAAAATCCATCTGTAAATCATAGTGCTTTGCTGCGAGAGCAGCATCAAATGTTTGCCCATTAGCTATGACTGAGAAAACAACCTCACATTCTTAGATATGCTCTACTAAAACCCAGGTCCATAAGTCATCCTGCCATTTCAGATTTATGGAGATTTAAGTCCCTTCCCTACTGACAGCATTTAAGCTTAAATAGTTATCTTAGAGGAGTAAATTTAAAGCAACAGAATACAATTCACTTATCTTTAGTGCCACTGTTTGAAAGAAAAGGACTGATAAACACAATAATTTTCCAGGTGTGGATAAAAGACGACAAGCTTTATTGTGCTCTGACATCTTCACGTCACTTCAAATTATATGTTTTGATTTAATTCTGAGCTGGAGTCTCCAAATCCTTGTGGCAATAAAGATGACAGTTAGGAGAAAGGTATTTTGTTAACGTCACACCCCGTTTGGGTTTTTGCTCCTTGCTGTGCTTGGACCAATTACACGGCTCATACTGTGGCAGGTGGATCTCTTGAAAGAATGAAAACTAGATAGTTACTCTTCGGTGGTATCATTCCTGATGGAACACAGGCATGCACCGACATGCTTTCTGTCTCCACCGCATCTTAAGTAGTTCTCACATCTCTGACTCTTTTGTCTCCCACCTGAAAAGAAAACCTCCTTTTCTTGCTGCAGGTGCACCACCTACACTTCCACACCTACCTTCTCATCTTTAATCACTGCCTGTTTCTGTCAAACAGAAAGGTGCTTGTTTCAAAGCTATTCAACCAGTCCCAGTGATGTACTTTTGCTTCAGGTCTATCTTCATTAAAGGTGTCTGTGAGATTCGAAGGCAAAGAGCTAAAATATACTCTCTCTTGAGCTTTTTGTCTACTGGCCTTTGGATTTAATAGCTGGTTATACCTGGAGTGGCAGCAAAAACCACAAGTAATCATTTGGTGGTATGCTAGCTGTATCACTGACCTGCACAACAGTCTGAAAGAATTCAGGACCATTCAGGATAAAGTCAGTTTATCCATCTTTGATAGATATCCGGTATGAACTGGTCACATGAAATCATTCAGAAGTATAGTTAGTTGTTAAGATCTGGGCTCTGACTAGTTCAAATGTGTCATAAAAACATTCTGATTGTGAATGACAATTTAAAATGAATGGAATTGTTAATATAAACAAGTTTAAGTTTGGTGCTCTTTTGATTTATATATAACACCAGTATTTCAATCACAAAAAGCAGAAAGGTCCCTGCCATATATCTGATGAAGAATTCATTTCTGTTCACTGTTGTCAGAATGAAAACATACAGTTCTACAAACTAGTGGGTAAAATTTAATGTCAACCTGTCCAAAGGCTGTTAGGTATTAACCAGATGGATAGGTGAAATTAGAATTAGAAAATTCAAAATTTAAAAATAAGATTTAAGCATATTAGAAATGACAGGCTGCTGACCTCCCACCAGACCATATTTGGTACGCAAAAGAGCATCTCTGAAGGTGCAGCATGTTAAACCTTGAAGCAGTTGGGCTACAGCTGCAGAAGACCACACTGGGTATCATTCCTGTCAGCTAAGAACAGGAAATTGGAGCTATAATTTAGACAGGCTCGCCAGAATTGGACAACTGAAGAATGGAAAAATACTGCCTGTTCTGATGAGTCTTGATTTCTGCTGCAACATTCGTATGACAGGGTCAGAATTTGAATCCATCCTGCCATTTAACAATGCTTTGGGCTGTTGTTGGTGGTGTAATTGTATGTTTCTTATCACACTTTGGGCTTCTTAGTACCAACCAAGCATAATTTAAACACCACAGCCTACCTGACATTGGCAATGCTTATCATGCCCATCCATTTATAACCACAGTTTACCCATCATCCAATGGCAGCTTCCAGTAGGGAGGCTCACCATGTCACAAATCTCAAATCATCCCAAATTGTATTCTTGAACATTGAGCATTGAACAGTCAGTTTACTGTGCTTAAAGGGCCTCCACAGTCAGTGTTGGGAAGGTTACTTTGAAAATGTATTCCATTACAGATTACAGAATACATGCCCCAAAATGTATTTTGTAACATATTCCGTTACGTTACTCAATGAGAGTAACGTATTCTGAATACTTTGGATTACTTAATATATTATCATGCCTTTTACAACTACATGAATGTACTATTGCTGTATGGTTTATTGCTATTACTACTCGCCATACCAATACCATCTACATTTTTAAATCTTAATATAAAATGAGTAACAGTAGGGTGGACATTAAGACTGCACTTTTTGCAGTGATCTCGTATTGAAAACTATTCCGCACCGGTCTAAAACATGGCTGCGGCTCCAAACTGTAGTAAAGGGACCTCTGGCTAATATGTTGGGTTCTGTGTCAGGCTCGTAACCGAAAACTAGCTTTACTTTGTTGTCTGGGTCAACTGTGCTAGTGAGAGACAGAGAGAGGCGTTGAAAAGCTTCTCCAGTGGAACTTAATTTTTCGGAGGAACAGCCGAATGCAGTGTACAGTCAGGTCCTAATAGCTTACTTACAACTGGGCTCATCAGGCACTCTTTTACATGCCAGTGAAGGCAATTCATATTTTTCTGTAGAAACTAAATAAGCGACCCAAAAACAGCATACAAACACCAAATCTCAATCGCTGTTTCAGTTCCTTTCATTCATGATCCCGGACGACCCCCCACATGGGACACTATTTCAAGAGAATCTGGCAAACCTCATCCAGTGTTTTGGACCCATTCAGAAGGTCTTGGCAGATACCGCAGGCTATGCCTAATCGTTACTATGGGGTTTGGTAGGTGGTATATTTAAAATTTGGTGTAACAATCGCAGGTATAGTTAGTAGGTTTGCTTATTGCAATGTGTAGGATTTTCCGTGACAACCCGCCGGTTTGTATTTATGGGAGGGGTTGTTACGACCCTAGCAGGGCCTCCTCCTGAAATTGCCCTTGTCTGGGTGTGTCCTGCCATCTCTCCTGTCTCAGATGCCATCTTTCTTGTACAGCTGATTCCCGTCAGAAATTAGAAGTACTTAACGCCAGAGAAAGGTAAGCTCTAGGGCCAGAGAGCCATGTTGGTGATTGCAGCTAGTGAGCTGTGTGTGGTGATTGTTTGCTCCTGCTCTGTGGAGATGAGTGTGTGTTTAGTGTCTAATCCTTTTTACTTTTCAGTTTACTGACCAACACCTGAGTTTTGTTTTGTTTCTTTAAAAGATGACAGCGACTTGTCTGTCTCTTTTAGTTCAGTTACTAATAGAAGCATTAATAAAACTCTAATTTAACAATTTTGCCTTCCTGTCTCCTTTTTTCGACCTGGACACCTTTTGTTACTTTCCCTCATCCCCTGGACCTTTTTAGGGGAACGTAACCAGTGGGGGCTTGTCTGGGTCAGCAATTACTTCTCAGAGGTTACATAGGTTGGGAAAGAACTGTATGATGCGGGAGTGGTCGTCCCGTGTCTCTACACTGCTTTCTAGGTGATGCAAAGGTCCTTCTGTGTGATTGTCCTGCCTGTGGTGTGGAGTTATAGGAGCAGTCGGGAGAGTAGCTGCTTCAAGTAAGTAGCGTGGGCTTGTGGGCCTCAACAGCAGGAGAGCTTGTTGCTAGCGACAGGGTGGGCCTGTGGGCCCTCTTACTTTGTTGTTTGTTTGTTGTTTTCTTTGCTGTTGTAACCTTTTTCTTTTCTTGGTCTTATTGATAAAGCGGCGCTGTCGTCTCTTTGTGTTAATATTATTTGTAATAAAACCGTAATATATGCTAAACATCTTTGTTTGTTTTCCTTTTTGATTCTTTCCCGGTCCTGTTTGTTACTGCTCCCCACACCTTCCCCTAGACCCCATTTGTGGGGACGTAACAGTGATTACCTGGACAGAAAAAAATGTGTGTGTGGGGTTTGTTTCCCTGTCAGCAACCCCATGAGCTGAAAGAGAAAGAAAAATTGACTTTGAGATAGCACTGACCAATTAAATGGGTCTCATCTCTAATTCCAACGGCACCCGCTCCATGGCAGACTTGGCATTTTTAATGTCCTCCAATGAGCTCTTCAAGTCTCGCCTCTCTGTTTCCAGCAGGGACACTTTATCAGTCAAGTACCTATGCCGATCCTTTGCCTTCTTGATGGAGCGCTCATATTCATGGAAAATATTCTGCAGCTTCACTACGCATGTTGAATCTGTGAGACTAGGGATGGGTACCGGTGTCTGGTGCCATGATGGCACCGGTTCTGACATAAACGGTAGTAACCAGACGGAAAAGCAGCGCACATTTCGGTGCTTTATTTCGGTGCTTTTTTTCCTGAGCCAATTCTAGCCAATCATTTTACGTTTCCGAGGATAGTAGGCGGGGCCAGGTACGTACGTTCTTTTAGAGCAGAGCTACAGATTAAAAATGCCCAAGGCGAAGCGGTCAAACGTCTGGCTGTACTTCACAGCAAAAGATGCAAACTCAGCAGCCTGCAACAAGTGCTTTAAGCTGATACTGTGATACTGTCAAAGGAGGTAACACCTCAAATCTGATGAAACACCTGGCGACGCATAGCGGTGTTTGATAGCTTGCTGCGAGACCTCACACCGTGCACATCTACTGCGGGTGTGGTGCCTGTTATCGACCTGGAGTTAGCAACATCCCCCAAAAACCCGAAGAGTAGAGTCCTGGCCCCTAGCCCTGTCAGTGTAGCAGAAATGATGACGGATGATGATGGCAGCAGCAGCCGTTCTCCTCTGCGTGAGTAGCTTCATGTTGTTCGTGTGTAATTAACGTTGAGTACGCTAACCACATTATTACATTAATGCATGTAAGGTGAACTAGCAAACACCGTCGTAGTTACATGCGGCTGTCTTCTTGTTTGATGGCAGATACTCTCTTCACCCTGGCCAAAAAGGCTAAAATGACCAAAGAAAAAGTGGAAAACAGTTAAACATGAGAGGTTTTTGGACAAAGTTTGTGTTTTTTCTATTGTTTAAGCACTGCTTCCAGCCAAGAGTGATACCATATATGCCCTATAGCTGCAGAAAAGGCTAACATTGTTATCTTTTTACAAAAAAAACAGCTGAATATAAGAGGTTTTTGGACCAATTTTGTGTTCTCCATTCTTTAAGCACCGGTTTGAGCACCGTTTAAGCACCGGCACCGTTTCAAAAGTACCGGTTTGGCACCGGTATCGGATAAAACCTAAACGATACCCATCCCTATGTGAGACACAGCAGATGGAGGCTGGATGGGAGTTTCATTATGTTCACGGCACATAGAAGGTCTTGGTTTCAAAGGTAGGTTACATATAAAGAACTTGTGTCACAAATTCCTAAAAAGCAAGACTTATTAGTTAACTTATGTGTGGAAAAAGGTGAATCAGTACCCAAAGTTGCTGAGTCCAGTTTCTTAATGAGGAGGGAGGCGTGACTGTAGCCTGTAGCAGGTGAATCAGCATCATCTGTGGCTGTGTCTGAGGACTGAGTGAGTTCATCAAAATCTTCTGCCATTCTCACCTCCTCACGGTCCTAAACATCAAAACAATAAGTAACATTAACATTACCCATTTTCTGTTCACTTGGTTCAAACTTTGTTCAAAGTATGAACTGGTGTCTTACCTTATCTTTCTTTGGTCCACTGGCTGCCAAACTGAGCGAAGCAATGCAAAGGAGAAGAAAATCATGTAATTCAGAAAAATAATGGAAGTGTATTTGGTATATGCAGTATACGATCAGTTTTGGGAAGGTAGCAGTTAGTTTAAAGAGTGAAAAGAGTAAAGAACAAATGCATGCTAATCATCAGCAAGATCCAACATTGTAAAGCTTTGCTCAGACTTGAAGCAAAATGTTTGTCACCTGGGTTTTTTTATTCAAGCAAATGTTACCACTTCAGTGATACAAAATTATCTGGGTTTATTGCTAACAAATCATTAATGCTCAAACATGATCCTATAACGTGTCAATAATAACGCGCCTCTCCTTTTTATTTTTATGTTTCTTGTATAAAATGTACAAATATACAATCAGGTGTAAGAAGAAAAAAGTAAAATATGTAAATAAATAGTGTTTTGTATATCCACTTGGGGTTATTGCACATAGACTTTAGTATTGCACCGTGGTGGTTTATAGAGGGAAATGGGAAAATTGTTGTGGTGGGACTGTGTTATCGGTGCATGTGTGAGTTCAGGGTGGTTATGTCCTTTGGGAAGAAACTGTTCTTGAGTCTGTGGGTCTTTTTGCTGATGCACCTGTAGCGTTTCCCTGAGGGAAGCAGGCTTAACAGGCTAAAAGCAGGGTGGGAACTGTCTTTAATGATGTTTGCTGCTCTGCTGAGGCAGCAGGAGGAATAAATGTCCATCAGGGAGGGGAGAAGGCAGCCAATAATCTTCTGTGCTGCCTTGACTACACTCTGAAGTCTCCCTCTGTCCGCCGTAGTGCAGCTGTTGTACCATACTGTGATGCAGTATGTTAGCAGACTCTCAATGGACGAGTGGTAGAAGGTCAGCAGCAGGTTGGAGTTCAGTTTGTACTTCCTGAGGACCCTCAAGAAGTGCAGCCGCTGTTGGGCCTTCTTGATGACCGCTGAGATGTTGTCTATCCAGGAGATGTTTGTGGATCTACAAAGCAAAATTGCACATACCTCATGGGGGCGGCCTCAGGCTCCGGGTCCTGGTTAAGTGCTTCAGCTTGATTTGACATGTGTACAACTCAAAAACTTATGGTTCAACCTTAACCCGGCTAACACAATGCTAATTAGCTAAGATGCGTAAAATCAAACCTGAGGTAGACAGTTGGTTAATTAGAGCAAAGAAGACGAATAATGTATCTGAAGATATTACTCCTAGGGGTAGGGTGGTTTTTTTTATAATTGATTTTCCAATTAAAATCGATTTTAGCTTCAATAAAGCGATGTCGATTCATTAAAATCCTGAATCAATTTTTAAATATAAATTTATTTTTAAACAGCTAAAACAGTAAATGAGAGCAGGTAAACGGATTCAGCTACATTCTGAAGCTACAGGTTTTGTCTCTCTCCAACCAAAATTCACTGAACCAGCAGCAAAAGAAGATCAAAACTACGCTTCACATCTCGTTTCACATAAACATCGTCATCAATTCCCTCTTACTTTTGCTGTTTTGCTTCCACCACGGTAAAATCACACTTCCTGCAGAGCTCTCTCTCCCTCTCTCTCTCAAGAACAGTTTCCCATCTAAAAATCTCTGTTTTCTGCATTATTTGTTTGCTTATTACCCACCAGTCTACCGTTGTTTACAGCGCTGTCGGCCCCTGTTTTTTTTTTTTTTTTTTTTTTTGTAAATTTAACTGACTTCCGACAAGATAGTCTCACTTCTGCTGTTCAATACTGAAGAAATTTTAACTTTTTTTTTTGGCTGCGTCTCTAATAAAACCTCTGTAACTTTGCTCTGCTTCACTTAAGCAGGATCAGAAAATGTTCATATTTTGAGTCATGGTTTTCTTTAGTTTTAGATCTACTGCAGAATATTTTAAGGTTATCTGCTATAAAATATAATAATTTAAAAATATTGATATGTATTGAGAAGTGATCAGAATTATAATATTTCTGACTGTCTGAGGCAAAATTTCCCCGATTCAAATCTAATCGAATTGGGACCTTGTGGATCGAAATCGAATCGATTCTAGAAATCAGTGACGATACCCGGCCCTAATTACACCCTAGTTAATGCGAGCATGCGTGTAACTAATCCTAACTATAAAACACAAAGTCAAACACTAACCTGTTGATTGTCAGAGTCAAACCATCACAGATCTAGATGAAAGCGAAGCAGCTCACAAAACCTTGTTGGTTGTTGGGGTTTTCAAGTAACCAATCAAAAATGAGCTGGATGGAACAATTGGCCAATAGGCCGCTTAACTTCATGCAAAAGGTTGGTTTACAAGGCAAAGAGAGTTATTGCAGTCCATAGTGTAATAGCAAAGTTTTACCACTTGCTGGAGACATTTGTCTGTAATCCTGAAGTTATATAGTTAAACCAAAAATACCTCAGCTGCACACAGTTTAATCTCAACAAAACGATTTACATTATAAATAAAAACAAACATGTGAAATCAACATATATAACATACATTCCAAATAATGTAATTTCTGAAATACAAACACAATTTTAAAATGAATCAATTTTTCCCCCTTTAAATGTTTTAGGGTCCCCCCCCCCTTGGCAGTCGGGAAACAAATAAGTACGAGTTGTAAGGAGGGATAGATGTTTAAGAACTAAAAATCCTTTTAGAAGTAGTAGACAGTAGCTAATGCAATCTCCTCTGTAGTACGGAGTACATATAGAGCACACCATAGCAGCATACTGAAAGAGATGATGGAAGCAATTTCAAAAGCAGAGGGAAGAAAATCCTACCCCTATGTAGAGGATGCCTTTCACTGTGAGATGTAAGAGGATCTTATTGTATCCAAAGTCACTACTGCCTCTGCATTTTCAGTTATGATTTAGGATACAATAACATGCTTAGATCCTGTAGTAAGTGCTATATCAAGAACACCTGTATAAAGTTATAAAATGCCAGTATGTATTTATTGGAGTGAGTGGTGTATTTTACATGGCTCTCATGTGCTGAATGTCTGCTTCTCATTAATTAGAACAGGAAAAAGGATGGCTATGATCTTAATTTCTGGCATTATTAACACCTTTTTTCCTGTTAGGCATTACTGGCTAGTTTCTGCTTTCTGAAACCCAAAACTTACAAAATGTTTTTTTTAGAACAATTGCAAGGACTCACTCATTTTAATTAAATTCAAATCACTGATGCAGGCATTTCTCTACTCAACTTTATAAGACAGAGCCTTGTGGATGCATTATTTGTTTGCTTAATTTTTAAAAAACAGCACTGTGTAAAGTATTGTGCAGTAAATCATATCATGTGTGATCCAAGTAAACTCCATTAGCAAATTTCAACTAATCAAAATGGTTTTTTCTTACATTTCTGAATAAAAAAAATAATAGCCACAAACTAGTTTTTCATCACCAGAATTTATACCTAGTAAGTAAGTAAAAAATTAAGGAAACACACATTTGAATTCTATGACACATTTAAAGCCAAAGTGCTTAACACTAAAACAAACTAGTGAAAATATACATTTTAAACATTTTCTACATTTTGTATTGTCCAGAAATGAATTATTATGATACAAAAAATGATACACGCCACTTACATATAAATCACTACATTAGTTCTTTCACCTCCACTGAAGCACAGCTTCTCAAAATTATTACATCCTGCAGAAGATGCCGTGACACCATTGCTGGAAATGTAGCATTTGGAAACCATTATGCCTCAGTGATGTAAAGCAATGGTTTATTTTGTCAAGGCAGCAAAGCAATGCTGTAGGTTACACTTCAGATAAAATATGACTATTCAAATCAGAAAAAAGTTCCACTCACATGTTGTTATAGTGCAAGGCAGTCATTTATCATTTTCAGAGAAAAATAAATGGATACTGTGGTTTGACATAATATTCTTGCTTTAGTCCTTTTTAAAGACAACACAATTTCTTTGCAAACTGTGAAGAAATCTATAAATGAATGTTATTTTAAGTTTTTTTTTCCATTTAAGAATGAACTTTCATGATCAAATGGTATTGAAAATTTATTGTAATAAAAAGTAAATACATTTAATATATTTATTTATATATTAATTTCTGAAGAGAACATTTTGTATCATATCAGGACTAGACTAACTTTTTGCCATGGTTGCACTGGTGCGCCTAACTTTTTTTCTTAGGTGCAGAAGCACAAAAGTTAGGTGCACCCAAATTTTTCAACCGCATCGCTGAACCCCACAGTTTTACATGTTCACTTTTTTAAGTTGCTGCCCATACAGACAATATTGATTTGTAAATGATTAACTAACAATCTTGTCAACACAAAGTTCTTTATTTAGAGCACAGTTCTACAAGAAAGATAAGTTACTGAAAAAGTGCTTTGGCACTTTAGCACTCTTTGGCAATATCGTAGACAATGTTAAACTTAATCATCATCTCGGCTTCCTCTGATGACCTGTTTGCTGCTGCCTGCCGCTGAACAGCAGTGGGGAGAGCGGACACTTGGGCAGTGCATTTATCGCAGCGTATAATGTGTTTTCTGGATACACTGTGCTTTTTCAGCGTTTCAATTCGAACCATATTAGCACCAATCACAAATGCAGTATTATCGGCCATGGTCTTTCCACTCTCACAACAGTAAATGCAGTGCGTCATGTTGTCAGCTTTACTGTATCTTAGCCAGGGAAACTAGCTACTTTCTTCGAGATGTATACACTTTCCTCTTTTTCCTTTCAGTGGGCACTGGCTCGGAGTCACTCATTAGAGATTAGATCATGAGACAGTTCATTATCTGATGCCATCTCCGGACCAGTATTTGACATAACCTGAGAGGTTGATGGCTCCGTGTCAGAGCACTGGCTTTGCATTTCAGATCAGGCCTTAACTTAATGAAAAAGTGATCAATAGTTCTTTTCATCTTTTCATTGCCTACAGCTACATCCATGCTCTGTCAGGCCTAGGCTACTCACTGGGCTCGGGTATCATCACTGATTTCTATAATCGATTCGATTCCGATTCACAAGGTCCCGATTTGATTTGATTCGATTCGATTACTTCATCAGAGGTGTAAGCATCACAGCAGATGTCTTTGTGTCAAAGTAACTGAGGGTAAAATACAGAAAAACATGAAAGAGATTTTCCTGGCCTGGCTTTTTATAGCATATAACCGCCTTAAAAATATTCTGCAGTAGATCAGAAACTAAAGAAAACCATGACTCAACTTTGTGCGGAATCCGTTTACCTGCTCTCATTGGCTGATTATCTGTTTGGTGGTTGTTGAAATAGTTTTGTAGGCTTTAACCTGAGATTCTTCCATTTCTGGCATAATACATTTATATTTAAAAGCTGATTCACAATTTAATTAATCGATAACGCTTTATTCAAGCTACTCAACTCTCTCTATCTGCCTGCACTTTCAAACATACACACACGTAGGACTACATGAACATCTGGAGCACGGCCAATCAGAGAGGTCCCGTTCCTGACCCTCTCTGATTGGTTTAGATCATGATATGGGCATAAGTGTATTTGTTGTTGACCCCACGGAAACTTTCAGAGTGCAATTCAAATGGCTGGTCGCACTGGTGCGACCTAGGATTTTTTTTTAGTCGCACCATTGAGAAATTTAGTCGCATGTACGACCAAATTGGTCGCACTCTAGAGCCCTGTATCATCTGCATATTAATATATAATATAAAAACCAACAAGTT
The DNA here is from genome assembly GCF_001858045.2 of Oreochromis niloticus. Taxonomy (NCBI): domain Eukaryota; kingdom Metazoa; phylum Chordata; class Actinopteri; order Cichliformes; family Cichlidae; genus Oreochromis; species Oreochromis niloticus. Next base: position 45,994,768 of record NC_031972.2, read on the forward strand.
GTTTTGCCTGATATGCTGTCAGGTTCTTCACTGCTTATTTTAATCGTATGTTGTGTGTTTTAAGGTGTCTTTAATAGATGTAACGCCCTTAGATTATTAGAACTATCCTGAAATTCAAACAAAAACTAGAAGTTGCTGAAATTGTTTTTATAATATTAGCTTTTAGTAAATGTCATAACAGGTTGTTTTAGACGTCACAGACGTGGGTTCTCCGTTACAGTAAATCCCACCAAAATCCATCTGTAAATCAAAGTGCTTTGCTGCGAGAGCAGCATCAAGTGTTTGCCCATTAGCTATGACTGAGAAAATAACCTCACATTCTTAGATATGCTCTACTAAAACCCAGGTCCATAAGTCATCCTGCTATTTCAGATTTATGGAGATTTAAGTCCCTTCTCTACTGACAGCATTTAAGCTTAAATAGTTATCTTAGAGGAATTCACTTATCTTTACTGCCACTGTTTGAAAAAAAAAAAAAGACTGATAAACACAATAATTTTCCAGGTGTGGATAAAAGACGACAAGCTTTATTGTGCTCTGACATCTTCACGTCACTTCAAATTATATGTTTTGATTTAATTCTAACACCTACCTTCTCATCTTTAATCACTGCCTGTTTCTCTCAAACAGAAAGGTGCTTGTTTCAAAGCTATTCAACCAGTCCCACTGATGTAGTTTTGGTTCTGGTCTATCTTCATTAAAGCTGTCTGTGAGATTCAAAGGCAGAGAGCTAAAATACACTCTGTCTTGAGCTTTTTGTCTACTGGCCTTTGGATTTAATAGCTGGTTATACCTGCAGTGGCAGCAAAAAAACAAAACCACAACATTCTGATTGTGAATGACAATTTAAAATGAATGGAATTGTTAATATAAACAAGTTTAAGTTTGGTGCTCTTTTGATTTTATATATAACACCAGTATTTCAATCACAAAAAGCAGAAAGGTCCCTGCCATATATCTGATGAAGAATTCATTCCTGTTCACTGCTGTCAGGATGAAACATACAGTTCTACAGACTAGTGGGCAAAATTTAATGTCAACCTGTCCAAAGGCTGTTAGGTATTAACCAGATGGATAGGTGAAATTAGAATTAGAAAATCCAAAATTAAAAAAGATTTAGGCATATTAGAAAGGACAGGCTGCTGACCTGCTGGGATTTTCCCACCAAACCATATTTGATACACAAAAGAGCATCTCTGAAGGTGCAGCATGTTGAACCTTGAAGCAGTCAGGCACCAGCAGCAGAAGACCACACTGGGTATCATTCCTATCAGCTAAGAACAGGAAATTGGAGCTATAATTTAGACAGGCTCGCCAGAATTGGACAACTGAAGAATGGAAAAATACTGCCTGTTCTGATGAGTCTTGATTTCTGCTGCAACATTCATATGACAGGGTCAGAATTTGAATCCATCCTGCCATTTAACAATGTTAATTACACCATTGTTAAAAGGCAGGCAGGCAATTACACCACCACTGTTGTTGGTGGTGTAATTGTATATTTTCTTATCACACTTTGGGCTTCTTAGTACCAACCAAGCATCATTTAAACACCACAGCCTACCTGACATTGGCATTGCTTATCATGCCCATCCATTTATAACCACAGTTTACCCATCATCCAATGGCAGCTTCCAGGAGGGAGACTCACCATGTCACAAATCTCAAATCATCCCAAATTGCATTCTTAAACATAACAGTGAGTTTACTATACTTAAAGGGCCTCCACAGTCACTGATAGAGAACCTCCGGGATGTGGTGGAACAGGATATTCAAATCAAGTATGTGCAGCTAGCAAATCTGCAGCAATTGTGTGATGATGTCATACCAATATAAACCAAAATCTCAGAGGAATTTTTCCAGAAACCTGTTGAGTCTATGGTACAAATAATTAAGGCAGTTCTGAAGGCAAAAAGGGGTCCAACCCAAAACTAGAAAGGTGTACCTAATGAAGTATCTGTCCTCATTTAAATTCCCCATTTAAGTGAGTGTAAGTCTTAATTTAAACGCAGCAGCCATGAAAAAGCCAAAACAACTTTTGCTCTTATTTGTCAGTGTTTACACAGAAATAGCACACGAAATTAACAGTTGCATTCTGTTCACATCATGCGAACAAACACATGTTTTCCAGTCAAAACAGAACCGCACTGAATCCAAGGCCTGCTTTTTACTTTCTTTTCCCTCACCAGGAGCTGATCAACACCTCATCAAAGTGACAGTTTACCAATGGTCCTCTTACAAGAGCAGAGAAAGGTGTCAGTGTTAATGCTGGATGTACAGCTTGCAGGAGGTAGAGGCTGGGGAGCGCTGGAACAACATATGAATTTAGAATAAATAAACTTTTCAGAGTGAGCGGTGAGGCAATGCAGAAAAATAAAGGTTTGGAGGTTGTTGGGGTTTTTTTTTCCCCCGGCAGTACTGGCACATTACCTAAATATGCCTCATAAAACAACACGAACTGAGCATGAGATTGAATCTATTTTATTAATCTCAGAACTTTATATGTGTATACTTATGCATCTTTCCTGGCATGCATATTAACTTTTCTCTTTTGTGTGACACTAATTCTCACATCAGATAATCATTATTTTTATGGCAATTTTACACGCAGCAGTAGGCAGCAAGCCTTGCATTTCCTTGGTGGTACAAAATTGTGAGCAAATGACAATAAACTAAAAGCTTAGAACTGAAGGAACAGATTTTAAGTTAGGCAGCAATTGTGTTTAAAGCAGGGACATTCCTTTTCTTCTATTTTTCATTTAAGAGGCGGCAGGCCTTACTAAAAACTGTCTCCTTTGTAGGCAGTTTTTAGTAAGGCTAATTAAAACAACTCAGCATAAGGTCAATTCATTTCTAACCCAGGATGAGGCAAGCTTAAAGGAAATGGATGTAAAAATATCCCCTTCCACAAATTGTCTCTCATTGCTCTGCCTCTGAACCCAAGAATGCATGGAAGGATATACCCTGGACACTTATATAAATGATATGTGGGGACATTTAGGACAAAGATTCATGCAGGGCACAGCGCAGTTATGAAAGAGCACAGTTAGAAAGGGGAAGGGCATCACTGCTGTGCCAGAGTACTACTTAAATGCTCCATGAGCTAATTTTGTGTTTCGCCCCAAAAGGGTGTGTAGTCCTTGGCAGGTGTTTTCTCAATAGCAAAAAATTACTGATTACTGGTTGCCTTAACCTTTAATGTAGACAGGAAATCTGAAAAGAGGTAAATGAATACTGGTTAAATTCGCTTTCCAAAATGATCAAGTTTACCTCAGCAATCCTTTATATATTTGTTTACTAATTCTTTTGTTCATTTTCTGTCCACTCGCTGCATGGTCTGACCTATGTTGGGCCCCACCTACACATACATACATAAGTCATGATTGTCCTCTACTACTGGTTAGTTCTTTAGTCAGTGGGCTACAGTCTGCACTGCTGTTTCAGCTGGTGAGTGTGTCTGCTTTTTGTTCTTTTCACACACTTTATGCGTTTGGTTTCAGCACAGAGCCTAAGCCGTTAAAGAAGGTGAAGTATGATGAGAATGATGTGATGCTGTCTGTTTTTGAAACAGTCTAATCACCCCAAGTGGTTGCCAGCAGTTACTAATATGCACAAGCTGCTTGTGCAACATTATCTGACTTGATGTATTATTTTTTAAGCTCACCCACTGGGCCCAGCCTCAGGCCAAAGTTTTGGTCAGACTTAGGAGTTGATTTTTTTTTTCTTCAGTATGTTGTTTGTGAAAGAAGACTGTGGAGATTATAGAACGCCAAAGCAATTTTTCCCAATGTGTCTGTGTTGTTCCATTTAAAAAGCAGGGAAAATGACAAATTACGGTGTGTTATATCTTGGAAAAGACTTTTAAAGGGGAAACTTGTGAGTGTAATTAGATTTTTTTTTCCAGGTTTGTCAGCATTAAAATACCAAACTGCATAATAGAAATGGGATATAAAAGAAGGATATAAAAGACGTGGTGCCTATAGTGAGAAAGATTTTTAATTATGAAATTACTAAAGCAAAAGACACTGCATTTAAAAGATCAGTCAGAACACTGCATGGTATATTCTCTGCATATTTGAATCATCAATGCAAACACAAAAAACTAGAGGACAATGAACTTGGAGGAGATAAGTTTAATAATGAATGCGTAACATGTCTTGCTTGATATCTTTTGGTCAAAAGAGACAGATTCCTTCCAAAGCAAGCAAGCAAAACAGAACTTAGAGCTGGATGTGTGTTTAAATCCTGCAGTGGTGATGAGACTATTGGACTGCTGTTTGAGGATTAAACCCCCTGAAGGTGTTTCATTTTAAAACAGCAATAACTTGTAAAAAAGTTGAAAAAAGTATTTGAATCCCTGGAAAAATGTTCCCTTACTTATGCATCCACAAAATGATCTGGAAAGTCAGCTGGTGTAAATGTTATTGTTCTTTTTATAGCTTAAACCCAAAAGTCCTTCCCTTTTTTTAATGTTGAGAAGGGCCATGCTTTATAAATTCTGTATTCAGACACTAAGAAGTTCTTTGCTATATGTTGTAATTGCTATGTTAAAAGAAATCTGTGCATATTGACTTGTACAGCAACAAGCACCAGTGGTGTCAAATTCTGACACAAACATTATCTTTTACATGTTGATATTTGTATTAATCAGTGATTTTCTTAGGTCCTGTTTCTCACCCAACAAAAACCATATTGAAAAGCCTGCGGTCAAAGAGCCTAATCTTTTATTCTTTAATGAAAACATTTGAGGAAACCCAGTGACATACGATCTGCAAACACAAACGGAACAGATGATAAAAAAATCTGCACTTATGCAATGTAGGTTTGAGGAATGAATAAAGGTTGCACTAGCTAAGCTTAAACCGTGTCATGTAGAAATGACTGATGGTGTTTATGTGAATTAAACATGTGTTGCTGAGTTATCTCACTGGGCTTCAGAGGCTGTCCAAAGAGTGATGATGGGAACCAGAAGTGGCTACGCTGAGTGGTAGGAGGTACAGCCTGCAGAATTAGGAGATGCACGACTTTGAACCTCTTCCAGAAAAATCCCATCTGAAACATCCTGTTCTGTAATCCTTGTTTATAGACCAGTTTTGTTTTCTTGTACACATAATGGTAATTGGCTTAAATCGGTAACATTTGTGCAATCTTGCTTTTCAGTAAGAAAATCTGTCATTTTGTTTGTGCAATCTTGGAGAAACAGCATGGTCACTTAGCTGGAGGGCTTCCTCAGTGATTTGTGTATGTGTGCTGCTGCCTCCAGAGGCGTGTATTACGAAGGGGGATTTAGGCTTATCCGGTTAACATCAGGATTAACCCCGGGTTTTCTGTACAACAAAGGAGTTTAACTTCTCACCGGGGTACGTCACCATGGTAACTGCTACAAACATAACCTGCTCTGGAGGAGGTTAGATTCCAGATTAGAGATCAACAAATCACGTGCTACTGATCAGTCAGTTCTCTGGAAAGCAGTGTCACCACTGAAGATTGCTCAGGCCTCCGCATGGAGAGTAAGAGGGTCTAAAATGTTTTAATAGTATCTAAGGGTCTTTGTTTTTCCCCACTGAGCAAAGAATAAACATAAATCCTTATGTGCAACTTTCCCTCCCCACCCTCAGCTACAAACACCACCAAGGCTGCAGCTAAAAGAAAAGAAAAACTACTCCTCTTACAACCACCTGAGCAATAATGTAAAGCAGTGGTTCCCAAACTTTTTTTGCCAGGCCCCCCTTTGTTTTACAAGAAAAATGTTCGCGCCCCCCCCACCACCTAAACACATCCTCCAAACACACACACCCATATTTTGCTCCATTGCGCTTTATTTCACACCTCAAAAATGTAGTAAACGATTAAGCAATTACAAGTAAACGGCAATAAATTACAGGTTGTAATAAAATATACTACTAACTCTTTTACGCTACGTCCACACCTACACGGGTATTTTTGACAGTGCATGACAAAACTGGTACATTGTAAAACTGGAAAAAAGGAAAAAAACAGTCCCTGCTGTTTACCTTATGATTCAATGGTGGAAACCAGAAAAAACAAACAACCACGCCCATAAAAGGACTCATTACAATGGTTGTGCAAAAAAGATTAGCTTACAGAGGTAACCTTTTGTGTGATTTCACAGTGTACTAATCTGAAAACCTTTGTTTTAGTTTTAAATTCCTTTCTAAAGTCAGCCACTCTACTGCCAGTACATTTATCTATATCATATCTGTGACTGGTCAGTTGCTGCCAGCAACCCTGCTTTCATGTGAACATGCAGTAGAAACCCTGGATTAACTTATCAAGTTGATAACCAGCTACATGTGACTGCTTATCCTGATTGCTGATAATAGGATAAGTGAGTCCAGACAATAGAAAGATACCTTGGGTATGCTGAACTCACTTTGTTCATGCAGGCCTCAGGTTTAATTTTAAGTACAATCATAAGGAGTAATCACAAAGTTCCAATACCAAACAATAAAGTCAAACCACCAAACTTATAAAGTTCTTCCCTTCAAGGTAATCTCATTGGACAGTGCTGTTTTTCCATTGCAGCTGTTTACAGATGGCTCTGTTCCATTCACACTGACTGCACTGTCAAAGCAGTGACTCCTTAATTTACATTCATTTTAAATAAGAGGACAGAGTCACAGGAAGGCAAATCTGGAGAGTACAGATGCTGGCAGGCAAAAATTATGTTGGCATGTCCAACAAAGCACTTCAGCTTTTTCAGTGCATGGCATAAGTGATGGCATGATGGCAGCACCCATTGAATAACCCCCCTTAGACATCTTAGGATGTCACAGTGTCCTTACCTGACACCCTGTACTCTTTTACTGATCGCTGTTGTTTTAAAAAAAATACGCTCATAAAACTCGAGTTTTCTTTCTTGGAAAAAGCCGGGGCAAGTTTGTATTTAATGAATCTTATTGCTCTTGACTTAGGTATAAAGTTTTAACCACAATAAAAGAGGCAACATGATCTTCTTCCTTATCGGAAAATGTTATGCACACTTGCCTGACCGGGGCATGTCAGCCAGAATGAGGAAATGGCTGGAAACAACATGTTTGTTGACACTGATGTCTGGCACTATATGTTCACTACTCACAAAATATAGGGTTTAATTTGGTGTAAAATAGTATAGGAATTCCTATCATAAACTGAAAAGTCTCCGTCTGACCCAGTGGCCAGAAGTGCACACAGTCGTTGGAGGCGGCATAAATTTAAAAGCCATGCACTGACAAGGTAGTGTTATTTCAATTTATGGGGCATCCACGGGGTCAGTGAGTAAAGCCACAAACATAGCTGTATATTTTCACCATCAGGGACAAGTCCTGCTGCTGCAGAAGGAAAGGAAATCACCCCTGTTTTTTGGACTCCTCGGTCGATTAATGAGGGCTATTGGTTGGAACATCTGGAAAGGATTTAACTGTTTCTCATCATCTGCTCGGCTGGGAAGCTTGGCTTGTATTCAGAAAAGCACGGCAATACCCACATCACATCAGCTGAGAATCAAACAGGTTTGGGGGGGGCTTTAAGAACATGCAATTACTCAATAGAGCTATTAATGTTTAATGAGTCAACACCGACCATGAGAAAACACATCATATATACAATGGGGAGCACAATCTCCCAGTGGTCAACTAGAGACCATTCTTCAACAAATCAGGCACTCACAACACTCCAAGCTTTGCATTTAGACAGCAGCTTATTGACTAATTCATTTTGATGGCTTTAATTCGTAGTTATCCTGGAAGCTCTTTTGTCAATCAGCAGGAATAGACTGAATAATACAAACACTTTTTTTTCTCTTGTATTTTCACAATGATGGTTTCAAAATAAACCATTGTATGGTTAAAATGCTTGATTACTAGAAACAAAAACAGAAACCCAGCAAATCCCTGGGAATCAAAATGCACTTAAAATTCTCCTAACATAAACACATCTGTCGAAGTCCAGCTGTTTTCACCTGTTGTGAAGAGTGCCCAGGGACAGATTCACAACTGGAAAGCCTGCTCAGCACTGAAGCTGTTCACCCTCACATTTCCTCGCTGGGGGCCAGTTGGTTAATTTGCGTGTCTGCTGAAATCTAGGCTAAATCGGAACATATGGAAGGAGACAGTTAAAAAAAAAAAAAAAATCCCATGAAACTTTACAATGCGCAAACAAAATTACCAACAGGGGAGAGCAGAAGATAAACACTCTCTCATTCTTGGAACATTCTTTCTAATCTTCACTGAAAACATTCACGACTATCTTGAATTAGATCTAAATGAGTTAGTTTCAGCAGATAAGCTTTCATGTCGGTTGCAACATGTTTTCAGGCTACCTCAGACCATACCCAAATACACCTGACTTTGATTAAAGTTTAAAGCTAGGCCTTGCACACTTCCATGCAAGAACAGATCAAGATGTTTGTGACTGGGGAAATATGTGATGTAATGCTGTTGTAAAATGAAGGTGGTGATAATGTGCCAACAACAAACAGACCTTGCTCCCATGACCTTGCTCCTGACATTTTGGAGAAACCAGGTCCCAGTGAGTCTGCATGCTTCAATTATCCTGAGTAATGTCTCATCCAGCTCATTATTTTTATTTCGGACCGCTTGCATTTATTTTGATATGCATGCCTCTCTTCTTATTGTTGATACTCCATTTCCTGCCCTTCTGCTTTTCCTGCCCTTGCACCTGCCCGCTCCATCCTGATATGCTTCTCATGTCTCATTACTGTTCCCCTTCTAATGTAAGCAGGTTTGCTCAGACTCCAGTCAAATCAGATTATTAATTTCCCTGAAAACACACCTTTAGGACAGAGTGGTTATTTGCAAGTGATCAGATTGGATTTCTGTGTCCAGACCTCACAAACCTAATTACAGAGACTTCAGTAAATATATCTGTGGCCTTGACTGTGAAACAAAATCCAGGTTGCTAGATCCTGCTTTGGCTGATGTAAACGACCTAAATTGTAAGTTATTTAGAAGGCTTGCATCTGATTTTCTTAACTTGAGGCAGGTTTGTGACATCATAGTCACTGTTAGTTTGTGTTTATGCTATTGTCTTGGTTTTTATAGGACACATCTAATAAATAGATTTGCCATATTCACCATTGATTCCATCTGCTGTTTTCCAGACACAACAAAACCTTTCTATTTATTTATTTTTAAAAGATTTTTTCCTATGGTTTGTAGCAGGCAAACATTGTTGTGCTACTCCCCTTTTCTTTCTTCCCTACATGTGATGGCTGGGTGTGATAACTTTGTTGATGTTCTAATGTAGGTAGACGATGGCACATGTGCCTGTGCAGGATGGTAACACCCAAGTAAATCTTCTGTCTTTTATTTTTTTCTAATGGCATGTGTGGAATCGGGATTTTGATTTTTTATCATTCAGTGATTGTATTTGCTTTTATAATGATGTGAATGAATAAATCGACCTAACCTGACCACTGTAATATATATCTGTGCTATAATACAACATAAAAATATAAAATCCTGATTCAAAGTCAAAATCCATTTGACTGAGATGTCCAGCCTTGATGCGCACCACTTTCATTACTTCACCTTGGTTACATAATCGTAAGCTCTGCTATTCCGAGGTGACAGCTGCCATTGCCCTTCACCGAGCATGCTGCAGTAAGAACTTCTCAGTTCTCATCTGATAATCAACAAATAGATATCCTCAGGGGTTAAAATGGAATTTACCCTTTGAGGATCCCTAGGATTGCAGCATGGGTAAAAGAATTATATAAAAGTAAGTCACATAGTGAATTGTTCTGTTATTAGCTGACCGTTGTTGTTACTCTGATATTCACGTCTCTTTGTGGATTTGTCCAACTGAATTCATCAGATTTGCTTATTATCTGAAGCTGTCAGAATGCTGTTCCTGACTAGTCTTTAACTAGTCTTGGAAAAATGTTTTCAAAAAGTAAATCTCTTTTTTGTTTTTGTGTCTGCATATAATACTATTTCCTGTTGTTTAACTAAATGCTTCCAGTGAACACAGATGTCTGCGTTAATTAAGTGCATATGAATGTTCCTTGAGACAATATGGCAAACATTTGCTGCGGTTTTATTTTCAAAGTAAAATTGCTACATTTCTGTGTTAGATGTATATTAAATAGCTTTTGCCTTGTGTCCCCTGTTTGAATGGAACATTAGTTTAAGATCTCAACAACAACTGTTTTAAAATCATTAAAGCTCAACTTTTGATTATTTCCCTTACGACTGTTCAGTTTCACCATTTAAAATACCTTCATGTATCAAAGCTGCTTTCAAGTAATCACTAGTATTTAACGCTGGGTGCACAGCTCTGGAAAATAAAGCTTCCTCCTTTTCTCTTGTTTAGTTGATAATGCCTCTGAGTACATGTTACATGTAAGGCGAGTGACTCACGCAAACAACAGAGGGTCTAACCAACGATCCCAATTGCGTTCATCCTCGTGAATGAACTCACAAATCATGGACTAATTTTATTCAGCAGCTCCACCAGCACGTGAGTCTGAGGGTGGTAGACACTGGTCTGAACAGATTTAATGCACAGTAATTCGTACAGCTCCTTTAGTGTGCGACACATCAACTATGTGCCCTGTTCAGTCAGTATTTCTTTTAGGATGCCAACTCGGGAGATGTCCTGAAAACAGCACCCACGCCATGCTCTTTGAAACAGTGCACAGTGGCTGTCAATATTGCATTGGATAATCCATCAGAACTAATGTCAGCTGGTTCACCACCTGACTCTCGGGGCAGGACGCACACCTTCGGCGCACATCCGCCCGAATGGCCAGCCAATAAAATCGGGCCATTTTTACCTCCAGAGTTTCATCAGTGTAATAATGAGCCGCCTGTAAAATCATTTCCCAGTGGCTTTTATGCACCAACAACTGGGTGTGTGTCATGACATACTCGATACAGCCTATGTCAATACAAAATGCAGGTAAGTTAGTGCTTGGTGATTTGACCATCAATTTTTAGCAATTGGTCAAAGGCTGAGCGTAGGATGTCATCACGAGATTGCTTTAGTGGAAAATCTTCTGTGGAGTGAATTACTGGAGCCTGCGGAGCCTCATGAGAACCCTGCATCATCGCTGAGCACAGATGCTACTCACCACTAAAGGTTGTGAATGGATCCCCACACTTCCCCCCATTAGGTTATTAAACCCTGGCAAATCTGTCACCAGAATTAAGGGATGCATACCTAAACACACACCTGCACCCACTTTGCCTCCAGCAATGCCCTGGGTCAAACCAAGGTTTGGTAGACCAGGATCTGCATGCAGCCTGACTCAGCCATAGCCTGGTGCATACCAGCTTGGCACCTTACCCTTATGCTCAATGTCTCTCACAGACGAAAGGAAAATGTCAGAGGGACGGCACTACGGAACAGCTGTTCCATCTTGTTTGCCAGGCAATCTTGGTGAACATGTTCCAGCCACCTGCACCTCTAACACACCTGGTCCAGCCCTTGTGCCACCCCCCATGTGTGGGTCCAAATGTTTTGCAACAACTGGGACTTGTGGAGGAACAACAGACGAGAAGGGGGTTAAAAGGCAGCAGTGGCTGTTGCTTGGCCATAGCTGACCACGTTGGTGACTGTTGTAGAGAGTGTTAGTGTTAGTGTTAATATGCGTTTGAGGGTGTTGCACCCCAGAACCTTCAGAGGTTTTTCAGGGTTATGTGATGTGGCTACCTGTTGACATCTCAGAAAGTCATTAACTGTCCTGATAAGGGCTCTGAGTTTCCGAGCATCATTATCCTGAGGTTATAAGAGTGACATGCTCCGGAGCTTCCTCCTCAGAGCTGTGAATGGTCGTCCTCCTGGTCACAGCTGTGGCTGCTCCACTGGCTGCCCTGCCAGGTGGTCCTCTGCTAGCCTCTATGTGATTTCCAGGCTGGCCGGTTGGTGACAGCTGACCCATTCTGCCAGAAGCACCACCATAAAGTGCTTCATCACTACGAGGTCCCACACTTGAGTATCTTCTTCCCTTGGACCAGGTTGTAGACATTAGTTCGCCACCTTGTGCAGTTGCCTGGGACATGGAAAGGGTCAGCCCTCCAGCCCAATTTGGCTCTCCCGGAGCGACGGTGGTGGTTCTCTGGCAAGAGGCCCAGACAGTCCATGATTAACTGGTGGATGTCTTCAAAACAGACTTTCACTGCAACGGATAGGCCTTCCCTCCTCTGGCCCCAGCAGCTACTGACATAGAGAAGACATGGTAGTGTGAAGGTTATCATTTCCCAGTGGCTTTTATGCACCAACAAGGGGAGGCTGGCTGTACTGGCACTGTCCCCTAAACATGCCGTTCCACCCATCCCCTGCAGCTGAGCCACAAACCACACTCCGCCACAGAGAACTTCTGTCCACAAAATTGAACTTTACATGTTCCAGCTTTCTGTGTCAGACTGCAAAGGCTGCTGCCTTTGACCGCCATCCAATCCATATTACACTGTACCCTTGTGGATGAAGGTTAACCAGGAGTTTTGGCCTGTGTGGAGTCTTTGTAACCTGATCCAGACAAGGCAGGACATTCCAATGGTGTTTACATTGAGGTCCTTTTTGCATTTGGTCTGGCCCCTCACCCAGGACCAATTTACCTTGAGAGACTCTACCAGTGGCAAACTGCCCCAAACAACATAGCTCCAATCCACTCTGATAATCTACTCAAATCCCAGCTATAGTCCATAGAATGCAAAAAAAGAGAGAATGTTGCCTTTACATAAAAAATAAGCTCCTACCTCAATGTGAAACTTGTCAGTGTGAAACTTGGAGATGTTTTATTTCAATGACTGAAAAAGAGGTCTTAGGATGGCTTGAAGAAATTGTTTCAGTCATCTGGCTTCTTTTGAAGAAGGTCTCAGTAAGTTAAATTCAGTGATAGAATAAAAAAAATATATATAATGTCTTTCTGGCAGAATAAATACTTCCCAAATGTGTTTTGCCATACTAGACTCCAGAAAGACTCCAGACTTATTTACAAAGGCATGTACATCTCTGAGTACTTTTGAGGAAGATGGCCTATATTTATTGTGATTAAAAACAGCAATAACTATAATGCTTGAACATTTTTAAGCTGCTCACAACTTTGCTTTTGTCTAAAAATGAACATTCACACATCCAGCTATATTCCTAAAACAACATTCTCAAGCTTGCTATGGTAATGACATGTTTGGCTTGGAAAAGTTTTCCCTCCAATTAGACATTATTCGCTTAAGTCCTATAGTATTATTGAAGAGTAATAAGCTTGGAATCCTGCCTGACACTGATTTTCTTGTAAAACACATTAGTTATTAAGATTTGATTAATTTAACTGGACAACAAATGGATTCAAATTGCTTAAGACTCCATACTATTTGCTTACTTGTCTGGTTTTCAGTGTGGATGAAAGAAATCAAAACAGTGGGCTGATATATTTAAGGGCATGTGTTTAGCAAAGATTTCCCGATGTGTATATACATGAGGCTGTTGGCTTGGACTTCTCTTGCAGCCTTTTTTACTGGTACACTGACAGCTGGTTAATACTGCCAGGCACAGAAAGCAACAGTGAGGCATATGCATTCACATACATATCTTAGACTGAAATCAAAGTAAAAAAAAAGAGTACCAAGATGAGGTTTTCGTTCCCATTTCATAGCAATTTTATATGTTGAGTGAATGGGGATAATTGTAGGATATGCACTGTTTTCCATACATAAAATGTCCCCCACTACTTGAAAAAAATGTGGATGATTACAGCCATTACAGCCATATGTGACTGTTGACATCTTATGTCAACACAAAGGGTATAATATGCCATTAATATGGTATAACAACCTCTGCTCTTTTTGGAAAGTCTTTTAGATTTTGGAAACTGGATGGAGGAATTTGCTCCCCAGGTAATGCTCCTTAGGGGACAAATGCCAAGCTCCACCACTTGTTACACCTTCATGCAAGGCAGCGATACTAGTAACAGTGGCATCAACTAAAAATAATAAAATGAACCATTCATATCCTATTTGGCAGTAAAACAGAAGCTGTGTGTTACCTTATATTAAATGGTTCAGCAGAGCACTTTCAATAAAAAGAATATGATCTGAGCACAGAACTGGCAAGGCATGAAAAATGGCATAGGCAGGGGCGTAAACTTAAAGTAAAGGTGCTAGTGTGGTAAGCTTTATATAAAAGCTGAAAAACATTCTTTTATCGATCACTTAATTGGGTATAACCTCTGTTGACATCCCTGAACTCATAGTTCAGGACTAAGCTTCTCTCCTGCTTGTATTCTTTTGCCAAGCAGTCATACAAGAATCAATATTACCTGAGTGAGAATCTGACCTGCTCTCTCCAACTAACCTGACAGAGAGAGCCACAATATTTAACCTGAAAGAATACAATTGAATAAATCCAAATAAGGTTGTGACCAGCAATGAATAGCTTTGCTTCTCTCCATCCTTAAAAGGAAAAGGAAGCAAAGCTTGTTGTCAATCCAGCCACAGTGTTTGAATCAGTGCAAACAAATCAATTTGAACTTGATCTGATTAAATTTTTTGTTGAGTGGGTTAAGGTCAGGGCTCTACAGAAGCCAACTCAGTTCTTTCACATCCAAGCAGTTGGACACAGCAGTAATTTGGGGGGGAAAGTTGGTTTTATTTACTCAAAAAATGAAAAGGGCAAAAAAGTTCAGTATTAAATATATACATTAAAATATTAAAGCAGTAAATACATTACATTTTGGAAATGAAACAATGTACCTCAAACCTATACAATGAAAATGTTTCAACCTTTTCGTGTTGACTGTCACACCTATTTTATTTATAGTCTGTATCACATTTAGACAACAGAAGCTGATCCAAAGTCCAAACAGTTTCAAAATAGATGAAAAGCTGAAAGGTGTGTTTTTGTTGTGTTAACTAACTATTCTGGAAATTAAAAATCACAGTGATTTAGTGGTCATTATAATGTGTTCAGAATTTGCAAACTGATGATGATTTAACTCTGCTCTCCTCTACATAAGGTGCCATTATAAACGTATCAGTATTGCCAATACTGTATTTACTTGGTATCGGATCAGTACCAACGTTTGCAGCATTAAACAGCACTACTAACACACAAGAAAACAAAACAGTTCAACACACAAGAAGAAACAAATCTTAAAAAATATCTACCAACACAGAAACTAAACCAACAGTTTGTTTAACAGTTAATAAAAGAAAAAAAAACATCTAATTCAGGATTAATGAAAACAAAATAACATGTTTAAGATAAATGACTCAGACATAAACCCCAGTGATGAAGTAATGCTTGGTATGGCCCAATGTGCACACATACTTGTCCTTTTATATTTATATTTATATTTATATTTTTTATATTTATATCTATATTTATATCTCTATATTTATCTGTTCAACTTAATATTTATCTATTAATATCTCTGTTTATACACTCATTTTATATGAGTGCTTAATGATTGGTGCATATTTGCTATTATCACATCACGTCACCAGTGGACCTCAGCAGCCCAATGTACCCCCAGCACTGATAAAGTAAGAAAACTAATTAATAGCATGTAAGATAAAAAAAAAGATTTAACATCAGACAAAATCAAACAAAATGTGTTTCAAGAATGCTACATTAATTTGTAATGTGAAGAATTTATGTTCGTGTATGGGCACACGGTTACTGTATGGTGTGGTGACTATGGTATAAGGTATGAAAGTTAATCAGAATACTTTATTGATCCCTTTGGGGAAATTATTTTGGTTACAGTGCTCCAGTATAAACATTAACAAAGACAGACAATACACTAAGTAAGAAATAGACACAATATACAGTATACAATATATACATGACTTATATACATATAAGTCACTTATTGATAAATAGCTGAATAAGAGGAAGAGCGTGTGCAAAAAGGGTGTAGCTATTGCAGTTAACTCAAAAACCTTGGTTCATTGGGCGTGGTGGTTAGTATTGGTGCCTCACAGCAAGATGGTCCTCAGCTCCACTCCACCATCTGACCACTGATGATTTCAAATTGCCCATAGGTGTGAGTGCTAATGGTTGTCTCTATGTGTTAGCCATGCGATAGACTGGCGACCTGTCAAGAGTGTATCCTGCTTCTTGCCCTATAAGAGCTGGGTCAGGCTCCAGCCCGCTCATGACCCTGATAAGGATAAGCGGAAGAAAATGGATGGTTTACATACTTCATAGGTATGTGACCACAGGTGCATGAATCACACTCTATCTTGGTCATCATTTTGCTCATTCAGGCAGTGTCACATTGAATCAGGGAAATCTTTTGGTTCTGGGAATACTACAGTGCAATATAAAAGTCTGTGTATGTGTTTGTGCAATAGTCTGGAGTATGGCAGTAAAAGTTTCCCAGATGTGAGTGCAAACACTGAGTTTTGTGCCAGCTGTTGCTAAGTTCAAAAACTATTTTGTCTGTTTGTAATTACAAATAATCAAAGGAAGTCCTTATGCCAGCAAAGCAATGTAGTTTTGTGAGGTTTGGTACTTTCACTGACAGCCAACACAAAGGTGTAGACGTCATTGCACGCAGATATAAAGCTCCTCAGAGGGCAGTGAATTACAAAAGTTTCCTGTCTGTGTTATATTCGTTTTATTCTTGAGCAAATAAAAGCATATAGGCAAAGAGGAATTTTTAAAAGAACACTACCTTATTATACACTAATTACTTGCCTATATACTGTAGTGGCTATAGTATATATATAGTAGGCTAACAGGGACAGAGGAGCTCACATATTTTTCACACAGTCACATCTTACAACCGATGCTCTCTGCAGTGTACAGTTGGGATTTTGGAGAGCTGCACAGGACCGCTGTTGTGTTGTTTTTTTTGAGAACCCCTCTCTGTAGGGCAAACATATGTAAAACAACACAATTCCAGTACCATTAATTAAGCATAATGAAACAGCCAGTGTGTCGTTTGTGTAGTTATTGTTGAAGTGGTCACAACAGCAGGACAAAAGCCAGAGACATAATAACAACACTTGAGGAGATATGGTAGCAAATAAGTTAAGAGTTCAGTGGCAGCATGCATATGAAATCACTCCAGTGATCCACTTCCTCCCTGCAGAAGCACTGAAGCTGCAGGATGCCCAGAGATCACATTGGTGTTTTCAGACCCTGTTAAAGTTTTATTTTTTCCACATTCCTCTCGCCTCCTCAGCTGCTCCAGCAGCCGGTGAAATATAAATTCCAAGCATATTTATATTATCCATTTATGCCAACTATTTACAGATGATACTGTGGAAATTAGGTCACATTCATGGAATAGAGTTTGTTTAAACTATATATTTCATGTTGTATATATTATATCATTACTATTTATATTAACTTAATTTTGAGATATTTCCTGATATTAATTGAAATAATAATCATTTGTATATGCAGTGTATTGCATATTTTTTATGTTAGATTTGGTTCCAAGTGTATATGAATTTTCCAGTTTTTGTAGTCTATTGTTTTGGAACTTACAAATCTTACTATAAATAATGGTATCATATGTATGCACATATGTATGTATGCTGTCTCCTCTTTAATAAGTCGCTCAATCTGAATGAAATGCAAAAATTGTCATCCATACAGCATTTATTCACTTTGATTAAAAATAAACCCAAATCCAAAAGAACCCACAGTTCTTTTGGATTTTCTATATCTTATGTTCATTTCATCATTCCTCTGTGTATGCCATGGTATGTTCTCAATTTGCATTTCTTTCAGTCACCAGGAAATTTGGAATAAAGAACTTTAAAAAGTGTTGCAAACCTGGCAAACACCATGCATAGGGCAGGTTTATGTTATTATCACCTAATTAGTTTATTATTATCACTTAATTTCCACCCAATTAGGTAATTATTATCACTTAATTTCCACCTAATTGGGTAATTATTATCACGTAATTTCCACCTAATTAGGTAATTATTATCACTTAATTTCCACCTAATTGGGTAATTACTATCACCTAATTTACCTTATTTGTCTCTGTGATGATTTACCGGGCGTATACAGCTCCATCCATTTTTTACTTCAGGTTGTTTGAGTTTTCTTTGTAAAGTTAAACACAGGTTTAAATGAGGTTTAATAGCATGGATCTTTTAGGGGGTTGCTGCTTTGAGTGACACTTTGTAGTGATGCATGCAACTATAACCAACAACCTTCTGCTATGCTATAGTTTAGTAAGAACTTTAATCCATGTTTGTGATTCTGTGCCTTTTTGGAGATTTTTTTTGTGCAGTTGTTTAGAAATTGGAATTTGAAATTATTGATTTTGCACTTGCTATGGTTAGCTGGTTTAATTATTTTTTATTGTATGCAGATTGTTGGCTTTTGTAAACCATTTGCTTGCTTTTTGTGTGGTTAATAGCACAGACTGTCCAGGAAGTAAGCACCCACGTTTCTTGGTGAAGGAAATGCCTATTCTACGTTACTTATGTGTTACATCTAATTAGCATATGTTTTTGTCTGGGTGATGCTCGTACACACTCTGTGGATGTATCTTACTGATGTGAATTAGCTGATAATATCATTGTTCATGATCCTGTCTGGCTCCTTCAAAGTGATTGTTAAGATATCTAGAGCCGAGTCTTGGTTCTGGGTATCAACAGAATTAATAATAGTAATTTTTTCCAGCCCTAACTTGTACCCTTTCCTTGTGCATATATTAGAGTTTTATTATAATTTTTTATTCAGCTTAAATAACGCGACCAGGACAGTGCACTGTGGGTCAAGTTCTCTGTCTGCGTCTCAGGCAGACGTTCCTATTCACAGATGTCAACATGTCACATTTGTCATATTGATACTGTCCTCGTCAAAGCTGTCCAAGTCCTCTGGTGTGGCTTTCAGAAAGAAGAGATAAGGAAGGTGGAAATTATGCTGCTTGGCTTTCTATTTGTACTAGCTAAAGGCTAACTAAGTTGAATAAAGCAAAGCTGCCTAATAATATAGACACTGTAGAGACTGTGTAACTATATAATTGTAGGGCAACCTATTTTATATTAGTAATGCATATTTACAAATAGATTATTATTAATTTGAACACAT
The DNA here is from genome assembly GCF_001858045.2 of Oreochromis niloticus. Taxonomy (NCBI): domain Eukaryota; kingdom Metazoa; phylum Chordata; class Actinopteri; order Cichliformes; family Cichlidae; genus Oreochromis; species Oreochromis niloticus. The sequence goes on from NC_031972.2 coordinate 46,013,797, forward strand.
CAAGTAGTAGTCTGTCTGCTGAACCAACATATTTATCTATTCTACATCTGTTCTGGACAGGTACACTGAGAAAACAGTCAGAAGGGCCTTCGCTCACATCTTCACCACTTATTAAAGAATGTAGGTTTATTACATTTCAATGAAAAAACAAAACAAAACACCGCACTGAACTACACTTGCATATAGTAGACAATTAAATGTACTTACTAAATTGTTCCATTGACTAATTCTTATATAAGAGGTGTTGGTAGAAAGGCTATTTAAAATAGGATTCATTCCATTATATCTCAACAGAGATCATTGCCAAGTGTGATAGAGAGATGAAAACTTGGTATGCAGACAAAAATAATATATAATCGTTCGGTCTCTTGCCTAACATTGACAAATACGGAAGATCGGAGAATGATACCAAAAAACTTGGCAAGAAAGTTATTTATTGCAGCTGTGAATGAGAGAGACTCCCTTTTTTCTGGTATCGGTTCATAGCTTACCAACAGAAAAAGAAAAATGTGAAAATCTGACCATAAATATGAGTTTGAAAGCAGCGAGCACACATATTCTTTGTTCTTAGTGCTCAGTTTAAGAAAAGGCCATACCCTAAATTCAAAACAGCACATCAGGTAACTCACTTCATATGTCATTGCCTCCCGATAAACTGCTTTATTATCAGTTCTAACCCTGTGTTCAACAGTTTTACTTGGTCCTTCTCTATGGTCTCTATAAATTTCAAAGTTAGTTTAGAAATACTAAACAGGATCCAGGGTTCACTCATCAAGCACAAGATTGTAAAATTTACATTGCCTATGAGGCAATTCAGAGGGGGGGAAGAAAAGCATACAGACAGCTCAGTGTAAATCCCACTTTAACCATATTAAATATCTCATTTGCTCTTTTCTCCAGAGCATTTGGCAAAACGATTGCTCAGCTGTTGTATAAATGAGAGTAAGCTGACACTGTGTGGTCTACACGGGAAGTTAAGGGGTATGAAATTTTCCTAATGAAAAGCCCTTAAAAGCTAAACTGCATTTTGCGCCTTGTTGTCACTCTGTTGCATTATAGACAGCTTGCTACTTCCCCCAGAGACCTCCTCAGGAATAATGCTTGACCTAAGGAGGCTGGGATTAAGAGGGGTTATGGTTGAAGAGCATGACACGCCAGGCTGAGAACAAGTAAACATGCTTCATCTTCTGAAGCATGTTTTCACTTAGACTAGTCTTTCAAGTGACACTTAAAGAGCTGCACTGCAGATCATCTGTCCACTTGCAAAAAGTGCATTCAGATGTGTGCAAGTGCAACATCATGTGTTGACAGATCTGCATTAGAGAAATTTGCAAAAAAATATCTAACTCCTAAAAATGATCTCCAAATCTAATGCAACACAAAATAGCTTTGAGACCAGGGTCAAATAACGTTTAGAAAAGTGTATATACATAGTAGGAAGCTTTAAGTAGGCACCTCCAATTTGTGTATCTCTTGAAATGTCTACTTGGCTTTGAAAAATGAAAACCTTTTCAGGCCCCATAAATTAAAATCATTAATACAGACAGAACTTTGTATCTGACAATTTTAATAAGCCTGTTAAAGGTAAATTAAAAATATGGTGATATTTAAGCTCACTAACTGCTTCAGGAAACAGTCCAGCTCTTTGATTCCCATTTCTGGCAGGTGTTACTCTCTGCTGAATTACTAGCTACTACGTTGTTGGAGGACTACGACTGTCATTATAGTTTGTCATTAAAATCAGATAATTCTAGAAAACAAACTTTTCTAGCTCAGTCTTATCTTTCTTGGTGCTTTTGCTCCTGATTAGTGAGAGAACTTTGGTGAAGATTAATGACAAAACAGAAATCTTTGGCATAAATGAAAATCTGTTTTTTGTTAATGCCTCTCATTTATCAGCAGTTTGGTAGCTGTTATTCTCCAACTCTGCCTGTTGAATGTTCCATGGGTGCATAGTAAATCTGTCAAAGGCAATCTGAATTATTATTATTATTTACAGAAGTTTGCCAAACAATCTGGAGTCATTTTGTGATCATTTTTGAGGAAAAAAAAGAATGCATGAAATTCAATATCCAACTTACTTTTTAAGGACCTCTGACTGTATAAATAGGCAGCTGCAAAGAATTATCCTTGTAATTGTCCCATAAGAGTAAACCATAATACACCAGTGAAGGTTTAATAGCGTTGTTTGTCATTGATCAGCAACAGTGAATCAGTGGAGGATTTGCCAGATGCTCATAGTTGTCTGGTTCAAGTCACTGCGCAGCTTGCATTCATTGTCTGAAAGAAGAAAAATATCAGGTGTTGACTTACTTTAAGTCTTTGTTCATCAGTATTGTGTAAATGTAACTTTACTGTTTAAATCAAATACAGCTTGTGCCAGGCAGCTTTTGATTTTATTTCCATTCAGAGGTCAATAAAAATCATGGATTACTTAAATCTTTTCAACCCGCTTTATCTTGGGTTTCTTCACAAGAATGATTTGAAGGTTTATCGTAGACCAAAAGGTATTTCAGATGGAGACAGTTACATAAGATTCACTGAAGGTAAACAAGATTGGGAACATTTACTGCAATAAAAGTTGAATTCTTTAATAGGGAACTTTTTTTTTTCTGATTGTTAAAGAAAATCATCCAAAAAGTTTACTACAATTTCCAGGTGGCAAATTAGCTACAAATATAAATTGCCCATAGTACCTTTTTAATACTATTCCAAGTTTTTTCCACTGTAAAATTATTTTTTCTCAAATAATAGCTATCAAAACACAAGATGTATTAGTCTTTTCTACATTCAACATCCAACATTGGATTTAAACTTCTTATGTGAAGTTTTTTTTTTAATTTTTATTCTCACATTCAACCCTTTGCTCTGTAATCTTCTCATTCATCAGCTTCCCTAACATGTGACAATTATGAGACAAACTATCTAGCCAGGGTCAAGTAGCACTAAGCCACAACTTTTAACACACAACGAAATTGCTTTTTTCTTCCTCAGCTCTTAAAACCGGAACCGTAATGAAAACTGATTGGATCAATTACAGCACCAGCAGTAACACAGGGGAAGATGAGTAACATGCCACATCTCATCTCCTCTGGGTTGTAGCTGTTATCGCAAGGCCTACATTTTTAATAAAGACAGAAATGTAGCAGGGGACAAATGAATGCTTGCTCTGTAATAATACAGCTGCAACGAGAACAAATGAGACACTATAAAAAAACCTGACTGTGTGTATAACCCTTATCATTAGCTAGCAGATGCATTACACAACAAAGACAAATGAAAATAAAAAAAAAAAAAAAAAAAAAAAGAGGACATCTCGACTTTGAAAAAGGCGACTATCCTCGTGAGATTGTAACGCATCTGTCAGGATTTGTGTCGTGGATGAGAGAAGGAGGACCCAAACGCTGGACTCACGGTGCAGGATAATGGTGTTTTATTGTAGGTAGGATGGATGAACAGAACGTGAACTGAAACGACTGACTGGGTGACTGAACTAACTGGCTGACTGGACTGGACTGGACTGGCTGGCTGATTGACTGAACTGAACAGACATGCAGAAAGACGACATCAACATCAATGACACGACCCCAAACGGATGGAACTGGGGACTTAAATACACACTGGGTGATGACTGATTAGAAACCGGTGAGTACACAGCTGAACTTAGTCTGACTAATGATACATGGAAATAACTGGAACACAATACGCAGGCGGTATGCTGGCACAGAAAACAGGAAGTGAGAAAGTAAATGTGGCAAACTAAACTGAACATGAACAAACTGAAATCACTGGGTCAACGACCCAGGAACCCTGACAGTACCCCCCCCCCTTCAAAGGCCGGCACCCGACGGCCGAAAGAAAGAAAAACCCAGACAGGGTGGGCGGAGGGGGTCTAGGATGGAGCGACGGAGTCCAAAACAAAGACAGTTCTGGCAGGCGGCCACGTGGCCGGCTGTGACGCTGGAGGTGATCTGGTGGGCGGCCGCGAGGAAGACGGCGGCGGCCACTGAGCAGGTCCGGTGGTCGACCACGCCGGCGATGACGTCCAGAACGTGGCTTGGGCGATGGCGTGGCAGCCGCAGGACCAGCGAGGCTGACGCAGAGGCAGAAGCTGGACCAGGCGAAGCAGAGGCTGAAGCTGAAGCTGAGGCTGCACCAGGCGGCGGCATGGGAGCCGGCGGTGATGGAACAACAGCTGCAGGACCAGCAGGCGCGGAAGCCCTGGCTGGAGACAGGCCGGGCCAGCGGGCGCGGAAACCCCTGGCTGGAGACAGGCCGGGCCAGCGGGCGCGGAAACCCCTGGCTGAGGACCAGGAGAGCTCACAGCTGGCTCTGGATGCTGTGGCTGCAGGTCCGGGAACTGAAATGGATGGTGAATGAGTGACTGGACTACAGAAGACTGGACTGACTGGACTACAGAAGACTGGACTGACTGGACTACAGGCGGTGGGAGGACAAGTGACTGAGCTACAGGCAACTGGGCTACGGATTGAACTGACTGGGCCAGAGGAGACTGAGCCACAGGGGACCGGAGGACAGGAGGAGACTGAGCCACAGGGGACCGGAGGACAGGAGGAGACTGAGCCACAGGGGACCGGAGGACAGGAGGAGACTGAGCCACAGGGGATCGGAGGACAGGAGGAGACTGAGCCACAGGGGACCGGAGGACAGGAGGAGACTGAGCTACAGCGGACTGGACTGACTGGGCTGGAGGCTGAACGGCAGGCGAGTGAGCTGACTGGACTGGGGATGCTAAGGGATGAACAGAGGTTGGCGAGCCTAAGGACTGAGCTGAGGTTGGTGTGGCTACTGGCTGAGCTAACGACTGTGCTAGAGAAGGAGATAGAGCTACAGCCTGGGCTAGTAAAGCTGGTGCCTGAGCATGGGACACCTCAGCTAGCCTAACCAGGGATAGTGCGAGGGCGTGAAAGGCTGGATCAGGAGGTGGATGACGAGGTGAAGTAGCAGGTGGACTGGTTAGCTGTTCCAAGCCTCTAGCGAGGTCAGGCTGGGTTCTGGCTGCCCTCAGCCTGGGCGCTGGGACAGGCACGGGAGGTGGCTGGACACCAGTCACCCCCACCCGAGAAACAGGAGCGGGTGTGGAGGTAGACTGGGTCACAGCTGCCCTCGTCCTGGGAGCTGGCACAGGAGTGGTTGCTGGCTGGGCCCTAGCCATCTGAGGAGGTGTTGTAGGGACAGGCTGAGCCTTAGCTGTCTTCACCTGAGAAGGTGAAACGGTTGAAGAGTAGGACCGAATCTGGGCCGCCGTGCTGGCAGGAAATGGCTGAGTGATGGGTGTGGAAATAGTGACTGGGTGTGTGATACTGACAGGTTTATCAGGGATTGTTCTGGTCTTTCTGCCACCACTATTTACAGTCTTTAACTTTACAGTCTTTGGGGGAGCAGAGCAGAAAAAATCTTCCCAGTCTACATCATCATCTAGGAGCGAAACTCCCCATTAATCGGAGATGAGTCTGTTATTTGTTTTAAGGGAGGAATCAGACGAAGAGTGCGAAAAACAGTCACTGGAACTCACCACCGGGAGTTGCTCAAAATGGTCTGTATTATGGCGGCGTGTGCGCCGCTTTCTCCGGGAAGAGGAAGCGGCCGGGGTAAACAGCTGGGCCTCTGGCGCGGTAGCCTCTGTTGAGCCGAGGTGGGAAGTGTAGCCGCTGTGCCGTGGCGAGGCGGAAAGGCTGGAGAGTGAAGCGGCTGGCGGGCGAGCGAGGAGCGGAGTGGCGAGGGAGCGAGCGGCCAAAGCTTGGCCAGTGACGCCCACTCTCTGCGGCGAATGCTCCGATGCAGGAGAGGCAGCAGGAGGAAGAACGCGGCTTCCCGAGGCCCGCCCAGAGCCAGACGAGTCCCCACGAAGACGCACTCTCTCTCCGCGAAGAGCCGCTGCTTCCCCCTAAGCTCCTCCGTCCAGCGAAGGAGCGCTGCCTCCTGCCGCTCAAAAAGTTCCGAGTCCGCTGGGTCCACAACCCGGGGTTGTGTCATTCTGTCAGGATTTGTGTCGTAGATGAGAGAAGGAGGACCCAAACGCTGGACTCACGGTGCAGGATAATGGTGTTTTATTGTAGGTAGGATGGATGAACAGAACGTGAACTGAAACGACTGACTGGGTGACTGAACTAACTGGCTGACTGGACTGGACTGGACTGGCTGGCTGGCTGGCTGGCTGGCTGGCTGGCTGGCTGATTGACTGAACTGAACAGACATGCAGAAAGACAACATCAACATCAATGACACGACCCCAAACGGATGGAACTGAGGACTTAAATACACACTGGGTGATGACTGATTAGAAACCGGTGAGTACACAGCTGAACTCAGTCTGACTAATGATACATGGAAATAACTGGAACACAATACGCAGGCGGTATGCTGGCACAGAAAACAGGAAATGAGAAAGTAAATGTGGCAAACTAAACTGAACATGAACAAACTGAAATCACTGGGTCAACGACCCAGGAACCCTGACAGCATCTCAACAGTGTTGTTACGTCTTGATGATTAACACTTTCACTAAATATGGGAGAGGACGTGCTTAACGAAAACATTTTACTTTAAAAGGCCCTGTTTTTAAAAAATCTTGTCAAAGACAGGTCACTTCAAAGACTTCAAAGAAGCTTTTATAGTGTATATATCTCCTGTCAGATATCATACTAGCTAAGATGAACAGGCACGTGACTCAATATATGAGCGGCAGTTGGCAGAAACACCAGAGGAGCAAAACACCAGATACTTGTACACAGTGGAGTCACTACAGATTGTAAGACCAGAATGACCAATTTGTGCACTGGCCTGGATTGACTACAGGAAAACTTATGACTCCGTACCAAACACGTGAATCCTGGAATGCCTGGAAAGTCAACAGGACCCTAAAGGCCTTTATCAGGAATTCAATGGAGATGTGGAAAACAACACTAGGGGCAACTTTAAGACAACTGTACAAAATCCACCATCATATGCAGGATTTAAAAAGAAGATGCTCTGTCCCCACTGCTGTTCTGCATAGACCTGAAGTGAGATCATCAACAAGACTCGCTACAGATACAGACTACAGCATGGAGCAATAGTTAGCCACCTCCTCTACATGCATGTAGCTAGGAGTGAGCGAGCCATTAATTCATGGATCCATTCCTCTAGAACAGGGGTAGGCGACTCCAGGCCTCGAGTGCCGGTGTACTGCAGGTTTTAGATGTGTCCTTGATCCAATACAGCTGATTCAAATTGCTAAAAGACCTCCTCAACATGTCTTGAAGTTCTCCAGAGCCCTGGTAATGAACTAATCATTTGATTCAGCTGTGTTGACTCAGGGTGATATCTAAAACCTGCAGGACACCGGCTCTCGAGGCCTGGAGTTGCCTACCCCTGCTCTAGAATATAGAATATCACTTGGACAGAAAAAGTTTAGTCCGATGGTGAAAAAGAAAAGGAAAGTAGTCAGAACTGAGAGGATTGTATTAGAAGGCAACATTCAATACAGTCGGGATATCTATAAGTATCCTGGCATCCCACAGACAAGTAGGAGTGCGCTACTAAAGCTGTAGCTGCCAAATACCTGCAGAAAGTAAGGCAAGTCAGCTGAATGGGAAGAACAAGATTTAGGCAGTCAGCACCTATGCCCTGCAAGTCATCAGATACCATGCTGGGATGAAAGGTTGGCCAAAGGAGGAAATAGGAGGAAATAGAAGTTTCACCCCAAATCCAGCACCCTGAGAATTTACACTAAGCAGAAAAAAGTAGGCTGGGGACCAGTGTGTTTCAGAACTATCATCAGTGATGAACAACAACAAAGTTCCATGAGTCCATCAGAAAGATGGACACAACTGATCACGTGCTTAGTGAACACCTCAGGGAGTAGAAATCTGAAAAAGAAGAGGAGCAAGAAGAGGAACTGTCATGAAAAGACAGGCCACTGCACGGAATGCACAATGCAGAGGCCTAACGATGTACCTTTGGGATCTACCACACCAGGCAAGATACAGGTGGAGGCTGTGCAGATACGCCCTTGAGACCATCCAGGACAGAACAGCATGGCACAAGATGCTAGCAGGCAGGGTGTACATAGAATCCCATAACCAAGGGGCTGGCACATCGGTCCCAAGTATAGCTTGGAAGTCCCAAAGTTAAAACATCATATACCTCAAAGGTAGTTCAGAATGACCAAGCTAAGATCCTGTGGGACTTTTTGATACAAACGGACAAACTGGTGATGACTAACCAACCAGACATAGTAGTGATAGACAAGTAGAGGGCGAAGGTCATAGTGATATATGTAGCTACACCGAGTGATAACAACATCATGAAAAAAAGAAGCTCAAGAAATACTAAGGGCTAAGCGAGGACTTAGAAAAGATGTGGAAGGTGAAAGTAACGGTCGTCCCTGTGATAATCAGAACACAGGAGGTGGCAAGCACAGGCAGCGACCCCCAAACTGGGCGAGTGGCTCAGTTTGGCTACTTTTGGCTGTTTCAGCCTTTTTAAAGGTTTCTTAAGTGATGTTGTCACTTCCAGGAACAGCTCTTCTCAGTGTTGCTGTTTATCGAGTACCAAAGCCAAAGCTGACCCTTATGCTTACCTACATATAAGCTCACAGTCTATCTACTGTGTCATCAGTCCTTGTGGTAAGCCAGCCTTAGTGTTATCTTTTGGGAAATGATGAGGTCAGATCCTGTACACTACATGCACTACATATTCTACATTCAAACAATAATATATTCCATGTGAGTTGGCTTGCAGAACTATCATCATGGTAATCTTTTCATGTAAGGTGGTTACAGACCAGCTAGAGAGTGAAACATTAGCACGTGTGCATTTTTCCAAGATTTTGATGCAGAATTTCAAAGAAAATAAGGGAGAATGATTGTGCTGGTTCAAATATACTGAAATATATATATTTGATTAATGCAGATCTCTACAGAGTATTATATTATAGGTTTGGCTATTCGTGTCTTGGTTAAAAACAAGTTTCCAAGTAACTGATTTAATGCTGGCTTTTATTGTTTTGACCACAAGAGCTATAGTAAAAGCTAAGAGCTAACAGTGTTTGTGGGTAGAATCACCAGTTCCAATATGATGGAGTAGATTTTTCTATAATAGTATTTTTCTTTGTTTCAGATATATTTGATTATATACCTTTCTAGCAATTTCTGTGAGTGCTGTGAAAAAGTATTTCCCATTTCCTGTTTTCTAAGGTTTTTGTATATTTGTCACACCTGCCATGTTTTAAAGCATTACATTTTTAAACAAAGATAAATTAAGTATAAGTTCTGTTTTAAATGCTGATTTCATCTATTAAAGCAAAAACCTACCTAGCTCTGTGTGAAAAAATAATTGTACTCCTCTTATTAAATTATGAATTAGCTGTGATTAACCACATTTTTTGAAAAGCTGAGTTTGATTTCACTAGACAAACCAGACCTAATTACTGCCAAACCTAATCTAAGAATCAAGAAATCACTTAAATACAATCTGTCTGACGAATTGGAGTACGATAAAAGATCTCAAAAAGCACCACATCATGCCACAATCTAAAGCAACAGCTGAGAATCAGAGTCAGTAACATCTATCAGTCTGGAAAGCCATTTCTAAGGCTTTGAAACTCCAGTGAAACACAATGGGCGTAATTATCCACAAGCGGAGAAAACTTAGACCACTGGTGAACCTTCCCAGAGGTTGGCCTGCCAAAATCAGTCCAAAAATGCATCAGTGACTCATCAGAAAAGAACCCAGAACAGCATCTAAAGTATTGCAGGCCTTACTTGCTTCAGGGTCAGTGTTCATGATTAAACTATAAGAAATAGACTGGGCAAAAATGGCATCCATGGGAGAGAGTTCCAAAGAGAAAACCACAGCTGACCAAAATTAACACAAAGGCTCGTCTCACACTTGCCAAAAAAACCCAAACAAACAAACAAAAATACCCAAATCATTTTGATGATCACTGAAAGTTTTCAGAAAATATTCTATGGACTCATGAGACAAAAGTTAACCATCACCCAACAGTAGGGTGATAGTTTGGGGCTGCTTTGCTGCTTTTGGACCTGAAAAAATCAGAAAAATCTAGAAGGTGAATGTATGCCCATCAGTTCATACCCTCAAGTACAACTGCACTTGAATTATGTAGCAGGACAATAATTTAAAACATGGCAGCAAATCCACCTGTCAATGGCTCGAAATTAAAAAAAAATGAGTCGGGAAGTTCATGAACAAAAACCCTCCAATGTGGCTGAACTAAAACATTTCCAATGAATAGTGGGCCATATATTCTCCACAGCACTGTCAAAGACTCATTGCCAGCTCTCACAAACACTTTCTATCACAAACAAATTCTATTAATTTTCTAATTTAGATCTTTCAGTCTGTTCCGGCAACTCGAGTCTGGCTTTTAAGAGCTTGAGGTCTGCACAACATCCAAATTTATATAGCTCATAATCACGTCACGTTACCATTCAAGTGACAAAAATAAACTGCAGTCTGTCATATTAAGTTTACCCAGACTGAGTTTACATATCTGAAATTTTACCAGCTGCTGGATCTTACCACATGACAAGCTAAGAGTAAACACTTGTAATCATGGATTAACACTTTAACACAGCGACACTTGAGTTGCATAAAATACTTTCCAGGTACAATGTAATGTTAGCTTTACACTCATAGTTATTCAAATTTTGAGTATATGTGTGTGTGCTTGAATGCCAGTACAGTCTCTGTACTATATTGAAATAATATTCTCACATTTTGTATGTTTATTTTTTTTTAATTAATATTCACCATACTCTACTTTTGAACTTGAAGTTATATCATAATCAGAATATATTTTAGAAAGAAAAAAGAAATGCTGTTAAAATTTCTGGTGATGTTGCAAGAGTTTGAAGTATAATATGTATTACACAAAAAGCTGAGACATGTGAACCAGCCAATCAGATTGTGCCACTGAGAGTTACACAGCCATCAAGTTATGACTACTATTGCTACTACTATTGGTTGTCTTAAAAGATACACTATTTAATTAGCATGAAACTGCAAGCTGCTTTGCAACCCACCCATACCTCAGTACTTTCTTGTTAAGGTTTCTCTGACATTGTAATGACCTGATGTTCTGCTTAGCTCTGTACAGAGGACCATGCTTTTGCATGCTTTCTTTCCAGTTTTCTGTGTATGAACAAGGAAGAATGTTAAGTCATATTGTTATACAGTCCCCATCAAAAGTTTAAGACCGCTTGAAAAGACAAACTGCAGTTTATTTTTGTCACTTGAATGGTAACGTGACGTGATTATGAGCTATATAAATTTGGATGTTGTACAGAACTCAAGCTCTTAAAAGCCAGACACGGGTTGCCGGAACATACTGAAAGATCTAAATTAGAAAATAGAAATTGTTTGAGATATAGAAAGTGTTTATGAGAGCTGGCAATGAGTCTTTGACAGTGCTGTGGAGGAATTTTGGCCACTCTTCTTTGGCGTCAACATCTGCTCTAATTTATTTTTATCACCAATCATATTTTGATAATGATGGTCCTAACTGATATATTCTACAGGTAGAGCAACAAGAAGTATCCCAAAGTTTAATTTCAGTTATCCAGCTTATAAGGTGTATTTTAAATGTGATTGTTTTCGTTCATGTCATATCTTTATTAGAAGGTACTTAGAAACACATTTCTTGATTAAATGAGCCATACCGATAAAGTTTGTTGTTAAGATCAGAACTAATAAAGTTTGTCCTATTAAAATACTTTTGGTCACACATCAGTTTGCAATGAGAATTTAACTCACTTATAATGCTAATTGCAACATGGCTTCCAGATTATGCCACAAATCAAGCTTTCTCAGAAAACATTTTTAGGAAAATCTTCCTAAAAATGTTAGATGTGAAGTAAATGGTGGAAACATCTGAAGGTTAATAGGTTGGCACAGTGGTGTTTAGTGGTTTTCCTGAGATAAAATTTATCCATAGTTTCTCATAATAAGAGATGCAGTTCACAGCAAATATTCCCCCATGGACTCATAAACCGCACATGTGCATTTTATATATATATATATTTTTTCAAACTAAGAAAAAAACCAACACCAACAAAAAGTATGTACACAAGACAACAATACTGAAATTGTGCATTTTTTTAAAAAAAATTTTGTATTTACATTATTTATATAGTTATTCATTAAAATACAGAGTAGATCCAAAGCAGACAGTGTTATATTTGGCTGTAACTGTTACCACTCGAACAAAATGCCCCTTGTGTAATCTAACTATCCATTCACTCAGATTGTATACTGGATATTTTCTGAATACTATATCAAATGTTATATACAAGAAAACTGCAAAGTAATGCTTTTGAGATTACATCTCAGCTGAGCTGATGCTAAGTGAGTGGATATGAATAAAACATCTGTGACCATTTCTGACTCTGGATGACTTATAATTTCTTTTTCACATCTTACTCCAGCAGAAATCGAAATTTTCTCCTACCATAAACTTTGCAAAATTTAAAAATCAGGCTTATATTTGGCTTATCTGTGACAGTAAGATTATAGAGATTTCTTTTTTGTTTATGTTTACCCTAAGCCTTTTTGGAAATTTAAGGACTGCTAAAAAAAAAAATTGCAGGCATATTTCTCACCCTGGTGTGCACAGAGATCCAGACATGTAAGTAGATAAACATCCTGATGTCTAGCAAAAATACTTTCATCACTCATTTGAAATGCCTGTCTGAGGTTACTTTTTCCATTTGCTGTTGCTTTTTGAAAAGCTAAGCATTTCTAAAATTCTTGGAGAATGGTTCTCCTTAACCTACCTGGGCCTTCCACCTTATATATGAAAATAATTAAGACTAATCAGAAGCAAGAGGAACTTACTACTAAGTAATTATGTGTAATCAGACTTCACAGAATTATGCAATTCATCATATATGCATATCCAGCATGGTTATTGACCCAATTAGGATATAATCTCTTTTTTATAAGCTGGAAATTAAAAGCATAAAGACAATGTGAACAATAAAAAAAATTCATTAGCTATAAGAACAGACGGATGCCAGTGAGAGTGCCATTATTTCTGTAGGCAATTTTTGCATAAATTTAAATTTTGACCTATATTATGTTGGATTAAAAGGGATCATTTACATTTTTATAATTCATTAAGATGGAAATTGCATACCATCCACATACTCTAAAAACATAAACATTCAAAAGTTCCAGTCAACAGGCTTACTGCAGCCAGGTGAGGTGGTCAGGGAGTTACCAAAGTTTGAAGAATTTTTACTGTGGCAGCCATGAATGTTTGTCCAAAAATGGTAATGCATCCACTCTGCTAGTGGAAAATACCAGCACAATATCTCTATGCAAAGAACCCATTCAAGAGACATGTATGAAAATCAGTGAGCAGACTGTTGTTGCATTTGTAGACAGATTTTTTTGTATATATACCAAGCCTATTAATCATGGCAACAAGCAAAGTGACAACAGTGATCCCAAAACATCAGAAAAATATGCCGACAAAATAAGAACCCGAAAGTTTATATTCAGCTGGTAGACAAGGAGAAGAATTTGGGTCAAACCTAATGTTTCATTCTCTCCTCTTTGTAATACGTTACTCCTAAAACTAACCTGGAGATGCAGACACAAACAAAAGATGTGTGCACATCTTCCAGCGCCTCTTTCATTCTCTCATTACCCATCCACCTGTCCTCAAACTGTCACAACTAGTAAATTGTTTTAATGGCTTTGTCACAGCCAGAGTTAAAAGTGCATGAATAACGGTTTGTACACTGTGGGATCGAAGATTTATATGCTTATACAAATGGAAACTATTGCCTAAGAGTACAATATGACAGAGAGGAGGTGGTAGGTTGTAGGTTTAGTTCACCGAAAATGTAAACCGAGATTGCATTTATGTAGAACCTTCGTACGTAATTACTTCTGGAATATATTAACTATCTTGAGAGAAATCAATTTTGCAATTGTGATTTATGGCTCCCTATTTTATAGTTGGCATGCCATTTTACAGGATGAGACAAAAAACAAAGTGTGAGTTGTGCCTCTGGGATTTTTCAGACTTGGCAATCACAAAGTTTTGTACTTGACTACAGAACTAACCTCTGAAGCCAGATCAGAACTAATAAACTAAATCTCTAAGAGGCAGTTAAGATGTCTTCATCTTTGATTTTCTCAGCGTTCACAGGCTGGAAACTCAAAGTTTCCACATCACACTGGTTGCACTGTTATTGAAAACTTTTGTGATATTACTGAGTCCTAGTCCAACACACATGTTTAAAAATCCAACTAAAAAAAGTTGCCATTTGTGAATTCGGACTATATAATTATCAATGACATAATACAGAAACATGCAAATTCTAAAATCATTCTGCCCGGTTAAGGCAAAACACCTACGTAATGAAATACAAAAAAACATTTTTGTAAGTGATAGACAGGGTAATAAATAGTTGGAGTTATGATTTTACACTAACAGTATCCAAAGCCACTACTTGAAAAAAAAGAATTTTTAGCAATACCGTCCACGGTCCATTTTTTTTCCTACTATCTAGTTGCTTCCTAAACAGGTTCTCATAGAAGACTTCAAAGATCATGGAAATACTTATAGTAATAATTACAAAGTAATTCACTACTTAATGTTTTAATAGGCAATAAAAAAATTAATTAAAAAAAATCTAATTAAATATTAATCCTTCAACAAATCATGAATTTGGAATTCATAAGTAAGCAATGAGTTTCTAAAATCTAGTTTTAAAATGCAGTTTAAAAAGACCAATCGATAACTGGATTCACACATTTATCAACAATACATTTTTAGTTTGGCATGTAAAAGATCATTCATCTGTATTTTAGATATTGGCATTGCAGCTGTTTTTCCTATTAGCTAGCGCTTATGGCACTTTGAGCCCTGTTCTAGAAAAAAAAGATGCAAATTAGCCTTGAGGGTTTGAGAAACTTTGAATTGTGACACTCACACTGGTTAAAAATGCAGTTTAAGATAATATGCACATGTTCTCTTCTGTCTTTTTACATACAAGTTAACTTAACTGAACTCTGTGCATTCTTTACCCTTAAGGTAAAGAAATATGTCCAGTATGATCGTCTCAAAGAGACAAATGATACATATGTCTACACTATCTTCTAAATGAGATATTTGGTTACTCCTGTGCGTGTCCGTATTCGTGCCAAGATAAATCATTGTGTGCTGACTTTACACAATAAATGAAGTGTCTTTTACTCTGTAAGCTTTTATAACCTATTTCCCACCTGAGCTTAGGATGAATGAAGGCTGTTTAAAGCATCAAGGATTCTGTCCACTCAGTGCTCCTCCAGCTTGGCTGCATCAGGAGAGCAGATGTTGCTTTATATTACAAATACATTACATTGTTAGAGCTGCTTTCCACTTCGCCCTGAGGCACTTGTTCGGCCCTGTCACAAAACGATTAGAAGTGGTCCCTAGTTTGTATGAAAGCAGTTAAGCTGAAGAGGCAAGGGGAGAACGTGGTTTTCAACCCTTGAGGTCAAGAACCTTCATATTTTCTGTTTTTGTGCCAGTTTAATGATTCAGACAACCTAATTTCTGAACAACACTCACAGCAAAGATTGCACACTTTGATTTTCTATCCTCTAAATTGCGTTTTAATGTCAGCTGGGACAGGAAAGTGGTTTTGATGAATGAAATTCCCCTTGGTTTTCAATATCTCTGATATTAAAATGGCCCTAGGTCAGTAGCAGAGACAAGCCTTGCTTACTGATCTTTATTGGGCCACTTTTCTTAAGAACGGATGATTCAAGAGTCACTCTTGGGATTTAAGAGTGTGAATCATGTGAAAATCATGTGAGTCACTGTTGCATCTTATAAGTTAAACTTCAGAAAAGAAATGTTCATATTAACATGCAGAATCTGTCAGTAGCTTTTGGGTTTTGGAAGCCTTTGGGTTTCCATTTGTAGGCTGTTTTTTCTTTTCTTTTTTAGTTCACTTTGGTTCCAAGCAGAAGGATTTTCTTGGCAGGTTAACACTGATGATGTTTCATAGAGCACTGGTCTTCTTCACGTTAATTTGCGCATTCTAACTTACAAAAGACAATTTTAGTTTCCCCAGCCCAACTCCAAAGGTCACATGGAGAGAGGAATATTTTTTCTGTCCAAAATCTCTCAACCACTGAGAACAAAATGATTACTATAACAGTTGCATTAAGGATCTTGAACTGAACAGACTGCAATTTACCGGTAAGTCGTCATTCAGTCATGATGAAAGAGGTTTTCTATAATGACAGCATTTTTGTAAAGAACATTTTCTATTCACTCACAATTTGTGGTAAATAATTTCCAAAGCATCCAAGCTTAGCTGCCCTGAATCAAAATGCAGAACATTCCTAAACTCTTTCCCAGTGGGCACCGGACTGCTTATTATCACAAATGTGTCGATAACTTTTATGGACTATTTCTAGGTGCAGCCAAGCAGTGAAGAGTGTCAGGATTGGGTACTTCCAGCGCCACACTTGGAGGATTTCAGCCAATAGCAAAAAAAGCTCAGATAAGAATTAGCATCTTGAACTCTGACGGCATGGTTCTAGGATGAAAAGGTATGAAGTGCTCACTCTGGGTTGGTGAGGGGTTGTACCTCTGGGTCTGATTTAGGGATGGGAGAAGATTAGTTCTGGGAGACTGACAAATTTATTGGTTTCGTGTCTGTGGATGCTGTAATAAGCTCTTGACGTGAAAAGAGAGCCAATGACTTCACCACATAAGGTCCCAGTTTTAGATGCGTGCAGACTATTGTCGCTGTTCCTCCACATCAAACAGATGACTCCTAGATGCTGCCTAGGTTGAGCTGTTGCAGGCATGTCCAGCTGGGATAAGACCTGAGGGATCAAGCCCTCTCTCTGCCTTCTAGCACAAAGGCTAATACACCCAGCAAAAAAGGATAGATGATAGGGTAGATGTATGGTGGAAGAAATTACTATTAAGACTACTAATTGAGTATAATTTTGAAACGGTGGTATACATGGACATCATGTGAACTTTTACAAATAATTCATATCAGAAGAACACAGGGGAATTTTAGAATTGCACCAGTGTCCATGGACATAAAGAAATTACCTTCATGCAAAGATGCCAGTTGTATAATATGTGTTTATCAGTGAAACCACACCAGCACCATTAGCCATGAGAACACTGACATGGAACTCCCTCTTTTTCTTCTTTTATGATTAATGTTCATGTCCAGACCTCACTAATGTTAGTTTACACATTGTTTTTTGTTTTGTTTTTTACCTCAAAGACAACCTCGGCTAAGCCACATTATCCTCTTGTGTTTGGGAATAAAGCAAACACTGAGAGGAGAAAAGAGTAGTTAAAGGAAGCTCTCTTATCTTTGTGAACATGTGCTCCACTTTTCTTTTCTCTTCCAGGACAGGAAAAAAAGGTATATGTTTACATGTACATGTTTTTAATGAAACACAGAATACCAGCTAATTTGTCATTGGGCAGCTCACTAAATCCGGTTAATAAATCGATAATTCATTAATTTATTTTGTACATAGAAACCAAGTTAAGGTTTGGATTTATAGAGAATGTTTTGTTTTACCTCTCCGATAAGGCATTTTTCATGTAACTGGTTAATATATTTGAAATCATCAATTTCAGTTACAAATCATTCGAAATTTTGCAGGGGAGTTTATTTTAGAGAATACAGTGATATACAAAAGTCTTGACTTTCTTGTAGTTTTTAAGTTGGTATTGAGCAATAGTTCTCCAGGCTTTTTGGGGTCTTCCAAAGCTTTCTTTGGGCATTGCCTGCTTTTCATTCATTTGAGTGCTTGAACCTGACCTTTTTTAGAGGATCAGTGGGTAAAATAGTGCTTTGTCTGCAATAACAGAGAACTTAGCAAAGATTCAGTTTTAGATTGTATCATTAGGCACTTCATTGCTAGCAGAATCGCACAAAACATGGAATTTGTTCCAATTTCTTAATCTGGAATGACAAGAAAATACTAAAGATAACTTAGTTTGAAATAGAATCGTAGTTTTGCTCCTACAAATTTACTCCTGAGCTATTAGCTAAAAACTTACCATATCTCAGTGTTTCCTTGGCAGTTTTTAAGGAAACTGGACAAGTGAAGGACAAGAGAAGAAATGGCAGACCTAAAAAACCTTTAGCAGATGAACAGTATCTGACATCCATGTCCTTAAGAAATGGGGAAAAGAATTCACCAAAGATCTGACCCAAGACCTGAAAAATGCATTTGGCCCTTCAGATGATCCATCTACTGTTTGCAAAAACCTCATCAGAAAAGGTCTCAGTGGATGAGGGGCTGTTAAGAATCCATTCTTAGAGAAGGGAAACAGGGAGTAAAGGCTAAGGTATGCCAAATTACACATGAACTGGACTGAAAATCTGTGGCAATAGGTCTTATGAGAGAGTGTCTACAGCCATCTGTAACACACACAGTGGGAGCTCTGTCATGGAACAAAAGGGAGCCAACATCCAAAGAAGAGCTTTGGAATGCCCATCAAGAGGTCTGGAGAATTATTCCTAAAGACCACTTAGAGAAATTATGCAAGAAGGTTTGGGCTGCATTGAAGACAAAAGGTGGTCAAAACAAATATTGAGTTTCAAGTATCTGTTTCTGCCTGATATATTGTTTGTACATTTTAATAAGTCGCCTTTATTTCCCATTTTTAAAAACAAAAAATGCATTCAAGATTATGCAGTCAAGGATTTTTGCACAGTATGATTGATGATTTTTGTAAGCATGACTGAGAACTGAGTCCTCATTAAATTGTTTTGTTTTGTTTTTTTCCAAGCAGCAAAACCTGTATGGGGATCCTGAAGCTAACTAATCTGGTTCGAGGCTTAAGATTGTCTAAGGTATAAGATTATCTTATCTTAATACCCTTTGGAAGTTTTGCTGATCTTTCTCACTGATGCTGCCTTATCGAAAAACTGTTTGAGATAAAAGCTGCCACAAAACACATAAACCACAGAAGAAGAATCAATATTTGATGTTCTTTACAGCGTTCAGTAATGGGATTCAGGATATGAAATGAAGTCATGACACTGTTGCCTGAGGTGTCTGTAGCAACAAATCTTGGCAAACACTAAGAAGACATTGCCGTTAACCAGACCAGGGCTGCACGTCATTGGGTTCGTGCCTTGCCTGGATCGCTTTATGTATTAAATTGTCTTTGTGCTCAATGAGAAGTGGAAATGTGCTCTGTAGCTCAATTAGGATGGATTAAGAATAAATGCTTTAGCTAAAAATAAAAATGCACTTTGCTGACATAAAACCATAGTGTGCACACAAACGGTCAAAGTGTGAAGGAAACAGAAAAGACTAATCTTCTTAATCCTCAGCAGCGACTTTCATGCTGATTTAGCTCAAACACCTCTGTTCCTGTTACATCTGTTCATTCTTTATTTTCACCAAATTAGAGCATGTGTACATGTGCATATACAGCTGGGCTTGAAATACTCCTAAATGGTTTTCAACAGGCATTCCTTTGTTCACATAATAGCACTGAAAATTTCCATATTTTCACATGCAAAGAACACTGAGTATTGAGAATGATAGGAACTATCAAACAGAATGCTTTTTTTCAGTTGCAGACAGTAAATTACTCATCAAAATGAGACACATGCAAATTCGGGGGTTTTTTTGGTTTGTTGTTATTTTTTAAGTCTAAATGTTAACTGGAAAGGTGATTAGAAAAAGTTTGCAGTTTCTGCTTCCAAAGACATGCATGTTAGGTTAATTGGTGATTCTAAATTCACCACAGGTGTGAAAATAAGCATGAATCGTTGGCTACGTCCACACTAATGCGTTTTCATTTGAAAACGCATCGTTTTCTCTCCGTTTTGCCCTCCCGTCCACACCGGGACGGCATATTCGCTCATGGAAAACGCAGTGTTTTCAAAACACTCTCGAAAACGAATACGTTTGAAAACGGTGCTTTCGCGTCACAGTGTGGACAGCAAAAACGCAGACTTTCTAAAACGATGACGCATGTTAGTCATATGATGCAGACATGTGACCAATTAAACTAAGATAGCGGAGGGCATTATACAGCAGTTGTTTTGTTTGCTCTCAGTTTTGACAGCCCTTTTAAAGATTAATATCAGTCTGTACATGCTCCAGATAGCTTTTCCTCAAATTCTTTAACTCTCACTCGCTTTTGCAACTTTGTACTTTTGTGTTACTCGCAGCAACAACTCCACCTCATTGTTAGTCCATTTAAAAAACTTGGTGCTTTTCCTCAACATTTTGCCGCAACATGTCAAAGAGCCGGAAAGTTAATAAGCGGCAGACAGAAATGAGTCAGGTCAAATCTTCTTGCATTTCACGCATGCGCAGGACTATGTGCAACTCTGAAAACGACTGAAAACGCTAGTGTGGACGCGGAGCATTTTCTGATGAAAACGCCGTTTTCAAATCTATCCGGGCTAGTGTGGACGTAGCCGTTGTCTTTCTGTGTTGGTCCTCTGATAAACAGGCAGTCTACCCAGGGTTTACCCTGCCTCTTGCTCTATGACAGCTGGAATATGCTCCTGCAACCCTGGATTGAGTAAGTGTTCATGAAAATGGATGGCTATTTCAGCTGTAACTAAAAAGTGGCACCTAATTATCAGTTTTATCTTTCACAGTGAGCAGAAGCTGTTTGACGAGCTTGGAATCAGCTCACCTTAGAGCGGTGGATGAATCACTGCTGTTTCCTGCTAGAAGCCTTTTAAATCCCCTTTTTTATAGCTGCTTTGGCTTGCTCTTTAGGAGAAGCTTGCCTATTCCACATACTCACCCACAACTGGTTGCTTTATTTTCTGTAATATGTAAAAATGGGGAGATCCAGATTTATTCCCCTAAAAAATGGTAACATCTAAAAAAACAGCTGTGTTGACTTTTTCTCATTAAAAAGATGCAGAGAACTGCTGAGAGTTTTCCTGTAGTTAAATGGGGCTTCGAGAGCATCCCAAAGGGTACACAAAGATTTTTACTCATAATGTTATGCAGATAGTCACGCCTGTTGAAAGCAATTTTGCCGAGTAGTGGGCTCAATCAAATCAATTTTGGTTGTGAGAAAAAGCATGTTAAGTGATACACTTCAAATGTACTCATACTGTTTAAAGAAAGAAAAAACACTTTTAATCATTTCCAGTCTTTAAACTAAACTAAACTCAGGGTTTTATATTGAACCCTGTAAAGCCAAGTGTATGCTAGAGGGGGGCAGATCCAAATATCAATAGTATCGATACCAACATTGGTATTGGTATGGGATCGATACTAACGTGATCGGACTGATACTTTGTTTCTTGCTTCTAAGTTCAGTATAGCCCACTGAATTATGTCAAATAAATTATTTTATTGCGAAATGAAAACATAATACCTCAAACATTAACTATGAAATGTGCCATGTCTGTCTTATTTATGGCCCATAGCACATTTAAGTCACCAAAGTGTTAGAGAAGGGCACATTTATACTCCAGGTCTCCAAAAAACAAGTTTCAAAATACATGAAAAGCTGAACGGTGCGGGGATTTTTTCTTTTCTTTTTTTTTGCATTAACTGATTATTGCGGAAAGCAACAATTACAGTGATTTAGTGATCAATAATATGTATTCAGAATTTGCAATCTGTAAATGCAAATCTCATAAATCTTAAAAATCATTAACATTGCTCTGCCCTACACAAGCTGCCTTTATACAGTAAAAGTATTGGTACTGGTATCGGAAATACTGGCCTTGTATTTCCTTGTTATCCAATCAATAAGAAAATGTGCAATATCGAACAGCGCTAGTGTATGCCATCTGATACATGTGTTTTTGTAAGGTTTTGAGACTTATCACTGTGATTTTTCCCCTTGAAATCCTAAAAAAATTCACAAAAATAATAGCAAAAATTATGCAAATTAAGGCCAAATTGTTATTACATTAAAAAAAATGGTCACATGGTTCAGTAACTCCAGTTTTGAAAATCTAGAAAAAAATAGAAATTTCTGGCAATTATTTCACAGTTCAGCCTTTACGAGGTGGTTAGATTAATAAGCAAATCTCTTTTATTTAACTCTTCCAATGTGTCTAACAAAGACTTTTATGCAAACTCCAAATCCTATTTAACACCTAATTCCAAAAGCATCAGGCAGATCATCTTACAGGCTTTCACCAAAGTGGTACATGGCAAGCATATTAAAACATTTAAACACAGAATAATGTAAAAGACAAATGACAGCAAAGTTATGAACAACATAAAAAAAAATAAAGAAATAAAATAAATCCAATTAAGAAACAAACTAAAATCCACTCAGAAAGCACATGAAGACTGTATATAGAGTATGCTGTATGACATTGTTATGGCTCTGCCAAGAGTCGTGTTTGTTCTCCGTCTTTCCCTCTACATATAGGTTTCCTTATAACAGCCTTATATATCCTTGTTCACAACACAGTTTGTGTTGCTACTAACCTACCACGTCCCAGCTTCTGCAGCTGGTTTTTCTACAGTTCATCCTTTCATGAGCAACAATATATCAACCTTTGTTTTCACAAAATCTTGCTTCACCTCCAGTGAAAGCTACGCTCTATAGCCAGCTAACGATGTGCTAATGATGATCCTCTCTGTGCTTCAGGCCCTGTTTCTCAGTCCCTTGCCAGCTGTTATGCTCCAATCCTGTTTGAGTTTTTAAATAAATCTTGTAACTGACATAGTACTGCAAATTCTATGACAAAGTAAATCAAGTGAACAATAAAAGTCAAAGTCAGGTACAAGTCAAAGTATGTATGTGGAGGAATGGAATTATTTAGCGATCTTGCTTTGATTTCTATAGAGAGAACTATTCTTTACATTTAGCACCTCCTGAGGATTAACAGAATTAAAAACTGCACAGAGCACCCAGGGACTGACCCCAGCTCTAAGACAGCGCCTCAGTCAAAGGCACTTTAAAAGACATTATTAAATACAAATATCAGGAAATTGATCGCACACCTCTGCTTTAAGTTATTTGGCCAAATATGGAACAATCTCTAGCATTAATTATATCTGTCATTCATATTTTTCAAGGGAGACTTCAGCAGCACGGTATGTGATATAGTGCTACAGCTACTCCATATCTGCTGGTGGGATTGAAATGAAAATTGTCTTGTTCGGGTAACATGAATAGCCAGAGCCATGCATGCTACAACCATGAAGGTGGTC
Organism: Oreochromis niloticus; assembly: GCF_001858045.2. Classification (NCBI taxonomy): domain Eukaryota; kingdom Metazoa; phylum Chordata; class Actinopteri; order Cichliformes; family Cichlidae; genus Oreochromis; species Oreochromis niloticus. The sequence goes on from NC_031972.2 coordinate 46,036,981, forward strand.
TTTTTCTTTTTTGCTGGATATCAGTAACTTTTAACTAAACTTTGAATAAGTCTGTTTCATCTTGCTACAAGTCCCTGATGTAATCCATTAACATACAACCTCAATTCCAAAAACTTTGGGTTCTCTATAAAATGTAAATAAAACAGAATGCAATGATTTGCAAACCTAATAAACACACACTTTATTCACAATAGAGCACAGAAAAGCATAACAGTCGTTTGAAGTGATGAAATCGACTATTTTAAGAAACAAAAATTAGTTTGAAAATGATGACAGCAACACATTTGAAAAAGGTTTGGGCTATGATCAGCCCTGTATCAAACTGCTGAAGTGGGGACGCTACACTGATTAGCACAGTGTAGCGTCCCCTCTTCTTTTAACAGTAGTCTGTAAACATACGAGAACTGAGAAGACCAGCTGCTGGACTTCTGATGCACCAGTTTTTTCCATTGCTGGAAGGTCCTGAAAGCAGACAGGCCAATTTAACACATGGACTCTTCTGCTATGAAGTTATGCCTTGCAATGAAGGCAGTACGCAGTTTAGCATTGTCTTGCTGAAGTATCCAGGGCCTTCCCTGAAAAAGACATCTGGATGGCAGCATATGTTGCTCTAAAACTCGTGTGTACTTTTCAGTTTTTCATTTGTAGTAATTATATCTCAAGCTCTGCTAAAAGATAGCGTGGTGCAAAACACTGGAAAATATTTCGAACCATACACTACATTTTGTGGTGTATTTTGTCCTCAAGAACAGAGGCCAAGAAAGAGTAAGCTTCCCAAAAAAGCTATGGTTCCCTCGACTTAAGAATTTGAAACTACCAAGTGGTCCTATTAAAACTTTTGTGAACAACAAGGCTAAGTGGACATAATAATCAGATTTAACTAGAAAATGCTTTCGTGAAAACAAATCATCTGCTGCTTTGATTCTGTCAATTCCATGCTTTTGCCTAATATTTCCTTAAAATGTGTATGTGTCTTTAACAATAAGGAAATTATTAATATGTCTTAAAATCCTCTTTACATAAATACTCTGTAAAACAGTGACATGGCTCTAAAACAGATTTAAAAATACATATCCTGCCTATAGAAATACAGGTGCAGCTATACAGCCTTAGGACATGCTTTCTTCTGCCACTTTACCATTTAGACTGGGTCTGGAATCTCAACACAGACATGATAAGTGGCCTCTTGAGGAAACATGGCTCATCAGCTTAGACAAAAATAAGGGCCTCTCCATTTCAGCTCCGTTGTCCTGAGGTGCCTGTGTCAGCATGATAGGCAAAAGAAGAGATTAGCAGCAGCAGTGATGTTTTCTGAATGCATAAATTTTATTTTGGCATGCTTGCACTGAGCCACAGAATAAGAATAAGAACAGCAGAATAGATAAACAGCGGTTAACGTTAAAAGGAACACTTTGCATGCTGACAACGCTGATATGCCTGATTGTAAAAAGGCCACAGGGGTTATAAATTGACTTTGTATGTGCATCCGTGTGTAAAAGTTCTCAGCTCAGGGTGTGTGCTTTGTAAGCTTTGCTTTAGTGGAGCTTTATTACATATATCTTTAGTGTAATACACGTTAAGATGCTTGCCTCAGCAATCTGAAGTTAAAGCAACACTGTATCCATTAAAAATAAATAAATAAAAATAAAAATTTCTTTCAGAAGACAGTCTTATGAAATTATGTGCAAGATCCTGAAAAAAGATTCTCAAAGAAGGAGAAGGACAGCAGCGCTGGCGTCCAGTCCAGAGCTTTCAGTCAGCGCTGAGGTTTTGTTCCATGTGGTGACAGATGTGTTCCACACTGGCAGTCACCTCACGTAGCAGTTCACTCTGTAACACTCAGTAAATTATGACTTTAATCTTAAAGAATGGGCATCTTTTAGCACATGCGAGTTATCGACACTGCGCGTGCCAGACGAAAAAAGAGAATAACAAAAAAAAAATCTGGCCAGCTCAGTTGGCATAAGAAAACAAATTCCTCACGTTTGATGTGCAAACGTATTGTAGGCGAAACAGAGCTGGTGATAGATTTGCTGGAAGACGATAGTATAAACTGCATTTATTTTTATATATGTAAAGAGTTTTTAAATACTTCAGAATAACATCACTGGATTAGATTAATTTGCTTTCAGTGTATTTGATATGCAAGTTTGAGCTCTCCATGGATTTACAGTACTGTCCTGTCCTGTCCCTGGCAAAATCCTTAATGCACTGCTAAGATTTATTTTACAGACGCTGATATATGGAGGCCAACATTTTTGTGTCTCTTAAAGCCCTCACAGGTTATGTAACTTTTGCACAGATAAAGACAGACTATCAGAAACAGCCCGAGTTCGATCATGCAGATTTATCCGCGTGCAGTTCAAAACTTAGACTTCATAGAATCTCAGGTTTTACTTTCAGTGGTTACGGGTCTGGTGAATATCCCTTAGAGAAAAGCATTAAGGAGGCTTAGTCACAAATTAGCATCTGGCGCTGAAAACAAAAGCAGGACATAAAGCAGTCACAAAGTCAGAATGAGCTCCAGTAATCATTTGAATATTTCGTAGACACAGTAGTCAAAATTTCACTGGAGGCTTCAGGAACTAACCCGCAAGGCCCTCGCGCAACTTCTATGACTTGGCATGACACACAACTCATCGGCTTTTCATTATCATTTTTGGGGGGATCTACAGGCACACGGTGTCAAAGGGCCATTTGTCGGCTGTGACTCACATGCAGCTTTCTGTGGGAATCTTTCTGGCAAAGATCAGAGTCCAGCTCAGTGTAGTGAGATGAGCAAAAGGGAGCATTTCAAGCCTCCCAGTATTCAGTGAAAATGTCTGCAGATCCAGAAATAAGACAGACTGCTGCAGATGTAAATGGCAGAAGGTAAATGAAACAGCTTGATCAGAGATCCCAAAGATCATTTTTGTGACAGAAGACTCTGGTAGCGTGAAGCAAAGCAATAATGGTAAAGCTGCCGGGCTGAGGTAATGTTGTGCTTTCTCGAGATGGCTTAGAGTGCTTTCGTGTGGTTACCTGGAAAATCACCTGTCTTTGTCTAGACTCAGAGTGCAAAAATGTGTTTTGTATTTTGCTCCTTCAGTCCTGAGAGCTCTCGCACTTTACCGTCCACAGATAATTGTAGAGAGCATAATGCCCACACCGCGTTGGGAAAACAACAACAGATATTTTTGCTTTTTGTTGTTATCTGAGTTTTTTCTATGTCCTCATTATTTCATAAATTTCATTATTTGAAAGATATCTATCTCCACAAGTAAAAAGAGCAAGTGATCCAAGTCTATTTAAAATAAATAAATAAATAATGACCCTAAAACTGGCTAATTCGGGTATTTTAAACCATCAGAGTCATTAAGATCTCCTAAAAAGGTCCTTGAGTGATTTTGGTTTTCTGGATTATTTTATATTACCACTTTGCCTTTCTGTCAATATATTTTTGCTCCATCCTAACAGGTTTTACATCCCTAAAACAATAGATGGTGTGTTGATGAGTGCAGCTGTAACACTTTGCACATACTATGGAAGACAGACACAACGTGACCCTTTACTCGATCCATTTAGTGTTCATTTTTCATTTTTAAAGGCTAATCGGCAACAGTATCCAGCTGCTTGTTGCGAAAACAGCTGCAGCTGCTCTGCCTGGCTGTGATGGCTGAAGCCGTCGCTAGGTATGGTTATTGTTTCGGCTGCTGCTATGGTTCAGTCTGTGTTGCTCCCGATAAGTCCAGATGTTTCCATTTGAGCCTGAGATGTTTCTATGACAGATGTGTTACCAATGCTACACAGGAGCTCGGGAAAACCATATCATATTAGCAAACTGTTCTGATATGGTCAACAGCTTATTTACTTGGAAGAAATTATGTGTGTGTGTGTGTGTGTGTGGGTGTGTGTGTGTGTGTGTGTGTTTGTGTGTGTGTGTTGTCAATACCCGTTAATTTTACTCTGCTTCACCCTTGACAGAAGGCAGATCAGTGGAGGCACCTCCAGGCATTCTCTCACTAACATATTAATTTCTCACAGATCTCTGCTCTGCTTTCTGTTTCATACCGGAGAGCATTTCTGTGTATAAATCACGAGAAACTGGTAATGTTATTAATGTCTTTGAACCAGAATGTGATCTAAATATCGGACGATACAGGGCAGCAAGACAGAGTCGCGTGATATTTAAAATCTAATGATATGAAATTTTAAATGTGGTTGACAGCTGTGCCAGTTAATACAGCCATCAAAGGTCATCAAAACAGCTCACATGCTGCTGAAATATGACTCATGAGGTTCATGTGCTGAACAGATGTATGAAGAAAATATCGCTCTAGTTTTTCCTTTGCCTTAGAAGGATACTGCAGAAAAACATGGTGTCATTCTCAACACCAAGGATGACATTTAGGAACTATTTTCTGTGAATAGTTCCTCATGCTATAGCTTAGCTAAGATAAGCTAAGATTTTTAATATATTTTCTTATATATTATCATAGAAACTCTGTGAGTAGTTTATATTAATTTTATCAATTCATTTTTAGAATAAGTAGTTATTAGGGGATCTCAAAATGAATGTTTAGTGTGAATCCAGAAGGTATTATGTAACAAATTAAAAAACAAACAAACTATGATGCGCTGGAAGTCCGTCTGGGTTTCATTGCAGGGGACTGGAGTGCTGAGACAGAACCTCAAGCAACGCTCACACTTATATTAATTTTCGATAACATCTCTCCCATGCCTTACTGGAAGCCGCATCCACAAATAGGAAGAAGGCTTTTCCCACTTGGTCATATCATGATTCTTGTTTTTGTGGTATATATATGTATACATATGTATACATATATGTGTATATATATACATATATATTTATATATATATATATATATATCACTCACCGTTCATCTACAATCCTACAAATACAAATCCAACACTACAACAACACTTTACTTAACATTTAAAGAAGTCGATCTTCTTGTATGTCTCCAGCTTTTGACAATAGTCTTTGCTAAAACCTGTAAATGTAAATTGAAAATGCAGATTTACATGGTGGGAGTAGTTTACAGTGCTGTTCAAATACTTATGTACAGTAGGAATAAACACTCAGGAATAAAAAGCCTCAGCTTGCATGGATGACATTCAGTAGATAATGCTGTGAGTCAATTACACACAATATGAGCATGACCGAAAGAGGAGGAGGACTGCAATTAGGCTAGGTAAAAAGCCAAGCTGGAGTACTCTTACTCATACTCGTTATCAGCACGCTGACTCCAAACTCAGATAAATCTATTTCTGTTTGCCGATCAGATTTCTCTAAAGGGCATCATAGCTCGGACGAGATCTGTCACAAGCAGACTTCAGCTCTCTCTAATGTGCAGTCAAAAATGCTCATTCAGAACAAGAAAAATCTTGTACCTGATTTTGTATGAATTCCTCTTTTTGGCATCTGTAACACACTGAATTTAGTAATAGTGGGAACTTTTTCTGTCTACTGTTTTAATGCTGTTTTTAATTAACACACATGCTCAATGCAGTAAGCTGTGATTTCAGTTACTAGCTCGTGGTTACATTTGCCAAGCAACCTAAATAAAGATACATTCATCTCGTCATCAGTCCATTAAACCCTGCTCTTTGGAGTTTGCATTGTCCTGCCTGTGACCCCATATTTTCATTGTGTTTCTCTGAGCTGCTGCAGACTGAAGTAAGAGAGCTATTATGTGTCTCTAGAGAGACATGGGACTCAATCCACCCTCTTAACCATTGTGCAAATGCACTTAATGGCAATATCTGCTGAATCTTTTCAAGCAAGCCAAAAAGAAAAGGGATAACTTTTATCTTATTCAATTATCTTATGTAATTTCTATTTTCTAATTAAAAAAAAAATCATACAGCAATTAAAGTAAAGTAGAAGTGCACTGGAACCATTAGCAGTCATTAGTAACAGCACACAAAAAAGCATTGTCTGTCTGGTACTGACTCATCTATATCCTAAAGATAGGGAGTCTAAGATTTTAAACAAAGCCAGAATGTTAAGTGAAAAAACATGTGGGTGTATGTTTTACTCATGCTCTTTCTTAATATATCTTTTATTCATAACTTAATCCCTTTTCAATCCCACAGGCATTACACCGGAATTCAAAAAAGCAAATAAATAAATGGGTGGAAGGGGAAAGAGGGAGAGAAAGGACAAAAATAATTATTCAATGAAACAAAGCAGTTAGGGATGTAGGAAAAAAATGTAGATCTGTTTCATCAGTCCAGTGGTTTGCCTTATTAAGGGAGGCAGTGATTCTCCCCGAGAGGGTTGGTGTTGTTTATGGGTCACTGTGTGTGGATTCAAAGGAACAGCAGTGAGAACATTGCTGTCTGCTCTCCTGATAGATGATAAGTTGTTTCAATGCCTCCGAGTTTCCCATAAGCTCTGGCTGCAGGGCACATATTTGCACACAAAGACCACCAGTTGCATACATGTCACACACGCACCCAAAGTTCACCCGCTCGCCTTTAGCATTTCCACTCGGCTAATCTGTCCTTGTACAAATAACCCCACAGTGCGCAGCTGTTTACGTGACTTTCTCACCAGCCTCTTCAAACATCTCCCAAACTGAATGCGCTGTTTAACAATTTCTATGATGGTGGGAAAAGTACTCAGATACCCAGATAAAAGTAAGTACATTCAAACGTACAAGATTGCCACTGTAAAACGTAATGGAGTCAAAATACTCGGATTAAATGTCAGTACTGTGTCTTGGAATTGTACTGATTTTCTTTCAGTGGTCATAAAAATGACAGACGAAACGATAAGACCAGGAACAACCCGCGAAGGCTCAGGTGTTATCGAAATGACTTTTTTAATATTACATACAGCTCAAAAGATCAAGGTTCAGGTTCTTCCTCTTTGGGTGATGTAAGAGTTTCTGTGTTCTGTGAAAAGCTTTCAGTCTTCAAACAGCCTTGGCTTTTTGAGTTATACAGAACGTGGCAGCGGTTTCAAAGCATTTTCCGCAGGAATATTGCCGGAGTTTTATTCACGCAGAAAACAACGTGATCATACCTCAGAACAGATGTTTTTGAATATAAAGGTGCCAATAAGTTGACCGCCCGGCTACAAAGAAAAGAATACTGTTGTCTTATACTGTGCGCCGTATTAGCTGTAGTAAGCAGTCAAGTACAATTTAGCAGGCCATTAATCACGCATACTTCAAAGTGCAGTCAGTTTAAATTACCGATTCTTTCTTGTACTTGTAAATCAGGTTAAGCGCGTTCCTTGGCATGTGGGTGATAACCTTGTAAACTCCGTCTCACATTAAATAAACCTTTCAGAAAGATGGCTACAGAGAGCGTATGTAGAATCTGAATTTGAACACAAAAGCTAAAACTGTTGTCTTCTTTTTTCTTATTAGTACTTTTCATTTTATATTCCAGGTGTGTTTCATCTATTCAGGGGTAATGTCAGTCTCATGACTGGCAGAAGCTTTTTAGCTGTTGACAGTGTTGAGTTTTAGCCCTAAAGATGACACTGTCCTCATCAGCCTTTCTTGGCATCACCGATATACAGCATGCTCGTTAGAAACACTGTCATTATTAAATACCCTGTTTCCTGAATGATGTGTTGGACATTGATGAGCTTAGGCTCATTTGCCCCATCACTTTTGTGCCAGCGTCTTAACCATAAAGATTAAGATATTCTAATTAACTGTGAAGGTTAAAGATGAGATTCCACTGATTAAATCCCAGCTATGGGTGGTTTGTCAGTCCTAGTAAACAAGCAGAGGAAAATGAAAACAACACCACACTTTGATGCACGCAGGAGCTGTTTTTTTCCAACTAAAATGCCTTGAACTTTTAATCCCAGGACTCTTTTTTTCTTAAGGATCTAACAGACTGTCTACGTTTCTGCTGTGGTCTAAGGAGCCACAAAGATTAGACAAATTTGTGCGCCGACATAGAGACTGCTCTTACAAAACATGGAATTTTACAAACCGTAGCAGGCAGGTTACATCTCAGCTGCTTCCTTCTCCCTTCTCGGTTGTCTGTTTTTATCAGAGCTGCAGGTCTGTGTGTCTGCATGATGGGTGGTAGATACACTCACACATGCTGTGCAGCCACAACAGACAGGATAAAGCTCTTCGGTTGCATGAAAAATGAAATTTTCAGAGGTGTGTGGAAATAATTTCTGCTTCAGAGCATAACTGCCTAGAAAACGTTAGAAAATATAGTTGTTTTTTCTGTGATTTACTGTGTTTTAACCCCCCTGGCCTCCACTTTTGTGTCACGTTAAAGAGAGTAAGAGGCCCGATGTCTACATAACAGATTTGTAAACATTAATGAGCAATTTTCACATGAATTTTTACCAATCTTTGGTAAAAACTGCTAGCAAAAACAGTACAAACAGGCTACTCTTTTGATTCAGAAAGTATCACCTACTGAGCAAAGACTTTTTTTTTTCATGGGAGGGGGTGGGGCAGGGTCAAAAATAATTTCCCAGTGTCTTAATTTAGACCCTGTTGTGGAAAGAGTCCACCCAAAAGTTTTTAGTCCATGGGAAAAGTTCCTGTGGAAAAGTTGCTGTTGGTAACAAATGATAAACCAAGATAAAGTACCGCAGTAAGCTGTTAGATGACTATTCCACAATAAGCTTATGTGTGCCTATTTGGGATTTCGATGATGATGGTGTTTGTTTAACACAAGATCAACCACAAGTCCTCCACTGGTACATGTTTGGTGAATGTGACGGCCAAAAAAAGAACCTCTGTTTTGGTCTCTGTACCATGGAGGAGGCTAAGTGATAACTTACTGAATGAGTCAGACTCTGTGAAGAAACTGAGTTGAATAAAATACAAAATACTAAAAGTAAACATCGTGTACTGTAAATGATTAAACACTCTAATTTTGGATTGGAATTGTGATTGGGAATGGATTGTACAACAAAAATGCAATGACATGTGAAGAGGGATCTGAAAAACGCAACGACCCAAGTATCTTACGTAAGATGGGATCAGACTCCCATGACTGTGTGAGAGCAGAACAGCAGGTCATTACACAGGATGAGTGTAAGTGAAGTTCACATTCAGCTGAGGAAATGATCTTGAACGTCACAGTGACTTGTTGAACGTGTAGAAACTTTTAGGTGCAGCTTGGCTGTTGTTTGAGCAAATAATCTACGGTATAAGTGGAGCTGTAATAAAACACTTTTATTTTTGTTTTGGTTTGTTTTCAATGTTATTTTTTTAAGATACAATTAAGAAAAAACAGTATTACAATAATGTGATAAAACCTGCTTAAATCCACACATTACACAGTCATTTCACCACTGTTGTTAGTGTAGAGAAACGATGCTAATGTCGAAAGCAACTAAAGGAGAGATATTTATATCTATGATAACAGAGGAATGTGACTGAGTTTTTCAAATAGGACAGTTATCATAGTAGGATTTTTACACTTGTATCCTCTGCTGAAATAATTCCTTTATTTTGATGACTCTTTTTTTTTAAAAAAAAGCTCATTGTGTTTTTAAATGTTTAAAAATGTATATTAATGGTTACAATACAAAAAGTGAGTGGTTTAAAATGTATTGAAATAATATGAAATTATATGAAATGATCAATGAAATAATAAAATGAGTTTAAATGAGAGCGTGGAAGCCACACAAAGGCATGTGATGTGTGTGATGTGTGCTGCTTTGACTTACAGGTATTCTTGTTTATGTTTTAAAGTGTCTTCAGTATTTTTTTTAATTTAACTAGTATGTAATGTATTTAGGGCTGCCACGATTAGTCGACTAGTCACGATTACGTCGACTATTAAAATCATCGACGACTAATTTAATAGTCGACGCGTCATTTGAAGCTTTGTAAGATCCCAAAAGACGCAGGAGCAAGTAGTACTATTTAAGAGTGTAATAACGGACTGAAACAGAAGATGGCAGCACTGCATGTACAAGGATGGCAGCTGCCGTCAAACCCCGAAGAAGAAGAAGCAGTGTCCCAGAATTCATAGCGCGGCCCAGCGCAGTTGTCAACAATGGCGGCAGCTAGTTAGTTTTAATATTACTCTTATTATTTTTGGGGGGTCACAAAATAAAGTTTAACATATTTTCAGGCGAGAATGTAGCTGTTTAACCTCAAATATCTGCTCAGTTTATCAAGACACCACATATTTTCAAAAGCACTCCGACGTTTTCGGAGACGTCTGTTACCCACCAGCTCGATAGCTAGCTGGGGTTCAAGGCTCACTAGAGCCGGTGAGCAAATCGTTTTCAAACCCACCGCTGTCTTTCGCTACTCAGGTTAAACATGTAATATAAGTCACTTAGATAACTTAAAAATGTTATTGTTTGGCTTTTTTTAGTATTTTATTTGTTCCTGAGTAAATCGGTTTGGCTGAGAAAAGTTATAGTTTTTACACAGCTGAATAAACGTCAAGCAGACAACTGATTATCAGAAGTGTGAGATGCTCGAGAGTATACTCTGGTGTCCTGTTAAATTTTAGATAGCAAGGAGCAGACGGCTGAGTTTATTAAACTCCACCGAAACAATCTACAAATGACATTAAAATTTAATAAACTATCATCTTGACTTTATTTTTAGTTAGCACATACCTTAAACACTTCAAGCTGTAAGCTAATGATAGTTATATAAGAGCAGATGCATGCTGGTGCAATAAACTGTACGTTTTACGTCCAGTGGATGCATGATCTGATTAGTCGACTAATCGCAGAAATAATCGGTGACTAGTCGACTATCAAAATAATAGTTTTTGGCAGCCCTAAATGTATTAAAGCTTCGGTGGCTCCAGCCAATCAGGCAAAAGTTTCAGGGAGACGGGTGGGATTTGGCGGGGAAAGAGATGGTCAATCCCATGCCTTACTCCACCCGCTCATATGTGGTGTTGATGCGCGCTGTTCTATAGTGAATTTAAGACAGGGGGGGACACTGCACCAGTGGCCCTCTGCCAAACAACAGCTGATGTCAACACGGCTCCTCCCAAGAAATCCTCAATGTCTACATGCAATTTAAAAATGAGAAGTGGGCACTGGCACCCCTCTGGACATCGTTCAGTGTGCCCACCACCAAGGCCCTATTTGTATGTGTCATGAGAATATAAGTAATGAGACTGTCTAAGCTGTGGAATAAAATTGAGACACATGAGGGGACAGAGAAGGAATACCTCACCTGCCCCTTAGTGGATCCAAAAGGGCATCCAGCTAGGGGTCCAGTAGCACCACCAAGTGTCACCAAGACTGGGGCAGTCCACCCGACCCCACTGCAGAGGAAAAACTACACCTACGCTAACATTCAGTCAACTTCCAAACTACATAAGACAATAGACACCCAGGTTGAGTCCGTCCTCCACCTCTGGTAGATCCTCCACCGCCTACAGAGCGGGCTCCTCAAAATCAGAGACCGCCTGCAAAAAGATGGTAAAAACCTTCCTGCCAGCTAAAGAGGCCCCTAGTTCCACCAATGCACTGAAGGCCCCAGTGTCAGGGCTGGGCCCCAGTGCAATACACAAACAGAACGCAAGCTCCTCAGGCACAGCCAGAGCCTCAGCCTTTTTTTGTGTGCAATTTGAACTTCAGCAGGGCATTTTGACCATGTCTGTGTACCTAAATGCAATGAATTGCTGCCAAGTAATTGTCTGATTAGATATTTGCATTAACAATCAGTTGAAGTGTCTGGTGAGTGTAAAGCAGACAAAGCTAATAAGCCCTCCTCAGATGATATAGCCTGTATTTGCCTTGCTCATACCCTGGAGGTCCACCAGCTTAAAGATGATCACAGCATCCATTAATTTTAAGAACTGAAACTAGGGCACCAACACAACAGGCAAATAAGGAAATGCCTGAGTTGAATGACCGGGATATGTGCTGAATTAAAACAAAAACTGTTTCATATGTCTGTCGGCTCAATCATCTCTCATCATCATCTCTCTAATCATCGTGCGAGCAATTGTTTACTAAATTACACTTTGGTTAAATTTCGATTATGTCATTTATGCAGGTCATGATTAGAAACCTCAATGTCCTGTTTACTAAAGAACTGATTTATCATCAGCCTGGAGGCCAAACAAAAGCATGCAAAAGTACATGCAAACTTATGTAATGAACCTATTATAAGTGACCCTTCTGGAGACGCTGTTCATTGTCATCATTTTAGTCATAAAGTAAACAGAGTTAATTTTATGTTTTGTTTAATGTGATCTTTGTTGGACTGAAGTCGCCCAGGAGACAATCTGAGTCATGAGTTTATAAGAGAAGCAGAAGTCTAAATCAGAAGGTACAGGCTCTTGGCTTTTAAAGTTTCTCTTTTGACCCTTTTGTTTCACGTTTGCAGGTGCTCCTTCTTGGCGCCGTGCTGTGTCAGATTCACAGAATATGTCAAATGATGAACTCGGGGTTACTGTGTTGTGTGAGGTATTGAAGACGTAAGCCAGACAGAACAAACTGCATCAAAGCAATTTATCAGAGCGGAAATTCTTCTACTGCGTGAAACTGCATATGTCTGTCACATAAATAACATATACAATCTCAAGGTAAGATTTACAGGTGTGAGAAAATCCTTTGGAATCTGTTGGAATTACAAGAATTTCTGCTCCAAATGCTTGCTTAATGTGCTCTGAGCTTCACATAAGTTAGCTCACTGACTTCTCACTTACGGAGCAGGTTGGACGTTGGTGAAAACGATGATTCACTTTCACAGAACCTTAGATAAAACATTTTAGAAATGCAAAACAAAAAAAGTTACAAAAGCATTTCTAGGTCTGGGCGCTCATCAATCAATCAATCCATCCATTTTCAGGGTTTGGGTTGGAGCCGAGGCAAGAGGCAGAATACAGCTAATTTAGAATTATCAATGAAGTGACATGTGTTAGGAAGAGGCATAGACAAGTAAACTCCACACATAAAGGCACCACTCTGGCTTGTGGATTCAAACCCTTTTGCTATGAAGCAAGAGTGCTAACCACTGCTCAACCGTGCACCATCATCAAACGTTTTTTAATGTTGTTTTAAATTACTAGTCTTTTTTTAGCAACTCTAATCAAAATTGCTGACCTGTAATTAAAAATACTATCAACATCAAAATCTACCATCCATCCCTCCATTGTCTGATGCTTGTCTGACCCCAAGGCAGCAGTCTAAGCAGAGATGTCCTTCTCCAGCTCCTCTGAAGGGAGACGCAAGGGAGTTCTTAAAGTAGTTGTGTCTTCGGTCTGCCCTGGGGCCTCCATCTGGTAGGTCCTGCATAAAGAAAGCATCCTATTCACATCATCTCAACTCTCATTTAATGAGGAGTAGTAGCAACTCTACTCATTCAGTCTTGAAGACTGAGCCCAGAAACCCTTCTAGAATGGCCAAAAAGAATTAATTAACAAAACCTGCCCAGTTGCCATAGGGCCTTTTGCCCTATGGCAACTGGGATAGGCTCCAGCCCCCATAAATCTAAATTGGATGAGCATGGATGGCAAAGTTAAACATTTCAGAGAAAGTACAAACAACAGAATGAAAGGAATTTTTAAAATGCACTCTGAGTCCCAAACTACTAATACTATAAGCTACGCACCTCAAGAAGATGGTTTGGACAAAGTATTGTGGCATCCATTGTTTGAATTCCTTGACAAAATTTCTTTATCCCTCATTAAAACAAACCAAACAAAAAAAAAAATCCAAAATGCTCAAAGAGTCCGAGCAGCTCTTATTGAAACATACTCCTGCAAATGAGAGGGAAACATCACAGACATGATTCAGACTGACTGCTTTGGTTACTGCAGACACAACGTGCATTCCCATGATTCCTGAGCCCAGACACACAACACGCAGTTTAGGTTGGTGAACGGAGCTGTCACGCTTTGTAACCAACGGGACAAATCAACCCTGGAGCTGTAATAACAGCACAAAACGTTTCTGGTGAACATATTTAAAAACAGGAGATGAGAGTAATGTGTCTAAGTCCAGCATGAAGGAAGACATCCGCTATACTGTCCTTGAACCCCTCAAGATACACTAAGGCTGCTGTAGAGCATGTGGATGGATAGTAATCTGACACAAAACAGGGCTCCCAGGGAGGAAGCAGTTTTGCTGGTCAACAGAAATTACCCTTGCTTATGATTCTGATGAAAAGATTATCAAAAAATGGACTTGGGGTCGCCGAGAAAACTTAATTATAACAGTGAACCAGTTTAACCAGTGCACAGGAAATTTTAGGACAGGAGCTCCAGTTTGCAGTGCTCATAACTGGAGCTCAACCGGAAATGAAAGTGCAGATCTGGATGATAGGTGCAATGTGAACACAATAAAGATAACCATCCTCAGTATCAGCACATGGATCAGATAAGGTGAATTGCTGCCAGACATCCGCAGCCAGTTTGCAACCATGTGCTTTTTTAATAGAAACTGGGATACTCAAGTTACATTATGGGTCACCTGGAAACGTCACTAACAACAGAAGTAAGAAAGCAGCAGTAGAGGTTAAACTGTGGAGGACAGGAGAGCCAGAGGTGATGCACTGAAAATGTTGCAGGCAGGGCAGAATACTGTAGTGATGTCAAGCAAAAAAATTAAGTCCTTCTGATAAATGTGCTTTTCCTTTGTTATTTAAAGATGTTTGATCCCCACTGAGCAGCACAAGGCTGTCTTCACCTCCATCTTTTGTTCCCACTCATGTGCTGAAAGTTCCTTTATAATCATATCCTAGAGAGTGTATTTGGAAATATACCTGTTGCTCAAAGCACTGAAAACTTACATTATTTAGGATGTTTTGGCATCTTCAAACAAAACTTTGAACACTTCTGTGTAGCAGCTCGGAAGCTAAAACAGGATAGCTTCCTGAAAACATCAGTAAACCTCTCCACAAGTTTGAACAGTAAATGCCTTCAGATATTTCTTTTGGAAATGAATCAGTGCATTTTGATTGTTTAAACTAAAACCACTTTGTGCTAAAAGTAAGTCAGTTGCTGGAAACCTGACTGAAACTGAAGCTAAAACGACTGCAGCAAATCAGCTAATTTTAATGTTATTAATCATTAGTAAGAGGATTTCTTTCAGCTTGGAATTAATTAATTACAGAATAAACCAAGTCACAGTTCGGTTTAAACAGTTTTTGTCAAGTGTGGTTTTTATCTGGGCTTTAACAAAAACAACATTCCAGCCTGTTGCCCAACACATTCCTATTAAAGCAACATCACAGCAACACATTTAGAGAACCAAATGTTTGCAGGTTCAGCTACCGTTACCTTATAACAATTCCTCTGCAAAGCTTATTATGCTGGGAAAAAAGCATTTAAATTTACTTGTGAACTGTTGGGTGAGACTGTCTTTTCTTATTGGACCTCAAATATTTATAAAGTGTGTGTAAAAAAATAAAAAAAAAATAAAAATGTGTTACTCAGTTCATTCTACTCTAAATACTTTACATTTTCAGCACATTTTGTGACTTTTTAATACCCACAAAAGTTCCTTCTAAGCAATACCTACGCGGAGTTGTGGTGATGTGGATGTTGTGCAAAGCATCGGGAAGGGCTTGGCTCTGCACTGCAAAAAATGTTTTTTTTTTTAGCCATAATGCTGTGGAAGTCACATGTTTTGAAACATTTTAAACTTTTTGTCTCCAAAGCAAGACAAGGAATAGGAAACACAGCACGGATCATTTTTGGCTGCATTATATTTATGCTGATATTCAAACGCAGTTTCAAGAAAATGCATATTTTGCATATTTGAACACTTTAGATTGCGTTGGGTAGGCTACATCTTCACTGAAAAGTACCCTTCATTTGTGTCTGTGTTCATTTTGTATTTATTTTTACATTTTACTTGCATAAATGTGTGCTTCAAACTTGCCACCATATAAATTAACCGTTAGGTGCCTCGTGTTTTTGCAGTGCATCCTGCTTTGCGCAAGCAGTCTGAAATTTGACTCGAGTTTAAAAAGCGCTGACAGGAGACACAATTCACAAAGCAACGAGTTTCTCTCTGTGGGCGCCAGGTAGCTCCATATACGGATTGGAGAGGCACTTTGCAGCCCCTCTGGCACTGAATCTTGCTAGGGCGCACAGAGGGGCAGTGCCATGTACGCTCCTGACAAACGCATGCTCCTGAACGAAGAGAACCAGACTTTGGTGTTCACTGTCACCACTGACCTAATGATGGGAACGTCTGGAAACAGCACCGACCACCATAACGGATCAGATCCGTTTGCAAGGAACGAGGAGGTGGCTCAAATAGAGATAATGGTTCTGAGCATCACCTTCGTGGTTGCTGTGATTGGGAACGTAAGCGTCCTGCTGGCCATGTACAACACAAAGAAGAAGATGTCGCGAATGCACCTTTTCATCAAACACCTGAGCCTGGCCGATCTGGTGGTTGCTTTCTTCCAGGTGCTGCCACAGCTGTGCTGGGAAATCACCTTCCGCTTCTACGGCCCAGACTTTCTCTGCAGGATTGTGAAGCACCTCCAGGTGATGGGAATGTTTGCTTCCACCTACATGATGGTGATGATGACCCTGGATCGTTACATTGCCA
Source organism: Oreochromis niloticus (assembly GCF_001858045.2). Taxonomy (NCBI): domain Eukaryota; kingdom Metazoa; phylum Chordata; class Actinopteri; order Cichliformes; family Cichlidae; genus Oreochromis; species Oreochromis niloticus. Next base: position 46,053,476 of record NC_031972.2, read on the forward strand.
TCTGCCACCCTCTGAAAACCCTACAGCAATCCACACGACGCTCGTACATCATGATCATCTCCACGTGGATTTGCAGCCTGGTGCTCAGCTGTTCACAGTACTTCATCTTCTCCCTGAGCGAGATCCAGAACGGCTCGGGCGTCTACGACTGCTGGGCGCGCTTTATCGAGCCCTGGGGCGCCAGGGCGTACATTACCTGGATAACCGTGGGCATCTTTCTCGTGCCCGTGGTCATTCTAATGATGTGCTACGGGTTCATCTGCCACAGTATTTGGAAGAATATTAAATACAAGAAAAGAAAAACGACGGCTGGTGCTGCAAGCAGGAACGGACTGATTGGAAAGAACTCGGTCAGCAGCGTTACAACTATCTCAAGAGCCAAACTGAGAACCGTTAAAATGACTTTTGTGATCGTTTTGGCGTACATTATTTGCTGGGCACCGTTTTTCATCGTGCAGATGTGGTCTGTGTGGGATGAAAACTTCCAGTGGGATGGTGAGTGCTGTATAAATGAACACAATACTTATTAAGTGTCACACTTTTAATCGTTCTAAAAAATGTTGAGAATTGCAGGGGGAGAAAAGTAACAGAAACTTAAGAATCGCGTTGCGCAAGGAAAAAAAAATCCACGAATCGCGCGCCTTTACGCACGAACGTATTTGACAAACAAAACCAAAATGTGTAAACATACAAATTTAAAACCTATACAGCTTCAAACCTTTCACGCGCACACACGCACACCCACAACTACATTTCACCAAATAAATTAAATCTTATGCTCCGTGCGTCTCTATTTGCCGAATTTTAGGTTTTGAAACCCCGAGTTTTCCGGGGAGATTTAGGAAGTAAAATATCCTACATCTGCATTTTGAGACGTTAAGTGGCCAAATGTTACGGGAACCGCTTTGGAACCGTGTATGGAAATAATTTGATAAAATCAGATTACATCATTTTTTTTAAAAAGTTGTAAGTCACATTAGCAAAACCTGTTTTATACAATTTATATGGTACTAATACAACAATACTATATTATTGCACTAATCAGCAAATGCCCTACTTTGCCTTACTTGAAGTATTTTAACCTGTTAAAAATGAATTCAGAGAAAAATATTTCAGCCTTTTGTTCAAAGTTTATCATTCTGACTGTGGATCAGTGGAATTAATTATTGCTGACTAGCTGATAAGTTAATTCAGTTCTTGGCTGAATCAATTGTTAACTTTTGGTGACAGTGTTGGGATGGGTGGGCGTGGGGTAAATGTTAAGAATTAAAATTTACTAGTAAAATTCTTAGGTTAGCTGTATCACTTTTAATTATTATCTCTGGTGTTTTGAAATAAAGGTTTTGAAGTCCTAGTGAGATGGATAATTTCAACAACTCAAACAAAAACAATGACAACTGTAATTAGATGATAAAGTCAGATATTGTGGCAGTTAGCTGGAAGGCCAAGGCCCACAAATAATTGGGCCCAAAGGAAAATTTACAGATGATTCACAGTTACACATTTTCAGATTCTGGTTTCTAAAAAGGCACCATGGTAGTTTTTGTTGTTGTTGTTGTTGTTATATATGTCCTCAACCTGCGAAGGATTGCAGGTAAAAAAACAAAACAAAAATAAAACATTTATATAGCTCTATAAACTCAAGTCTCAAGGTGCTAATTAATATATATGGACCTACTATATTGGCAGCTGATGAAACAAATTCCTCCCAGAGTTGGACCACTGTTTATAGCTTTCCTCGTCTTCATTACAGATTATTTTCCTTATAATTTTAGGCACCAAAATTTCTTGTCTTGGCTTAGAAAATGATCGTGGCTGCAGTGAAAACAGACCCTGTTTTTTTTTAAATGTGTTAATTTATCGTCGCTTCCTTTGATACTAGTGTGAGGAACTCTGTGACAGTGATCACATTATCCTCCAATTAAAGTGTTTCAGATGTAGGAAGAGAGAAGGAATTTGTACTTAAATCTATCTGACTAAGTGTCAGCGTATGAGGAGGTGGATTACCGCCTTTTGCTTATATTATGAAAATTACATTCTCTTCCAAAAGTCTTAAAACTAGTTGGATCTGCAACAGAGATTTGTTCTAACTTTGGCACACCTTTGTAACTTTCAGAGTTTGTGTATCTGGCACATTTAGGCAGCATTTAGACACCAGAGGCATTGAGTTAAACAGGCATTTCTACAGCCTGTACCAGATGTTTTGCGAATTAATCATCCTTTTCCTCCTTCCTCTCTCTGTTCTCCAGATTCAGAGAACACAGCAGTGTCTCTGTCTGCACTCCTTGCCAGTCTCAACAGCTGCTGCAACCCGTGGATATACATGATCTTCAGCGGCCACCTCCTCCAGGATTTTGTGCAGTGCTTCTCGTGTTGCCGCAAAGTCAACACCGACTTCAAGAAAGAAGATTCAGATAGTAGCCTCCGCAGAACGACTTTGCTGACTAAGATGACCAATCGGAGCCCAACAGGTAGTACCGGCTACTGGAGAGAGCTGGATAATTCCTCCAAGTCCTCTATTCAAGCAGAGTAAACACATGTTTGGCAGTGGCACCAAATGGCATGAATGACAGGAACTGCAATTTCTGAAAATTATACAGAGAATCAAGCTTTTTTTTTTAGTGTGAAAAAAAACATGAAGCAGGGTGATGCGAGGTTCACAGAAGCAGAAAATATGGACACATTAGGGAACGTGCATACATCTTCTTTCTTTCTTTAGATAACCTCAGCAGAAACGTTAGAAAAATAATGAGAAAAAAGCGTGCACAGGCTTTAAGTTGTTCTCTTAAATGTAATCATAAATCTTCAATATTCAGTGTTTTGCAGATTCCTGCATGAGTTCTTCTGAGTGTTTTCTTTCTTTTTTTTCTTTAGCGAGAACCTTTTTTTCCAGGAATCCTGATGCTTTCAAAGGTTGTTGTGCCTCCCCGCAGTGCTGCCGAACACCCTTTCCTGTTAAAGTGTTTACAAAGATAAAACCCATATAGCAGCCGAGATGTGTGTAGTGATGGTGAAAACGACTCTTCCAGACCACTCGTCTCCAAGTAACCAAGGCAGTCACCTCATCCTTTGTGTTTAGCTTTCCATTTTTCTTGTTTTTCTTAGAACCACATTTTAGTGGCTTGTAAATTTGATTTGAACCTTTTGCTTTGACCTGAGGGAAAAAAAGTAAAATAAAATAAAAAAAAAGGGAAGCATGTGGAGTTACATTTATCAACCAGATTTTTGTGGTTATGTGCACTTTTATGATTTGTTGAAGGAATTGTTTCACGTTGCACAAGACAGTCCTAAATTTGATGGCTTTCATTTCTGCTCAGCATTGGTAAATGAGATCTCCTTCAAGTTTTATGGACACACACACACACGCACACATACACTCACAGATAGAAAGCAGGGGGCTCTGATGAAGTGAGACTGACCACTGCTGGATAAGTCAGCCCACCTTCTCACAAACTGTTCCCATGTCTTTCATAAAATCTTGGGAAGAAGCTCACACATTCCACACACAACACGTCAGCACACTTCCTGATTTTCCTCGGACATCCTGCACCACTGGAGGTTCTGCGTTTTGGCTTCATTTGCACTCATGATAAACAATTTCCTGGAAATCAATGTGATATGTGACACCGTAATGGTTGTCGGATTAAAATTAATCCCCCCCCAACCCCCAAAAAGCTATATTGAATCAAGATTGTACATAGATGTTGTGTATATATGTGTGCACTGTGTATCAAAGTATGTAAATATCAATTCAAATGTTGCATATTTGTATATTAAAAGCACTTAAATGTCTGTAAATAGGAGTAATATATGTAAATCTATTGGGCATGAGTTGCTGGTCTGTAATGGCTTGTGCAAATCTTTAAGAAGTAACTTACTGTAACACCTTATGTTGAAATATACACGCCAATGTACTAAATATTACGTTGTCTTTGTTCCTGTTTTTACTACATGGAACATTTCATAGTTTGTGCTTCATGAAGCTGGTGCACAACCACAGAAATTTATGTGTGTTATTTCTGTTGAAAATGAAGTGCTTCGTGAAGTCATGTCTCTTGCCAATCTAAGCACTTGAAGCTTGCCAAGCTCTGGGATTATGCAACTGCTTGACCTTTCAATTGAAAACGTGTGAATGGGAAATTCTGCTAATGAGCAGCCTTTTGTCAACATGTTGTCCACCCCCATACTGATGGATAATATATGTCCCAATAGAACGAATAGCACCTTGTAATAAAGTGATAAATCATTGCATTAAAAGGTCATTTTACCGATTCAACTGAGTAAAGATTCTTTTACTGTTTATTTTCAGCGTGAGGAGGTTTTGAGATACATCCATCTGTAGGATTTCTTTAGTAGAAAAATGGTCAATGGAAAAATGGAAAATGTCCAGGTAATTTTGTCCGTTTTTTCATAAAGGGTCAAATTCAACATGCGGTTAAAAACAATAGGGGGGAAAAGTCTAACAAGAAAAATCCCTTCATAGTAAAACCGTACTGTATTTTTACAGATTTGACTGTGTTATGTGCCACAGTTTTCCTGGGTTTTGATGCAAAGTAGTTGTTGCTTTGAGTTTGCCAGCTGTTGGCAACTCTAGCTGATTAAAAGGAGATTTAATGAGTCATAACTTTTTAATAGATTCTGTTATCATTACAACAAAGACAGACTAGCCCAATGTTTATGATAAACCAAGCTAACCAGTTGTGAGCAGTAGCATCACATTTATCATACAGACTATCTCAACGCAAGAAACCAGATGAGCACACTTCCCCAAACACCAGACCATTGCTTTAATCCATCCAAAAACCATAGTTCCCAACAGGCTTCACAAAACAGAGTGTTAATAGTTTTCAGAGGGCCAGGTTGTTGTTCCAGATTCTGGTAAGATTTGTATTGTTTTTTATTGTCTTCATCCATTAAATCAAAATTCTACAAATCTCAGAGACAAATCCTTAAAATCCAGACACATGAAACCAGCGTTGTGAGAAAACATGTTTCCTATTTAAGCTGACCCTTCAGTCATCCATTAGATTCCATCAGAAATGCAATTTCATTTAATTTAATAATAGTGGTAATACTGTAATATAATAATAATACTGTATGATTGTGTAACACATCATATTATTGCATTATTCAGTTTCACAATAACCAAAATGTCTTACTCCTCTCATTTAAACCTAATTGTGTAATGAAGTACTTCAGTGGAAAACAACATTTGCTTTAACACATTTGAGCAATATGCTAAGGTTTCCTTGGCATTTACTTTAGCAGCCACGCCACACTGCTGCTCAGCATTTGGAACAAGAATGATATCTGCTGTTGCTTAGTGCATCTGTTGATAATGACCCTTTTTGGAGTTCCCCCTTTGCAGTATCTAAAACCTTTCAACCCCACTATGTCCTCTATGGTATAATTTATCACCAACCATGTGATTTAAAGAATACAAGGGTCTGTTGGCTGTGCCATAGATGGATGACAGAGGAACTTGTTACAGGAAATGGTGACTCCTTCAAATAGCGCTGAGTACATCAAGTTCTGACTGGTTTTGGAGAGACAGTTGTTTTAGATATAGTGAACATAGCTCAAATTCCTCACCTAGCATACTCTCTGAATCTCATTACAAAATGCCAACCTTGAAGAACGCTGGCCATGAGCCAGGGATAGGGGGACAGGGTCTGCAGTCAGAGTCTAGACTTAGAAAATAATAACTGAGCTTCATTAGAGACTTCGAACAACTAGGACTCCAACTTAGAAATTCAGAAAACAGACATCTTAGTATAAGGACTTCAAAATTAGGAGCATATCCACAGAATAAGTCCACAACCCAAAGTTTTCTATATTTGTGTTGGAAACATGGAGCAATGTGATTTGTACAAAACCAAAACCACAAATGCAGGTGAGATGGCCAGAGATGTCTATCAGGAGAGGTGAACCCTACAGCGTCTAGTCAGGGGTGTCAAACTCCAGTCCTTGAGGGCCAGCAGCATCCTGCTTGTTTTTCAGATATCCCTGCCCTACCTGCTACTGATTACCTGGATCAGGTGTGCTTTGCCAATAAGAAGCTACAAGGGCAGGTTAGTTGGAAAACAAGCAGGACAGCGGCCATCAAGGCCTGGAGTTCGACACCTGTGGTCTAGGTGAAGCCAACTGCCAGTCAAAGTGGATACATCTGTAACTTGAAGCCTTAAAAAAATTAAACAGCTAAAAAATATTTATCCCCTAGATTTGTTATGAAGTAGTTTATTACCTATAGAAACCAGAGCATTTTGTATCAGGCTGTGATCATGCCTTATTCTGATGGTCTTTTTACATAGAAGTTCGTGGAGAAAGGCTTTTTCTTTCTTATTTTTGCAAATTACTTTCAGCATACAGTCATTCATTCACCCTGAGCTGCTTGGGAGATGAACAAAAAAAGGATAAATGGATCTCACAGGAGTGCAGGGGTCTGTGAAGAGCGACAGCATCAAAGACTTTTATATCTTTTGTGTGCCGCATCTATGGATACCTCAGGCAAAGACAGAGGTGGAGGGATGTCAGTAAGGGGGCTGAAAAACGCAGAGATATGAGCTGCAGATGCATATGAAGGTCTTTGTTCGCTGGCACCCTTCTGAAGAGTGACTTCACACCGACTTCGCTCCAAAATCTCAAAGCCATGAAACATGATTTTTCAAGCACCACTTTGCTCTTTCTTGGAAATCCTTTACCTTCTCCTTCAGCATTTAAGTTCATGCCACAGAATTCAGCACAAGAATTCCTAATAATATCCAATCTGTCATATTCTTTAGCCTAAAAAACATTGATCCCGCATTGTTCGGGAATCATGCCAAGCAGACTCATACTCCCTTTCTTAATGACTAAACAACTCGTGTTTTTCTAGCAGGAACCAAGTCCTGTTTTCTGTTATGATCTGGACAATTGTGTCCACAGCTGCCTTCCCTCCACCTGACACCCTGGCCTTTCCTCAACCCGGTACAGAGATTCTTGCTTGCATACTAATGTAAACGAAACAGGCTTTACAAAATGTTTAGAAAGTCAATAATCTGACAGAAGTGTTCATTTTAACAAATGGGGGATACAGATTTCTTTCTTCTTTTTTTGGCTGAATTAGACTGCAATTGGTTAATGGTAACATAACAAAGCAGATGTGTTGCTTCTAAGTGGATCCGACTTGAAAGAGTCTCAAATACAGGAAGTTCTTTCACCTCTGATGAGAGTTAAATGAGAAGAGGGTCTGTCAGAGTGGCAGCATATTTGCCTCGGTTACATAGAAGCCTCTGTCTTCCTGCTCCATTGTTCTCCTTCTGTTGTCCATGAAAATAACACATATTTCTATTTACCATTGTGTTCTTTAATCACCCCCCAGAGATCAATCAATCTATTCAAACAGGTTGATCTAAAAAAAAATAATGCTAGTACGCAAAATCTGGAAAATAAAGCATTATAGTTCAGGTATTCACATCCTTCCAGACAAGGCTTGCATAACTAACTTTTTTTCTGTTATTCATGTTCTGTGTTACCAAACAAATTTCCTTCACATAGATTGTGGACAGCATGTCTATTGTTTACTTTTAGTCTCAGCTGTCAGCAAATTTCTTAGGCCAGATGACCGACTGTAAGTTATTGTTTCCTAGTTGCAACAGAATTTATTTAGTTCAGATTGCTGAATGAGTGGAATTTGATTACTTATAAAATCATTATGTTAAGGTGGGATTTTCTTAAAGAAATACAACATTAAACTAAAGTGAAACTAAACAAAATTAAATAAAGAAGCAGCATTAAGTTGATATCAAAATAATAAAACTGGTCTGGACAGCTTAATAGTAGTAATGATCAACTTATTATTAAAACAAATTTCTCAAATATGTAGTACGCAACAACACAACAAAAATAGTTTGCCACAGAAAAATTCAAAAGATGAAGAATCTGGATGTGTTTTTGGTAAAAAGTCCAGGTAGACTGGTTGGTTTGGACCGTTCTGACTTGACAAGCTGAGTACTTTTGTAGGTGACAATGAGCTAAACAAACTACAAATAATTAACATGGTGATGATCAAGATGTACTGTATGATGGAGGGTAGCTCAGCTGGTTTAAGCTCTAAAACCACTCTGGGAACGTGCATAGCTTCATTAACCACAGACTGTATAAAAAGGAGAACACGGGCATATTGGGACTAGAGCCTGGGGTGCTATCAGCTAATATGAGCATTCTTAGTTAGCAAGATGCATTCAGAGACTGTATGCATACTTGAACAGTTGCTAATTAGACGTCCTCCTTTTGTACAATTACCAAATATCAATTTAAAAAAATGTTTTTTTTTTAAATATAAATGTATGGATACTTTCTCACTTATATAACTGGTATGAAGTGGCCATGTCATTAGAATTTTCTTTTCCTTTCTTTTTTTTGTTTTGCACTTGTGTATTGACCTTTAAAAACCCTGGCTGTTGCCACTTTGGTTGTACTAAATTTGTGAATTAGAGTTGTGTGTTATTTAATTAGACGTGACATTTGCTACTTATATTAAGTTGTTGTAACAGACATTACTTACATTAATTTGCTACTCCTTACACTAATTTGTGGGTAGATGCTACTTACATTAATTTGTTATTACTTGTGCTGATTTGTTGTTACACACATTAATTACATTAACTTGTTGTTACATGTGTTACTTACATTAATTTGTTACATTTTTGGATGAAAAGATTATTACATATAGTAAGATAGAAGATAGTTTCGGTCATGTGTTTCATCTTATCCACTGTGCAGAAAATTTAAAGCCAAAGCATGCTAAAGCTAATTTGTTCATTCAACATCAGCTGAGGCTCAAAGTGATTATAGCAGTTCTTTACAGCTGCACCCAAAGCAGGGTAACTGCCCTACTACAGCACAGAGGGGCAAGATGTGTTAATCTGTGAAAGATGAGCGATGATGGCAACTTTGTTCAGTAGAATCCCCTGTTGAAAGTATTAGTAGTATAGCTGTTTTTGTTTGTTTGTCTGTTTTTTATCCACCCAAGTGACAACACAGGTGTGTAAATAAGGAAACAAGAATGCCTTTCATACACTTTCTTAACTGTACACACCCGGTATGTTGTGGGTGTAAATGTGTTGATTTTTTACTTTGAGAAAGATCCAAAAACTACGGTACAAAAACTTCATTCTAAAGGTTATAAGGGTGGAGGTTTAAGACATAAGTCACACATTTCATACAGAGACCTTTCAGTAATGTGACCTTCTCTCTGTTGCCACTGCTACATGAGTGAAATGTGGCAACTATGACTTCACTGAAAACATCACATGTTTTCAAAAATAAATGTTCTTTAATACAGCCAGCAGGGTTTTTTTCTAGATAGGCATTTCGTGCTTTTAGCATGCACCTAAGCAACCTCTCTGTCTCATTTCTCAAAGAGAAGGAAAGGTCACATGTTTAGATTTTATTAATCAAAACAGGTGCTTTGATGTGCCATGGGATCACAGCGCAGGGTTGTATGTAGTCTGCATTTAGATTACAGACTTGCTGTGTAAAAACAGAACCCAGGTGAAAATCAAAGGCAGAGCACGAGAGGCAAAATGACAGGCTGCTGGACATGTTATTCATTAGTTCACCAGCCCCTGCGTTACAAACAGAATATACAAAACATAATTAAATTCTTTACTGAAGAATTTGGCAACATAATTAAATTATGATGATAAAACATCACAGTATATTGCTCTATAGGTGTTTATTACTAGTCTGAGGTATATTTTGCACAAAAATGTGGAGCATGTAATGGCCAGAACCTGAGAGGAGAGTGATACCTTCATAGCAGAGTTGTTGCTTAGACACCAGTAGCAGGTCAAACTGTTTTTGTGGACAATGATTAACAAAGTGTCAGCTCAATGGATTTCATTGCTTATGCACACAGGTCAGAGAATCTTGACCCTCGTTAATTATGAAAGCCTTCTCTGTGGTCACTAGAAGGACAGAGATGAGGTATTGCATGGTTGCTTGATCGATGTCTTTTCCAGTAGCTGACAAGCACAATCTGTTACCTTCTTAGACATGTGTTCCCCGAGAATTCCTGAGAATCTTTAGGCTATGTTGAGGACCAAAACCAGAGGAATCACAATATTTCTTTTATAAATGAAAACAGACTTTATGTAAACTTGTTAATGTGTACTGCTCACTTTTCTGGACATTATAAAAAGGAGGAGAGACAAGAGTCTTTAGAACATGTAGCTTTATAACTTTTTTTTTCTATATTAGCTCCTAAGCTCAAGAAGTTTAACTACACATCTGGTGCAATTTCAACAATATCTATGTCTCTTTGGGCTTAGATGATAAAAGGTAAATGTGTGTAAAATTACTGAAATCTATATTTAAATTACTTTGGTGTATTGTGCATAGCCATGGGGGAGTTTTTTATCAATAGGAAAAACTTTTTAAAACACAGTTAAAAGTCAGAAATGTATATGTCCTCTTTTACTTTCCAAAGTCATCCAGTGGGCCAGATTGGAGTCTTCACCAGGCTGATTCTGGCCCCCAGTCCTTATGTTTGACACCCCTGTGCTAAAGAAAGGCTGTAGGTAGATAGGGTAGGTCATACATTAGGAAAAGAAATAGACTTGAACTACAAAAAGTATGAGAAATTTCCTGGATATCTACAAAATGCAACAAGGCAACTGGCAAGGTAATTAAACATAGGCCTATATACTGGGATGATAATATACTTTGATTATAGACAGGTGAGGCAGAAAATTGTTAAAGCAAACAAAACAAGACAAAATGTAGAGAGTAAAAGTAAACTGCCCACAAATGTCTGTGATTTCAAAATATGACAGGATATTACTAAATAAAACAGAAATTCAATCATTATGATTGTGTTTTTGACAGCCTGTTAAGCTATAACCAAAATACCTAAATGTAAGTGTACAATAACAGTTGATTGTTGACTGTATAAATAGCAGTCTGAGATATTTATCCCAAAGAAAGGCCCCATTATTAGACCATACCAGAACTTGTCATATTGTTAGCATTGTTTTTTGAATGTAAATATACCATTCTTAATCCATAGGCTTTAATGTTCCACTATAACAGCTTCATCTCTTCTGGGAAAAGAATTCCACAGACACAGATGAGAAGACCTGGCTTGCAGTCTTGGCTCTAATTCATCCCAAAGGTGTTCTGACAGGTTGAAGTCAGGATTCTGTGGAGGCGAGTCAAGTTCTTCCACATCAAGCTCGCTCTTCTACGTCTTTATGGACCTTGCTTTTTGCACTGGTGTACTGGTACAGTGCAGTGTACTGCATCCAGTGCTTTGCACTGCACTTAGTAATGTCAGGCTTGGTTGCATTGCCCATGGAAACTCATTCTATGAGGCTTTCTAAGTACTGTTTTTGAGATAATCTGAATGCCACGTGAAGTTTGGACATCAGCAGTGATTGACTCTGCAGAAAGTCATGACCATGGCACACTATGCACCTCATCAACTGTTGAACCTGCTGTGTGATTTCACATGGTCTACCACTTCATGGCTAAGTTGCTGTCATTCCCAGTCCCTTCCACTTTGTTATAATACCACTAACCAGTGGTTGACTGCGAAATACTTAGGAGTGAGGAAGTTTCACAAAATTTTGTTCCTTGTTAACCACCACGATGTGTGATTGGTTTGCCAGCAGCTGGAACTGAAAATTTCACAGTACTGTTCTCAGCAGCTTTGGTGGTGTCTCCCATCAGCATATTTGGACTTGTAGTCCATATGCAGTACAGATGTTCCTGTATACTTTTCCAGCCAGTTGGTGGTCCACGATAGTTCCTCTTCCTGTTCTGCATCACCATCTGTCTTGAGCTGGCTGAGGCATTCTGGGAGCAGCTCATCTCATTCTTTATGTATTCTTGGATGCTCTGTGTTTCCTCCTGGATCGTTGCTCTGACACTCACCAGCCCTCACCCTCCCTCTTTCCATTGCTCGTGGACCCTCAGGATGCTGGACTCCAGGCGGAGACCTCCATGTATTGTGAAGAATTTTTTAGTTTTGACATAAGTGGCATCTATCTCTCCTCCCGTGGCTAGCTTTGATTCTGCCTGGGATTCTGATGATTGGTAGGGCATATGTTTTAATGGCTTCGATCTTTTTTACATCATTTACCTATCTGATCATCTTCATCAGGGTTTTTGTTGGTCTGTGGGATACCCAGGTACTGTCTTCTATTTCAGCTATTAAAGTGGCTGATGGTCACTCTACTCCTGAATCTATATCCACATAAACACTTAGTTATACGTTAGCTCAGGGGATGAGGCCCATGCAGAACATCAGTGTAGCACCTTGAGTCGTGTAATTGCCTTGGAGTTGGCCTTCAGTGCTGTCTTCTATAGTCCCACTGAGTTCTTGATCAATGTTATTAGTCCACTATGAGCCTTGTACAGTGCCATCCATGTATGGAGTCGTGCGCTTTCTTGTAGTTAATCCCTGCAGCGCTGAGATTGGTCCATCTGGTCTTGGAGATCTACTGTACTGTTCTCTCGAGTTGGTGCTTTGGCATTCTGGTGTTTTTTCCAATGACTTTCTGAGCTGTGCTCATGTATTAACTGTTATGATGCCTGATAGGAGCGTCCATGTTGTGAAGAGGTATGTAATTGGATGATAGTTTTATGTTGTTGTACCCTTGAGATCCTTCATGATCAGGATTGTTCAGCCCTGTGTTAGTCAGTCTGGATGAGTACCTGAGTCTGCCAGCAGGAAAGTAAATATCTTGTCCGTGGATTTTGTTCACTCTCATGCATTGAACCTAATAAACTAGTGATTTATAGTAAGACTAGGGGTTAAAAACTCCACTTCTGCTAGTCACGGACAATAAAACCACATTCCCCGTCAAGCGTGTTATTTTTGCATAAATTTGATTTTATGGTGTCATTAAAGCCACATCCCTTTTAAAACACTGACTCATCAGCATTATGATGTCAGTGGGTCATCTGGCTACCAGTTTGTTCGACTAAATGTACGAGAAGAAAAGCAGTTAAGGTTTTATTATGACCGTTATGGGATATTGCACCATTCCCTGGGGCACAATTTGATGGTAAAACGTAGCGATGTGTTGGTATGAGTTTCCATTAATTAAGTGTAATACACAGAATACAAATATTAGTATATGAAATAAATGCAACTGATATGTTTGAATATTTTCTTAATATGATGTAGCCTAAACTGCAAAATCAGTAGTGAAAAAAACATGATCCATTTAGTTGTAAGTCACATGTCAAAGAGTTTTTTCAATTGTAATTGACGTGTATTTATAAAGCAATAAAAAGCACCATTTCACATTATGTCCTCTGCTTGTATGTGTTTATTTATATGCTTACACACACAGTAACATGAGATTTAGCTAGAGGCTGCAAATTATCTCTCTCGCACACTAAAGCAAGAGAGTTGGTTTTTGTTTTTTTTAATGTGATGTCATTCTTAATTACTAAACACTGATATGGCACTGTCACTGAATATGTTCCTAACACCTCTCCAAAAACAACAGCAACCCAGACTTTTTCTTCTTCTTTTTCTTTTGACAGTCTCTCCAGTTAACTCTGCATGGGGGAGATGTTGTTTAGCAAAGAGTGAAAAAAAGCAGTAACACACACAGACCCAGCCCGCTCAGTCCAGGCTCACCCTGTGGGGAATCTGACCACCCCGAGCTTATCTTTGTGACTGCAGAGATGGGAAAAGAATCTGGGCTCAATAACAGCTATAAATAACACACATTCATCTCTTATAGTCTGAGGCTGGTGTGATATTAGTCCCCTCCTTGTATCACATAAAAAAAAACAGTATACTTTCCGGTATTTTAGTAAGGAAAGCACAACAACATCCAGCCAGACACGCCACGTGATATGTGGTTTTCATAAAATAAACGTCAAAGGAACTCCCTCGAACATTTTCAGTAAGCTGATGACATCTACTGGTCAGAGAATAAAACAACGGGGTACACACAGAATAAATTAGCTGGTAGTATCGGGGTGCATTTTACATTTCTGTAGAGACTTCGCAAAGGTATGTAAAAAAAAAAGAAAAGAAAAATATTAAAGGGCTTGGGATGTCGGTTGTTAACATAAAAACTAGTAACACACAAATTTTGAAATCAAGATTTCATCCAATATAGAACAAAGCTAAAGTGCAACATTAAAACACAGCCTGGAAGCTTTTATTCCATGTCTCCAAAGTCTGAGTTTTAGACTCCTGTTTTGATTTCTTATTCTGAGTCTGTTTCCTCAAGAAGTAAGTGAATCTTTGATTTGATTTTCCAAGTATGTTTCTGTTTTGGTTCATAATTTCTTTGTTATCTTAGTATTTTGAACTATTTTCTTAATACACTATATCATCTCTGGTTCCTTCCTAGCTTTTCCTGAGTTGTGGATACCTGTTTATATAATTATCTGTTTAGATTAATCATATATTTTGTTTCTTCTGTGTTTCATTGTTTTCCTCTTTGTATTAATGTGTCTCTTATGTTTGCATTTAGTATCTGCCTTTTGGTTACCTCCATTTAACACATAGACAGAGACAACCGTTCATGCTGACATTCACTCCTGTGGAGCTATTACCCTATCCCCACTAAGTGCATGTCTTTGGACTGTGGGAGAAAGCTGGAGTACCCAGAGAGATCCCACGCAAACCATGCAAACTCCAAACAGAAAGACCCCAGCCTGATGGTGGAATTGAAGTCAGAAACTTCTTGCTGTGAGGCAACAGTGCTAACCACCAAGCCACCGCGTGTAACTAATTATGGGACGTAACGACTTGTTAATCAGTCATTCCCTCACCAGCACTCTGTGTATAAATAGTCCTGTCTTCCTGCTTGTTTTTGTTACAGTTTTTGTTCCCTATCTGCAGACCTACTATAGTACTTGGTTCATGTTTTTGGATTATTGTTTGTACACTTTCTGTTAAGAGCCCATTTTAATTTTTTATCTGTTGACAGTTCAAGAGTCTCTAGCGGTTGCCATGGCTTAATTGCCAATTGTCTACACCTGTCATAGTGTGGATAAAGGCATGCCTGAGGCACATTTGTGGGTTTTTCTTTTTGCCTTCATGCTGTGTGGGCTGTTTTTAGTTGGGGTTATTACAGGATTTAAAATAACATTTATGTTCCAAGAAACTCTCCTTTATTTTGTAGTTTTTGAGCAGGGTCATAACACAATGAATAGTCTTTGGAAGAGATTAAATATCAGCGGTTCTCTTGGTGGGGTGAGCGATGGTTTACTTAAGGTGTTCGCTGCGACTGAGCAGACTCTCTTTAGTGTTTCCGCTGGGTGTCTGTGCTGCCCTCCCACTGAAGGACTTGTTTGTTATTTTGCTTTGTTTTAGTTTGTGTTTGGAGTTTGCCTCAGGTGGTGGTTATACTTTGGAGTTTGGCAGTGAATGACATCTGTGATGTGTCTGTTTGAGTTTAGCATTGAAATGTGCCTTAGGGCTATCATGCTATTGAAAACCAGGTATGCAAAGTTTTCTTTGTGTTACGCTGAAAGTTGCTCAAAGATCAAGATGCAAGATGCTTTGCCATTATGCAAGCACAGCAAAACTAAAGCAATCTAAAATAACATAAATATACTGAAATATTATAAATGACATACAATATTTAAATACAACTTACTGACATGTATTAAATTGAAATGTTTGTATATTTGTACCATGCCTACCCATCTAGTAACACTGGGATGTAAGAATATTGCACACTTAAACTAAACACGTGTAATCTACATATTATAAGACGTACATGAGGAGCCATGTCCCGATGGGTAGGATGTGGAATTGGCCAGAAGAATATTGCACATGGTGGTTCTCCATAGTTACTGTGGGACTGAGGTCAGCAGTGCTTGGGGAAGAAGCTGTTTCGGTCTGTTAAACCAGTTACACTGAAGTTGAACTGAAGACTGAGATCTTACTAGTTACGGCCCTGTGCTTGTGTCAGGTAAGCCTTTAGCTAAGTTGGCATGTGGTGTCTAGTTTCAGCTTTGTGTGGAGACGCGTGTGTACGTGTACATCTGCAGCAGTGTTTATGGATGACTAATGAGAAGGTGAGTGTTTTGTGCAGCAACCTTCAGTGTTGTGGCGAGGTCGGCCGACTTGTGGTGGATGACTTGTGAATGTTGCTGGCCACGTGACGGCATTAACTGTGCTGCTGAGCCAACCTTGTGATAATTATGTGGGTATAGTTCTCACTTGTGAATAGCAACTTGTTGTGGTGTGGGGTCATTTGGTATGTGACTTTGTTTTGTGGGCACAAAAGATCGCTTCTGGTTGAGATTAGTGGTTATTTTTGGTTGTGTGGTAGTAATTTTGTTTAATCCTTTCGGTTTGTGGTTCTTGTACTCATTTGGGTTGATCACATGTTACAATTTTCATTATTGCAACTTGTGGGATTCTCATGTTGGAGAATCCCTGTATATTTGGCATCTTGCACTTAAAATGGAGTTTGTGTTGTGTAGTGGTCTGATACCTGCATGATGCACTTCAGCAACTGAGTAGTCTTTGCAGGGTTGCTTATTGTTTCATTAGAAGATTTTTAACAAATGAGTACATTTTCCCTGTTGGAAAGGACACCTGATGGCTTGCTTTCCCCAGTGGTTTTCAAGTTTGGGTGAGTCCAGGAGTTCTATTTGGGGCTTTTGGAGTGACCCTTTTGACAGGAACTGTTTAAGTCTTCTTCAACCTGTACTTGTGAAAGTCTCTGGGTGTTGCCAGGATTTAATTGCCAACTATCTACAGGGTGTGGATAAAGTAAGGCTGGCTAGGGGAGATGTCACCACTTGCCTTCATACTGTATGAGGTGTTTTTGAGCAATGTTGAAGTATGTTTAATGTTGTTATATCTCAGATTAAACTGAGAAAAATATTAACTTAGAATTTGATGGCAGTAATACATCTCAAAGTTGGGACAGGGCCATTTTCACTATACCTCTTTGTCTTAGGATTCTAGCTGCTCCTGGGCCTTTTCAATATTTAATTTTTGAATTGGACAGAGTTAAACAGTTTCTTGCTTAGATATGCAAAGTCATTCCCACAATATTCCATGGATGGGCGCACATGTTGCTCTTAAACCTCTAAAGCAGGGGTGTCGAATCCAGGCCTCAAGGGCCGGTGTCCTGCAGGTTTCAGATATCACCCTGGATCAAGACACCTGAATCAAATGATTAGTTCATTACCAGGCCTCTGGAGAACTTCAAGACATGTTGAGGAGGTAATTTAGCCATTTGAATCAGATGTGTTGGATCTAAAACCTGCAGGACACCGGCCCTCGAGGCCTCGTGTTCGACACCTGTGCTCTAAAGTATTAATGCTACCTTTCCAGCTGTGCAAGCTCTCAATTCCATTTCATTAATGTACCATCAGAGATGCAAGTCACTCACATATTGGCTTCTTCTTTACATGACAGAGCTTTAACTTCTTGAGCCCATGCCATGATTTCATGTCAGAATCACGTCTGTCTTTAATGCAGTGTTCTCTGAGGGCTCTTAGCTCATAGGATCCAATAATGACTTTGGCCTTGTCCCTCGCACACAGATTTCCACAGAACGCTGATGCTGGGTGACGTTGACGACCAGATATTCAAAGTCTTTGCAATTTCACATTGAGGACCATGATTCTGAAATTGTTTGCAAATTGCAGACTGAACCTCTGCCCATCTCGAATTCTGAGAAACGCTGCCTCTCTGAGATGCTTTTTATACACAGTCATGTTATGGTCCTGTTGCCAGTTAACTTTGTTTAATTGGTTACAAAGTGTTCCACCAGCTGTTTCTTGTTAGTACCACTTGTCTAGTTTTTTGTTGTTCTTATCCCAGTGCTTTTGAGATATGTTGCTGCCATCTCAGCATTCTTAGAATTGGGTTTGTATGTTTGCAATAAAATGGAAAGGAAACAGATGGGCAGTAATAACACTAATCACCACTAGTAGTAGTTTATCATTTTTCCATTGTCTTATTTATATTGCTCCAAATCACAACAACAGTTGTCCCAATATGCTGCAAGGTACAGAACAAATGATATCAGAGATGAATAATCACAATAAGTAATGGAAAATGTCTCCCTTTCAACAGGAACTGATATGTTTGCATATTTTCTTAATATGATGTAGCCTAAACTGCAAAATCAGTAGTGGGGGGAAAAAAAAAACACTCCCTTTCAACAGGAAGAAACCTCCAGTAAAACCAGGCTCGGGGAGGGGCAGCCATCTGCTGCGACCAGTTGGGGGTGAGGGGAAACAAAAGGAGAGCAGAGGGAGATGGAGACAAAACACGGGAAGAAAAAAAACTGCATACAGCGGTGTTATAGAAACACCTGGAGTGAAAAGAGGTGTATAGCAAAAATGCTTAGTGTATCACAGACAGTCCTACAGCAGCCTATGCAGCATAAAAGTGATGCTTCAAGGTCACCTTATCCAGCCCTAACTGTAAGATTCTGAGCTCAGATATTACAGTCAGGATTTGAAAATAATTATTTTATTCTGACTTCAAAAATGACATTTTTACTCATTGCTGACTTTAGGTTTGTAGAATAACAAGTCTTTGCCGTGATCCATGCTTATATGTGAGTTCCCTGTCTCCACATTACCCCATGCTGCAAGTATGCATGTGTGCCATCTCTATCCATCTGTGAGTCAGTCATCAGTTCAAGTAGCAGACTGATTACAGAAATGCAAACACATTCTTCAAGCCATCCTGACCCTGCCGTCACCGTCATAATCCTGAGAAGAATAACAAGGAGCTGAAGACAGAGCAAAGAAGGGAAAAGCTTAGCAGATTATTTGAAAACTGTAGTTTTCAAACTATGCAATGTAGCAAGGGGAGAGATACACAGTTGATGTTATTGCTTGCATCTCTTCTGGGACTCAAGGTGGTTTCAGGATTCAAAAATAACTTTTTCTGATGACGCTTTATTCTGGGGGATCAGCTGAGGTTTGCACCAATATGATACACATTGCATTACAAATCTGTGGACTATGCAGCCTTCCCTCTTCTGGATGTGCTTTCCATTATTACTTTTGGCAGTAGGAATTTTTGCTCCCATAAGGCCACAAGATTATTAGTAAGGTCAGCTACTGATGTTACAAGATAAGGCCTCACCAGTCAATTTGCCTGTCTCTCTGCAGACAAATCAACCCATTTAACTGGAAAATGAGTGTCTTGAACCAGCCTTCATTTTGTCATATTTTTCTTCCAAGCCAGACTTTTCTTTTGTTTAAGGTGGTCTTGAGCAATAGTTCAAGACATGCATAAACAAGGTACATGTCTACACCCAACTTGGCAAAGAAACAATTTTCAATTTGTATCTTTAGGCACTTTGTAGCAGCCCGTCACAAAACTGAGTTTGTTCTGATTTCTTTAGTTGAATATATGAAAATGCCAAAGATAACAGTTTGACAGGCATAAAATAGTCAACGAGGTGATTCCCAAAGAGCAATTTACTGTAAACTTGACATGTCTTGACATGACGTGCAGTGTGTGGTTAAAAATTTGAAGAAACTGGACAAGTGGAGGACAAAAGAAATCATGACAGGCGTAAAATCTCTGTTGCAGGCAAACATCTGAAAAGTCGTACTTAAGACAGAGAAAATCCAGCAAAAAAACCTGAGAGATTCATCTGATCCTTTAGTTGATTCATCTATTGTTCACTGAAGCCTGATCAGAAATGGTCGCAGTGGAAAGCTGACTGTCAAGAGGCCATTCTTAAGGAAGGGGGGGGGGGGCAAGGTATGACAGATTACACATTAACATGACTGAAAATCAATGGAAACGGATTTTATGGCGTGATGAATCCGAACATAATCGTTTACACATCATACATATTTAACATATCATTCAAACACAACAGTATCTACAGCCATGTGTAAAACACGGTAGAGGCTCTGTCATGATTTGATGCTGCATTTCAACCCGTGGCGTTGGAGGTCTTAATCTGCCAGATAACAACATTAAACATACTTCAACATGGCTCAAAAACCACAACATAAAGTTAAGACTTACATCGGAGTCCAGATAAGGTTTAATTTATTTATTTATATTTTAAATTACTCCACACCTTCAGTTAAAAAAAAAAAAAAAAAAAAACAAGACATTGATGGAATTGTGAATGCAGAAAAAACCCATCAGATTTTATTTTACCAGTACCATCTGGAAAACACCTGATTAGCCACAGCTTTATTTTTTAGCACAACAACAATTTCAAACACACTGCTGATATAGACATAAATAGAAAAGCACACAAGGAAAATTATCAGTGATGGATTGGCCTCCCCAGAGCTCAGATGTCAACATAACTGAAGCAGTGTGGGTTAATCGTGATAGAGAACAGAAACCGAAGAGAGCCAAAACTGAAGTATAAAGGACAATCATACCAAATATTGACTTTCAAGCTTCTAAGAAGTGTACAAAACTGTTTTTCCTTACATACTGTAATAAATCACTGCAACTATTTCCCATCTTCCTAGAAAATGATAGAGAAAGGCTGTACACTCCTTCATGAACCACAATGGCACATTCTGTGAAGATGAAACAGTAAGAAGACTTCAGAATTTGACTATAAATGTGTTAGTGAAACACATAATTAGTTTATTTCATGAAAGGCAAGCAAGGTGGGGCCCTGTTTTGATACCACAGTGCATCAAGTTAACCCTGGAGAACCCAAGAACCATTGCCTTCTTTGGAAAATTATGAACTATGCATTAAATGACTTATATAAGTTCACTGAACACCAAAATATCCACTTTTTCAATATTAACCCTTTATTCCCTGATTTAGGATTTGGGTCAAATTTGACCCATTGGGCTTTAGGCATATCATTTTAAAAAATCACAATAACAAACACTGTCAATGTAAACTATTTTAAAGTTGGGTAAATAAATCAACCACACAGCTACATTTAACAAGGTTGTTGTTTTTTTTGTTGTTTTTTTAAATTTGTTGCATGTCAGAACTGGATTCAGTTTGAAACAAAAGAACACGAGGCACAGTTTTCACAGTCACTGCATATCAGTTTTGAGGTCCTTGCACACAGTTCAGTGATGGCAATGTTCCTTCTTGACAGACCAATGGGCGATTTGGTCGAAACGAACATCTGCACTCTTGTAAACTCGAACAAATTTTTGTGGTGGCGGGGAGGAGAAGCCAGAACTTGTTGGCCTACCCCGACTTCTTGCTGTTCCAACTTGAACCAAGCCTTCAGCAACCAAACCCTGAAACTTGCGAAGTTTGAGTACTTTCGATGTTGGGATTCCCTGGGCCTCACAGTCACGCTGGTAAAGAAGCCATGCGTTGATCACCACAACAGACAAAAAATGGCAGAAAAGTATCATATACCAGCGACAGGTCCTGATGGGAAACTTACAGCGTGCAAGATGTGCATCCAGCATGTCAACTCCTCCCATGAAAGCGTTGTACTCCTTGATGATGTTTGGCTGATCAATGTTGATGTACTCTTTTTTTTGGACTTGTCCCAGCGGCGGGCTTTTCCCGAAGGCTCTGGTCCAGCATCTGTTGACATCAAAGTGACTGCTTTTGTGTCTTGCCATTTCAAACACACAGTATTGGTATTGGACTCGATTCGATGATCATATGATCCACGGCCTTTCTTGGACAGGTCTTTGTCTGTCATCAGGGTGCACTTTGACATGTGTTTTTTTTCGAATAGTTCCTGTGTAGTAGATTCCCTTTGCCAATAATTTCTCAATGAGAGGCATTGAAGTGAAGAAATTGTCAGCAAAAATCAGGAAACATACTTTCTCTGCAAGCGAGTCGCATAGCTTCACCACAATGTCTCCACCAACTCCCAACTGACTCTTCCCTTTTTGCTCATTGGCACCTCCTTTTCCTTGATATATATCAAAATCATGCAGGAAGCCAGTGACACAGCAGCGCCCCCACACTTTGAATCCCCACGGATGTGGCTTCCCTTTGATCTACTGCCTTATGCCACCAAATTTTCCTTTGTACAGCACCATCATCTCATCGATGGACTGTTTTTGGCGAGGCGCAATAGTCAAACATTGTCTCCGAAAAGAATCCAAAAACGGTCTTAGTTTCCACAGTCGATCCTTTTTTACTTCTTCACTGGCCATTTCATTGTCTACAAAGTGAATGACAGAGAGTAGCTGGCTGAATCGGTTGTGACTCATTATGTCTGCCACAGGCCCATAACGAACTTCGTTTTCCCAGTACTGACGTACTCCAGACATTTGAACTAATCCCATCCTGAGATACAGTCCAAGAACTTGTCCTATCTCTTTTACTGAAGTGTCAACACATTTCCCATGCTTTTGAATACTGTATTGATTGGTGTGCTCAACAATATTTTCCAACATATCAAAGGAAACAAAGCGCCGAAAGTAAACCAGTGTTCACCAAGAAAGTTCACATCAGGCAACTCAAAGCCTTTCTTTCGCCATTTATACGTTTTTTTGCGGCACGATTTGGCTCCATCTGTACGCTAGCAGTCTCAGCAAATGGCACATCTTCATCACTGGACAAGTGATTGGATGAGTCACTGTCTTCGGCAGAGGATTCACCACCATCGCTTTCATGCGGTTGATACAATTCATCAGAATCGCTGTCGCTGTCCAGCTCAGGGCCAAAGTCACTATCATCAGCTTCGAGTAGATCCAATACTTGTTGTGCAGTGAACTTTCTCTGGTGCTTTCCCTGCCCTGAAAAGGGAGCAGCCATACTCTCTGAAAAGATATATTTACTTTATTAGTCTCTGACCCTGTACTACTTGGGTAACTTAGTAAAATGTATTATACAAATTAATTTATTTCGAGGCTTTTGTCAAATACAGGACTGTAACCATTCTCCATCTACAATGTCACTCAAAGAACCAAAGGGTCATTTTTGACCCGACAATTTTTAACCCATACACCCGGAGGGTCATTTTTGACCCATTGTTTTTTTTAACTAGCTCAGAGTGGCTAATTTTTACAAAAAGAACATAAAACATTTTTCTAGGCATTCTGCAACTTATTACAAAGTAGATTAAAAAATAAAACACAATTTTACCAACATTTGATTTGCTATGAAGACGATGTTTTGGGGGGAAAGTTTCCAGCTCAACAAAACAGCATGTGGTCAGCCATCTTCGAACTACCACTCTGGCTCATGTCAGTTCAATATGCATCCACTAGATGTCTCTATGCAGGGGTCAGAAGTGGCACTTTGGGATTTAGAAGATAAATTTGACCTTTTTTTTTTTCTTTTTTTTTCCTTTGTACATTTTGAGCAGCAGCAATTAACAGTGGCCAAATTTGACCCCATGGGTTCTCTAGATGTTTCACAGATGAAGTCTTAGTGACTTTGGTGATGCTTCACTTTTCATCTTGTACACCAACAGATCAAATGAATGAATGTCTGCCTCAGCTGTTGCTAAAAAGCACGCATGCTGAACACATGGTTTCCATTAAATAATTGTCATTTGGAAGATTTGAATTGTTTATCACTTCAAAAGAATGTATGTGAGGTCTCCTGGGAAATGAGCTCATCTTTGTGCATGTTGTCAGTTTATGGGGTATAATTAGCACAGAAAAGACGAGCTACACTCACTGTTCTGGTTAATTTTTTACCAGCTATCCTTGATTGAAAATCCAGTCGCATGTAGAGTATATCATCTTCTGCATCCTGCTCACAGACTGTTTGCTTTTCCTGTGTAATTAGGTCAGTAGAACTCTTTGCTGCCAAGCTCATGAATTATTGATTTACTATAGTCTGCCAATTTCCCAACTTCACTTTCATCAGACTTTACTCATTTTCACTGGAGACATTCTGTATAATAAGCGTGCTCACAATTTTAATTGGCCCGCAAGATTTAAGAGATAATGTGTCTGAGTGTTCCTCAATATAAACCATAAGCTTTTCTTTTAATCATCAGAGTTCATGCTGTATTTTACAGGATTCTCAAGAAAAAAAATCACTCCCATCAAAAAATTTAAAAATCAAATCAAATCATGCACTCCATATTCAGTGTTTATTGCTTATAAAGCAATTTTGCACAAACCCATTATCCATCCATTTTCTTCTGCTTTTCCTATTTAGGGTCATGGGGTGCCTTAAGATTATCCCAGCTGACATAGGGTAAGAGGCAGACAGGTCACATGTCAGGGCTGACACAGACAGCCAAACATGCAAACTCACATTTACACCTGTGGCCAAATAATAGGTGAGAAGACTCAAATATCAGTAATATTGATACCAGTGCTGGTATTGGCATTGGATTGATACTGGCACATATGGATCAATACTTTGTTTCTGTCATCAAAGTTCAGTTTGTAGCTCACTGAAGTTCTCCCCCCCCCCCCCCCCCCCCTTTTTTTTTTTTTTTTAAACATTCACTATAAAAAAAAATGTCTGAAGCTTTTTGTGTCTATTTCATTTCTAGTCTGTAGCACATTTTTGACCCAAAGTGCTTTAGAGACAGGCACATTCCAGGTCTCCAAACAACAACAAAAAAGAAGCAGTTTCAAAATAAAGCTGAAAGGTAAGGTAACCAATTATTGTGGAAAGTAAAAACCACAACAATCTGAATGTATTGAGAATTTGCAAACTGATGATCATTCATCTCATAAAGCTCATAAATTGCATAAATCATGACACATTGCTCTGTCCTACATAAGCTGCCTTTATGGGTTAAAAATATCAGTGTTGGTTTCGGCAATACCGATCCTGCTGTATTTGCAGAACTACCAGTTAACCCAACCCCTACTAAACCACATGTCTTTATACTATGAGAGAAAGTCACACCGACCAGAAAAACATGCAAACTCCACACAGAAACTGTACATTACAAGTACAGTGTTAAAAAAATATCTTTCATAGTGGTTTTCAAAATAAAACAGAAAGCAACTATACAGTTGTCACAGTGAAACCAGTGAAGAGATTGGGGAACTGGAACCGGTTTTAGAAAGCGGCCCTGCGTCCACACCTAGTTTTAGTTTTGTGCTGAAAGAGGGCCATTCTGTTTAAAAAAGAAAAAAAATATGCAGGTTAACTGTAAGTTTAATCAGTTCTGTCCTACGGCACTGGATGACACGGTTGTTTGAGTTTGGATGCTGGTAGGTTGAAGCAAACTTTTGCATGTGACTCTTGACAAGAAACCCAAACCACATTAGTGTTTGTCAAATAAGTGGAATTTTATTATAAAGAGCATGACTTAGATAATAGGTGATGAAGTGATTAAGAGCAGATTTGCCATTTGCATTTAAAGTGAAGGTAAAGACTAGAAATAATACGTCAGTTTGGCTTGGGATTTTGGGACTCTGACATGAAATGCTCACATTTCAAGGCATGTCTGTGCTCAGTAAACGGAAGCTGAAAGAACTGACTGCGTCCACACGGCTTTTTGTTTCCTCGGTGAACTTTTGGGATTGAATATGGATCATGAGCAGATCATTTGAAGTCATTTTGTTGCATCGCCCTCACCTTTCAACGCTGAAGAAACAGCTGAGTACGATTCTGTGGTTTGGTCGTTCTGCAGACTGCGGTTTTCTTATGACATATCATTTAGTAGGGTTCACTTCTCCAAAATGGAGCTTTGTTGACAGAGTAAGTCCATAAATTCTAGACAGACATCCTGCTGGGTTGGCTTAACGCCCAACCAGTAAGATTTGAACGACTCTTGGAAGAGAAAGAAAAAATGCAATCAGAAGGTGGTAACGCAATATGCCACTAGACACTGAAAGGCTCCCAGTAAGTGCCATATTTGAAACAACAGCTCTGGTTTTTACTGCATATCTGTGTTTACTAGAGCCCTTTCTTGTGGACATTAGCTTCAAAGTGCAAAACTGCCTTTTTGATAAAAGAATATTACACATGGAGCCTTGATTTCTGTGCCTAAGTTATAGCCTACAACTTTGATCTGTTGTGGGCGTTGACCTTTAATAACCACATTTCCCCCAATGACTGTAATTCCAATCTTTTGATAAAGAAAACTGTAGAAAGATGGAAACAAATCAGCTGTTTTTTTTGTTTTTTTTTTAACACAGCTGTGGCGTCTGTGGGACGCAAACCACACCTTGTCAAGAAAAAACAAAGACTAGACGACTGCAGATGTCCATAAAAGAGTCACTGAAACCCTCATGGCTGGTTTATTGTACTGTGTGTTGTTCAGTCAGTGTGGCTTCATTTATATGTGTATGTGTGTGTGTATATATGTATATGTGTATATATATGTATTTGGGTCACCGCCTTTTTCTCGGGCTACAAAGCCTTGTGTTGCACCTTGTTCGGGAGGTAATCGTCACATCGGGATTACGCACCTTTGACCTCCAGCACTGTCAACAGTAAGCGGCTCACTGAGATAGGCTACCAGCGACCAAATCCACCAGCAGCAACCGGTTTGTCACATGACTGCTGTGCAGCTCAGTCTGACTCTGTGTGTGTGTGAGAGAGAGAGAGAGTCTGTTCAGCTTTTATTTCCGTGTTCGCAGAGGGATCGCTGTGCCGAATGACTTTCCGCGGATCCTGAGTGTTTGCTTTCTTCCACGCCGCGAATCTGCGTCGGGATCTGCCAGGGAGACGGGAAGAGGGGGGTTGCGTGTGGGGTGGGGTGGCATTCACGCAATCGCATTGCCTGGACCCACGCCGCAGCAGGACCATGCTCACGCGGGTGAAGTCGGCGGTAGCCAATTTCATGGGAGGTATGATGGCCGGTGGCTCCAACGGAGACCATCCCAGCGTCTCCGATCTGCCGCTGAAATTCCCGTACACCCGACCGGACTTCCTGGGACTGTCGCCAGACGAGATCGAGTGTTCGGCGGATCACATCGCAAGACCGATCCTCATCCTGAAGGAGACCAAGCGGCTGCCGTGGTCCACCGGCTACGCAGAGTGAGTATAACCTGTATGCGTCCATCTTTTCTTCCACGCAGCATCCTTTGGAAGTGATCTTCCTGGACCACTGAGAGCACTCACAGTGGCGTAAACAGAAAACACCAGCCCCTCTCTTTATTCTTATTATTATGACCTACTTCACGTGTGTTTCAGATGATAAACGGGCTCAAGTACAGCTGATGGCTCCATAATGCACTATGCCAAATATTATAAACATCAAGGTTTCCTATAATTCCAAGACATAAAAAATACCTCCACCAAGCTGAAGGTCGTTGTGATCTGTCCCCTGTAACCAGATAAGAATGCTTTATTTTTCAAATGGTGTGTTTAAAAAAAAAAAAAAAAAAAAAAAAAAAAAAAGGAAAGATACCATGAAGCAGGTTATAACGAGGCCAGTTAAGCTGCATAACACAAGGTCACAGGCCTTTGATATTGTATGAGATAAGCAGTGCACTCATAGATAAGATCTGACTAACTGTCTCCAGGTTCATCTCTGTACTCGGTTCACTCATTCCCACTGTGAAAAATCTCATTTCAATAGTTTTTCTCAGTTAATCTGTTTAAAGCTGGGGAATTACCTCGAATGTAGCTTATGTTACACTCCCGTGATCCTCTTACATGATAACTTGAGACCAAAATTGCAACTGGACCTGAGATCATCTGCTGTATTATTGATATCACATCTTCTGTTTAGGCATACATTTGGCTCTCACGAATCTTCCTTCCGAGGCTGCAGTAAAGTGCAATACAAACTGCGATGTATTCTTAATGGACGTACTGCTTTATAAACAGCGTTTAGTGCAGCTGCTGGAGTCATAAAAAGCCAAGTTCTGACTTGGCGTTTGGTCAGCAAGGAACACAGCTGAATTAAAATGGCAGAACATGATAAAATACATGGTGAATTATTCGACCTGTTTCTAAAGCCTACACACTGGAGGGGAAACAAATGAGTCATTGAGATTTACATGCTTAAAAATAATCACTTCATCACCGTGTTCCATTTACATTTGATGTACACAGCTCAAGTAATCTGGGAATGTCTCGTTATTATCTGCTTCCTGAGAGTGCAGAGTCACAGTCCCTCCTACTCATGCAGTCCCACAAAAAGTCAGTGAGGTTGTGTCCTGTCCTAAAAATCCTAAACCTTCACAGTGCGTGACAGCCCCACGCCCCAGTTCAGTCTTATCTTCACACTGTTCCTCTATAAAGACGTTTCTCTTTCCTTATTTGATCGAATACATTTAGTAAGAGCACTAGGATGGAAATCTAATATTTCCAGTTTAGCAGTCCTGCTAGGAAGCCAGTTTAGTTGTGCAAGCGAATGTCATCTCAAGTCAGCGAGGTTTTCTTGCTGTAGCACTCTTTTCTTAAGACTGCTTGAGCAGCATAGAGACAAAGGCCTGAAAGAGCACTTTGGCTTATCAGTTGACCTGATCTTTTGTTAATGTTTCCTCTTGCTTTATGCAGTAAAAACATTAAACTATAGCAGGAAATGATCCGAATCATTTCCAAGAGCTCAGTGTGATTTGGCAATACTGGTTATTTTGAAAATCATTACTTCCTAAATCCTGAATTTTTAGAAGTTGGAAAAAGAGAATTAAAAAAACATCTCTTGCTGTCTTGCTTAAATACACCAGATTATTGTTATTATTTTTTGCTGATCAGCTAGTTGATAAATTGATTGTTTCAATACTGCAAGAGCTATCTGCTGTCTGCTTCATGTAGATTATACAGTGAAATTGTGGGAGTCGCCCTTATTTATTTATTTTAACTAATCTACCATAGTGAATTTTTAATCTCAAGACATAAAAGAGCAGATTAGGACTGGCTTTTGTTTTTAGAAGCCATCGACTATTTTTATGATCAAAGTTTCCATTAAAATACAGATTTTTGTGGAGATTCTGTGGTCATTGTTATTCATCATCATTGCGTCACAAGGTTTCTGTGGCTATAAAAATCAACATATTTAAATGGGATGCATAATTCTGCAGGATCAGTTCAACAGTCCTGCTTAACACATTCAGCTGATACTCCCGCCAGCAGTGTGTGTGTGTGTGTGTGTGCTTGGCATAGAATCAACCAGAACCGAGACATACGTCATACCAGGGATTTGTCAACAGCTGGCTGACCAGCAGGCTTTGTTGTCATGAAATATCACTGCCAGCTGAGAAAACCTGAGCCCATCTGAGAAGTGGCGATCCATTGCAGGTCTACTCAGAAGGCGTAACAGAGTCAATGGATCACTTTGATAAACCAAAAAACCTCAAGACTGCTGTTTGTTTGGGGGGGGTTTCTACATAAGTGGCTCATGTTTGTTGCACTTTTTGCTTTTTCAACATTATGAATATTTAATCCCTCTTGTTGGTTTGATTGAAACATTTGATCACTGGCGGTGGAAAGTAAAAGTCAGCGTGGGCTTCTGGGTGAGCTGCACAACCTTGTTTTTCTCCTTCTTGCTCCTGCTCCTCTGAGTAGTCCTTGCTGAGCTTTCCGAGGTTATCCTGGGTTATTTCGTGGCTTCCAGTAGAGAAAGAATGAGCAGTTCGCCTTCACGAGGAGGATTCTGATGCACCGTCTCTGAGTGGGTGCACTGTCTGCTCCAGTGAACGCGGACATTTGAATGGATCACTGAGTATTGCTCACTCCAATTGTGTCACTGTCTCTTTGCAGCAGGCTCGCATGCCTCACTTTTGCAGAAAGGTAACACTTACAGCAGCTCTTCCCCAGTGTTTTATGTTTTTCTTCCCCTAAACACAAAGACCACTAACTTCTCGTGTGATCATTTTATTGTTTGGGTGTAGTACTGTCATGCTATGTGTTGCTTGACTTTACCAGAATTGAGAAGCTGAGGGGAGTTTATCTTGCTCTCACCTTAATCGAGTTTATCTACCTCTTAAAAGACTCGGTTAGTCTTTTATGTGGTCAAAAAATAAAGAACAGTATGGAAGAAAGGAATAAGTCCATGGCTTATTTAACAGAAATGTACTTGCAGAACAACAGGGAAGTTTCACAGCTAGTATGCAAGTTAGCAAGCCATAACAGGTTTCTGTGTAAAAGAGAGTGGTCAATCGTGTTAAATTTTAGGGGTGGGGGGACAAATCAGTATATATTATCATGATATATTGCGTGGCAATATTGTATCGATCCAGGGACACCAAATATCGATATATTTTATTAAATATGTTAAAATAATCTAGGAAAACTATGGGCTCATCTCATGTGCCACTATCCTGAGATAATGTTAGCCAAGCAAAATTACATTAAATCAAATCAACTGAAAAACCATCCAACACTGGACACACGACCTCCTAATTCAAAGCAAACTAATGCTCTGAATTAGTCAAACAAGTAAAAATAGGACAGTGAGGGTTTATATTGTTTGCCCCGAACCATTGGTGGTGTACACTCATCACCACTTTTGATTGCAAGGTGATTGCACAGGTCGCCAGACAGGAGGCAACCTTTCTGCAAACAGTTGCAGTCTGACTTGAACTGACTCACTCAGAGAAATTGTCAAAAGTTTGTAAATAACTACTGTTTAATTTATAAATCCAGAGCTAGTGAGCATAACTCAACTCAGTTGGCTGTCAGCTGCTTGTACTCGTATGAAACAGGAAGGTTGTTGAAAAATGATGTAATAATTAAATTTCTGTCAAATGGGAATTCATATGTAGACAGAGGCATAAAAGTAATTTTTTTTGATGATTCATCAGTTTCATTTCATTGTCTGTAACTGCCAACATGACCTCATTCAATCAGCAGACTGACTCCATCTTATTGCAACATTTATGGCAGGTTTTAGTGTCAGTGTTGTTCTGCTTGACAGCCTCATTGTGCAGCATAAATACAATAAATTAAGTAAGATAACGTTATCTTATTGGATAAAACGGTTACTGAAGAATTGTGACTTTGAGATTTAATTTGCAGCTGGAAAAAAGTGATAAATCACAACATATGTCATTGCAATCTTCAGCATATCACATAATGTTAAAAATCGCAGTAGTATTGTATGGTGAGCGAAATATTGCAATAATATCGTATTATGGGGAATCTGGTGATTCTAATCTTTATTAAACAGATTTCTTAGACTTTGGCTTTTGGTTTTTGTAAAGGCAGTTAATCTTACCTACTAATATTTGCTAAAATATGACTGAAATTTGTTTTTTGGGGAAGGCCAAATGCTTGTGTTGACCTCCACCCACTCATTCAATCACTCACTGTCTCACTGACCCAGTGGACACTGCAGCCTCAGCAGTACAATCAATACTCAATCAATATGCGTGTCTGTAAGGTAAACACTAGTCCCACCACTGCACACTGTATGTTTTATCTGCAGGTCTGCTGGCATTCATATGTGAGGGCATGCCAGTGAGTTGATCCAATCTGTTTTAACAGAAGAGAGGTGAGAAAGTGGGCGCTCCAGGGTGCTTGACAGCTAGGGTGTGTTCAGCTAACATTTCCAAGGTAACAAAAGATAACATTTTTTTCAAGCAGCACAAACATGTGGCATAGTAAATGTGGATGAGCATTATCGGTCTTTCCGGTAGCCTACATAGTTTATCATTCCCATGGGAAAGAAGATGCATAAAGTAAATGTCAGGCCCAACTGTGGAGAGGAGGCACATGAGCAGCACCTCATACATACAGTGTTTCCCAGTGCTTGCTCAGTCACATGGTGCAGCACATGGTCTTTTTGCTTCTGTTGCTTATACACATCGCTCAGAGGCGGGAATGACGTAAACCTGATTATCTGTATCTTAAGTATGAGTAACTGTTGAACAAAACACGTGTTGCACTTCCTTAATTAAGTTATCATGATTGATATCATAGTATTATTATTCTGCAGAAGAAGTGACAGGAAGCTGTAACAGCATATAACCACAAAAGTAGAAAGAATTACCCAAACATGCATAACAAAGGAATGTTTGTCCTTTAAGTTAGTTTAAATGTAAGTCTGAATATTTACAACAATCAGCAGCAATAATGTGGGAGTTTCAGTAAAGCACAGGAATGGGCAATTCATTTTCCCCAGGGTCAACATGAGAAACTAGGACTGTTGTGAAGGGCCGGACCAAGAACAGATAAAAATCAACATTGAGCAGAACGGAGTTCTTCGTCGTCGTCTTCTTCGTCGTCTTCTTCGTCATCTTCTTCGTCGTCTTCTTCGTCGTCTTCTTCTTCTTCTTCTTCTTCGTCTTCTTCTTCTGATTATTATTATTATTATTATTATTATTATTATTATTATTATTATTATTATTACGAGTGCTTATTGTTCAGCGCTCCAGCTAACAGTGCCAGTTTCTTATGTTGTCTCTTGGGAAAACTCACTGTCCACCCCTGCTGTAGCAAATATGCAGACATGTGCCATTTTACTAAAAAATGCTAAAGTTGCATACAGACAACAACATACATGTACAAGTAAAGGACTTATTAAAGTGTCTAGGAGAAATGAGGGAACAGACATGGATACGCTACAATCATTATAGTAAGATTATAAAACTTTGAAAAACACAAAGCACTGAAATAGGTGGGTTGATGTTCAGCATCTATTAGCTAACATGAAAAGCTATAATTATGTGTTCATTGCCTCAAGGTTAGTTTTGTTGTTTTTTTTCTATAACTTGGCATCACTTCTGTGAGGTTTTGTCTGGACTTGTATTTTTGGAAAGGAGGAGATAATGATGTCTATTTACGGTCCCAGTGTCAAGCCTGTGTGTCTTAGTCTTTGTCTCCATGGTTATCTTACATACGGTGTTACTTTGATAGTCTCCTGCCTTGTGTGTTACATATTCAGTTTTGCTTCCCTTGTCTAATTTTTCTAGATTAGTGTCATCTGTGTTCCCACCTGTGGCCTGTTCTCTCGTTACCCCTTGTGTGTAAATTCAATTTAGAAATGCAACCAAAATCCATCTTCGTTGTTGATAATTCAAAATAAGAATTTCTAAAATGAAAAATGGTTTTTTTTTTGAAGCAAAATGATGAATAGATTTTAGGAAATCCCCAAACAGCAAAAACAAACTCCAAAGAACATTAAATCCTCTTTAATAAATGGCACTAAATGATAAATGAGAGATCAAAATTCTTATCTGTGTATTTTCTTTTAGCTCCAGTAATCAATTTTTTCAATATTAGTTGTATCTGTGTTTCTGTGTTAGTTTTCTGGCAGTATATATGGTGGATGAGTCTCAAAGCATTTATCTGAAATTTTAATTTGATAGTGACAACTTAACTGAAACAAGAAACTGACTTACTGCTCATAGCTATTGCTAATTTCCAGTCATTGTCCCTAGTTGGGCTTTTACATCCATAATACACATGTAAAATTTTACAGTATCCAATTATACAGATACAAAACTACAATAAATGTACGTTAACAAGAAAAAAACAAATTATTACAAAATAAAATAAGTTCCTTTAAACCAAAGAAGGAATATAGTTATGTAGATCACACATCTGACAGGATAATTAAGGTCATGACATTGTCTCTAATATGAAGAACTGAAATGAAGTAAGTGAATATGACAGCCCTCTTCTCGGACACAGTTCATGCCTCCGGGTGTGGATGGCTTTTCCTGTCATATAAGGGATGAAAGGATTGGAACCTCAACTGTTGTTAATCTTGTGATTATGTGTATTTTACAAGGTCAATTGAACGTCGGGCCTCACAGTGCTTTGGCCTCAGTCATGCATGATGGTGTATGAAGAGTTGGAGTTAGTGGCCTTCGAGTGGTGTGCTTCTGAAATTGTAGGGCGAGCCGGACTGAAGAGGAATAGAGCTACAGGAGATAAACAAGATAAGCGAGTGAACGTTGAGTGAAAGTGATTTATGTAAGGAAAAGTACTTTTTTTTTTCTTTTTTTTTTTGTTAAAGCTATGATGCTGCATAAAGTGTAAATAAATCCATAATGCAACAATATACAGTTCCTGTAAGCTCACGGTTTTTTCACAGCAGAACATGAAATGCATAGCAAATGTTTACACTGAGAAAATGGATCATTTCAAGAAAAAAAAATTAGCTCGTTTTGAATTTGATGTCAACAGCACATTTCAAAAGTTGGGGCGGGGCCATGTTTACCACTGTTTAGCATCCCCTCTTTTTTCTTCTTGTGATAGCTTCAGCCAGCATTTGTGAATGTCACTGAGAACTATGCTTACAGACAGTGACTTCTCAAAGTGTTCCTCAGCCCATGCAGTGATTTTCTTGATAGAATCGATCCCGTTTTAATGGAGTGCTACCAGAAGTAGGAATTGTGGTTGTCCAATAATGCTTTTTGCCCTTGTCCCTTGTGCACAGAGATTTCTCTAAATCTGAGATGTGATTATGTACTGTAGATTGTACTGTAGTCTTAATTTTTGTTTAGGAACATTGTTCTGGAACTATTCCACAATTTGACTGGTGAACCTTTTTGGGTAACCTCTGCTCATCTTCATTCCTGAGAAACTGCCTCTCTAAGATGCTCTTTTTATACACAGTCATGTTACTCACCTGCTGCCGTTAAAAAAGAAATAGCTGAAGCAGCATTTTGCAGTTGATCAGTTTTTAACTACAACTTAATTTACCAGCCTTTTGTTATATGCCTTTTAAATTCAAAATGAGCTTATATTTTTCATCAGTGCAGAGTAAAATGCTGTGTAGTAGCTTGAAAATTAAAAAAAAAACTAATGGTGAAACTTTTTGAGTCACCTACATTAATAAAATCTTTCTATCCACACTTTGTGGAAAATAGTTCTGAACCCCCTACACTATACACCTACAATATACACTACACTTTCTATACAAACTCTATGGAAATCCATGCCATGAAACTCCTGGAGCACCGTTTGTGTACTGATGTTAATGCCAGAGGAAGTTTGGAACAGTCCAATCATGGAGTCTTCAGAGCATTGGTGACTTTCACACACCATGTGTCATACCACTTGGAGACCCTCCTCTGTAGCTTTGTGGTCTGCCGCTTCGTGGCTGATTGCTGTGCTTTCACTTTGCATTAATAACACTTGCTCATTGTAGAAGATCTTGGAGGGAAGAAATTTAACAGACTGTATTGGAAATTGTAAACTACAAAACGGAAATTGTAGTTTTCGATAGCCATATTCCTAGAACCTAACAGGTTCACTTGGTCCGTTTGCTACCTTTCTTTCTGACTTTCTTACTGTAAGCAACCTGGGCATTCTCTTAGACAGTTCTTTTAAACTTGACAAACAAGTGTCCACTGTAGTTAAATCTAGCTTTTACCAACTACACCAAATTGACAAGGCCAAGCCTTACATACCATGTAAGGATCTTGAGAAACTTATCTATGCCTTTATCGCCTCTAGATTAGACTACTGTAACTCTCTATATTGGCCTCCATTCTACCCTTCTCCGCA
The DNA here is from genome assembly GCF_001858045.2 of Oreochromis niloticus. Classification (NCBI taxonomy): domain Eukaryota; kingdom Metazoa; phylum Chordata; class Actinopteri; order Cichliformes; family Cichlidae; genus Oreochromis; species Oreochromis niloticus. Next base: position 46,088,676 of record NC_031972.2, read on the forward strand.
GACTGCAGCTCGTTCAAAATGCGGCGGCACGCCTCTTAATGGGAACCGGCAGGTTTGATCCTATCACCCCTATCCTCGCTGACTTGCATTGGCTTCCCATCAAATACCGCATTGATTTTAAAATTCTATTGCTTACCTTTAAAATTATAAATAACATTGCTCCTAGCTATCGTACTGAACTTCTCAGCTTGTACTCTCCTAGGAGAGCACTGAGATCAACGGCCCAACTGCTCTTAGTGCAACCTAGGTCATGCCTGAAGACCAGAGGTGATCGTGCTTTTGCCATAGCTGCACCCAACCTCTGTTATAATCTTCCTACTGCTATTCGTGCGTCTGAATCGATTCAATCTTTTAAATTGTGATTGAAAACCCATTTATTCAATCTAGCTTTCCCTACTTAGTGCCTGTATCCTGCAAATGTTCCCTTATGTAGCTTTGATCATTTTACTTTATTGCTGAATAACCTCTTAGTCGAGTTGTGTTTTGTATTTTCTTTTACTTACTTACACTGTGCTGTGGCTAATTAGTGCTCTCCACCTGTTGGTGTATTTATACCCTGTTATTGTTCCTATCTCTAATTTATTGCATTACTGTGAAGCACTTTGGTGTACCGCTGGTTTTTAAATGTGCTATACAGATAAAGTTGTGTTGTATTGTATTGTATTGTTGCCGTGGTGGCATCCTATTGTAGTACCAGACTCGAATTAAGTGAACTCTTTACAACCTGCATGGCTACGTTCTTGATTTCACAGACCTGTGGCAATAGGCTTAAAAAACTTGAATTCACAGATTAAGAGTTCTGGCCCATGACTATGTCACCAAATGGTTATTGGTGTCCTTGACACACATTGTTCCTATTGTGTTTTTTGGGGTGGGGAAGCAGTGAATAGCTCACTGTGTAGGTCAGCAATAATAATATCCTATAAATATCCTGTCAGTTTTATGGCTCAGTGTTTTCTTAGCTGGAGACAGAGGATCTCGACTCTGCATGTTCATTCTCATGGTTTGTTTACAAAGGATTCTCCTTTGGGAAATAATCATGACTGCCTCTCATATCAACATGTAGCCATATCACTTGTCATTTATTTGGTTTAATTTCCCCTTGGACACATAAGATCTAAAATAGCTTAATGCTTTTAAGGATAGTAGGAAATATTAAAGGGTCTTTGTTATGGTTCTGGCTAAAGGGAAAAAAAAAAAGTGGCATAATTTCTATAAATTTACATTCCCGTTTCGTATGTTGGCTCTTTTTCTCTTGTGGTCTGATCTTAAAAATGATACACATAGTTTGAAAAGCCCCCTGTAGACTGACTTCACTTCACTTGACTAGACTTCACTGTGGCTAAAATGAGAATGCCTGGAGTGGTGTTAAGCAGCGTGTGCTTGTCAATGTCTACACAGCAGCTCGCAGCAGCAGCGCACCATCTGCCAGGTGTTGTATAATGCAGTATTTATGTGTCTTTCTGTCCTTTGGCCTACGTGTGTGGGGCTTAAATAGAAATGTGTATTTAAAGTGTACTTGTTGATGTTATTTCTTAACGTTTCGCTGTCAAAATGGGTGTCATGCAAACTGTTTCACAGAAATGGTGTTTTTGGAAGGTTTTACAGTCCTAAAAACATCACTGGGTTGACAGACTACACAGCTTCCATCTCATACATCTGCAGCCATGTGCTGAGCAAGAAACTTTGAGACTATTAAACATGTAGAACATTCGTGTCTGTGTGACTGCGCTAAAGGCACAGTCACAGACCACAGCTGTTATTGAAATCTTTTTTCCCTGGTAGAAGGATGTACTTGAAGTGATTTGAGCAAAGATGACAACTGATGTCTTATATATAGTTCCCTCAAAAATGTGTTTACAAATCCTATTTTTAATATTATGCAATTAGTGTATTCATTTCTTGGAAGGATTTTTGTTTTTAAATGGAGCTGCTGGATATTTGAATTTATTTAAAGTACCTATTCTATATTGATACTATACCACAGAACCATACTGTAAACACAGTATAGCATGTCTGTTAAACATTTTTGTTCTGTACCAGACTATATTATATACATTTCTTTTACACAAATATTTAATTTTTTACATTAATTTAAAGATTCTTATGCCATTGCAATGTGTATAGTGTATAAATGATAGTTTCATATATGGAATTTCTTAAATATCTCTGTCCAGGGTAATCAATGCAGGGAAAAGCACATTAAATGAAGATCAGGCTTGCTGTGAGGTCCTGGTTGTTAAAGGGAGACCTGCAGGAAGCCTCGCGCCTAACCGAACCCCCACGACCCGCAGGAGATCGTCCCTGCCTAATGGTGAGAGTCTGGGCCTCCGGGAGAACCTGGTAAGTCAAAGTGGAGGGTTTGTTTCTATTTCTCTCCCCCCGCCACCACATCCACTTTCACGGACATTCTGCAGATACATTTTCACGACAGGAAAGGATGACAGAGAAGGATACAGTACAAACTGTGCTGTGATCTATTGCATTTCTTCTCCATTTGTTATCTTTAGAAATAGCACGCTGCCTGGATGGATAAACATGTGCGCAGCCAAAATAATTATTTGCACTGAAGTAAAAAGAATGAAAAAAGGAAAAGTCTTTTGGTGAAGTCGGGTGGAAAGTTAAAAAAGGATCACTGAGCAAGTGAAACGGTGTTCTACGAGATAATCTTATATTTGCAGACCAAACATTTTACAGAATTTAGCAGATGATCATGCATGAGTTTAAGGGCTATAATGCCTCCTGCCTTTCTAGAAAAATGCCATGGCCGACTGAAGCCTTTATATTTTAGCTTTACTGATGAAGGTAATGCAGGTAGAATGAGTTCAGTCAGTGAATGCCCCTGGGGCCTGTTGGTGAGACCCAGCAGTTTATTGGAGCGGACAGCTTAGCGTCCTTCACACTCCACAGTAGCCTTCATAGTGACTCTTCACACACTTGACTTTAAAGTCACCCTTGTTTGCTTTCACAGGAACATTGTGTCAGATGGAGTACTAAAGAAAACTGTGTATCATTATACCAAAATGCAGTGTGACTGCGCTACTGTCACAACATATTGACACACTTAACTCAATCGCTTGCAATTTATCCCGTTCCCTACGAGGCAGAGAAAAGATGAAAAGCACAAAATGTTTATCAGCTCTTTTAAAGTCCTTTGTGATTACAGTATACTAATACTGCTCATAAAATTTCCTCTCAGCTCACCAGTACTTTACTCAGGCCCAGCCGGAGCCTACAGCAAACTCATGCAAGTATCTCATGACTCACTTTCGCAGTGATGTAGCGTTAGAGCCTTTTTAGTGCTCTTTGCCTGGCTCGTAGACTCGCGCTGTAGAATTTGCCTGCGCCATATATAGAAAATCAGAGGCTTACTTTGCGCAGCAAAATGTGATGTATGCAACAGCAACTCTGTGGCTATGTGACTTCATTACTGAGAGGGGAGCTGTGCTGATATATAACAGACTTTAAACAGAAATTAGGCCATTGATTTGTTTTGTTTTTTGTGAAGACCGAAAACTCAAAGGTGAGCAATGAATCAGCCAGATCACAAAGCATTTTGAATCTTATGTGGGAGGTGAGACTTTGTAGATCAACACAGAGGACGCGGTGTGCGGTTTCAGAGCACAAACTGCATCATACCGCACCTACTAATACCTGCAGATTTAAGCGAAAGCAAACATTAACACCAGGTTCATCCACTTATGGGCATCGTGCATCCCTGTGGGGAGGTTTGAGCTCAGATCAGATTACGAAGTCTTCTCGCTGAAGACCGACGGGATGAATTTGAATGCTGTGTAGAAAGGCGCTCTCACCCACCAACTGTGAGCAGCGCAATTTACATAGTACAGCTTCCTGTTTGTGTCTGAGAGCTGTACTTTGAGTTCAACTGGTTCCGGTTTGGTATTAAAAAGGTCACTTTTTTCTCTCTGTACACCATTATCCTGATATTACATCAGTGGTTCCTAAATGTCACGACCCTTTGCCCATCAGGCTGTACTTCACATACTTCCACCTTTGATATTCAGTAGATTTTCGGCATGCAGTTCATAGATCAGTAGGAATGCAAAGTCAGATGAAGTTCCTCCTCTCGCATTTTGCATACTTAATGTTGACACATTTTTATTTACTTTGATTCTTATCTGTTTCCAGGACAACTCTGAAGACCTAACTTTACACTACTGGGCGTTGTTCGATGGCCACGCTGGCTCCGGGGCAGCTGTAATGGCCTCTCGTCTTCTCCACCACCACATTGCCCTGCACCTACAGGAGGTGATGGAGATCCTCTGTACTCCTAACCTCGTGCCGCCCACGTGCCTGGGTGAGGAAGCTATCAATCACCACCTCACCCCTTCATCTCAGCGTGTCCTTACAAGGGCTGCATCGCTCCGGGGTGCCGCAGGGGCTCCGGGTTCCCCCAGTACCCCACCGACACGCTTCTTCACAGAGAAGAAGGTGTCGCAGGAGAGCCTGGTGATTGGAGCCATCGAGAATGCCTTCAAAGACATGGTAAGAGGCATGTGCATGATCTGTAGTTGTCTTTTGACCTGTAAATGTCCCATGTCAAATGTATAGACTGTATATAAAAGATGGATTTAGCCACGGTGCCGTCAAATTGATTTGTAGGATACCATCCAGAAGGCTCGAGAGGAGCATTTTGGTTCTATGGCACTTTTTGGCCTTTCATTAAAGTCAGACGGTGTATCTCTAAGCAGAACACTTTACTGCTCACACCCACACCTGTTTTTATGCACTAGTTAAAAAAAAATGCTGTAACAATGAAAAGAATACAAAGAAAAGCTTCTCCGCTCTTAATAAAATGAAGCTTTTCCAGCTGTTTTGCCTGGAAGCAGGGCGTTACTGGAAATGAAAAGATTAACTGTATTCTGTTAAGCTAAGCTACAAACTCATAACCGTATAATACCTTTTGATCACTGCACACACCTTTAGCTGTCATACACATACAGGGAATTTCCAAACTACTGTTCTTTTGCATCCCATGCTCCACTTCATCACTGCCTGTGCACATACTATAAAATTAATAATCTTCACATCTGTTAGCCTCTAACTGCTATCAGTAAATGCTGATTTGTCATGATTAGACAGTCAAGCCAATTGCACATAAGCCTCCTAATTTCCTGCTGGAGTGCAAAGGTAAGCGCATACACACACATACAGCACACAGTATATTCTGTTGTTTACAGTAACCATTGCAACCATTATCTGAGCATATATTTTAGTTTCTGTTTATCAAAGATCCATTCTCTAATGGTCTGACTGTTACAAAGAAAAGTGTTGTTTGTGTTCACGGTGCCTGAATGGTCATTTACATTTTATTGCTGTATGTTTGCTGGCGTTTTTCGTTGTTTTTTTTGTTTTTTGTTTTTTTAAACCGTGTAGAAACTACCCGAGCTACCCTTTCTGCTGCTAATTTGCTCAGTATGTTCAGTTATACAACTGTAAAATGATTACATGCTACACTGTTAAATGACTTTGTCCATTAGAGCCTACAATGTATTAGTATTTCAAAACTTAAAGGTACAGTAAGTCACTGTTTGAGATTATTCAAAAGAAAAAAAAATGTTGTACTCATAAATATACATTGATTAGACTCCAACTACGTCGCTCCACAAATTGATGCATTTTCATAAACTTGAATTAATCCATTAAAAATACACAGGAGCAGGCTTGTGGAAACTGCCATGTTGCTCCACCCTCTTAAATACAGTGGCTGAGATGGGTTCGCAGTTCTAATTGCATTAGAAGCTCCTTTGAATTTAAACATCACAAATGGCTCTTTCAAACTCTGTATGAGCATTTAACATTTGCACATGCATATTTTCATCATCTCTTTCTCATTACGTCTTTGTCTTCTTCATCTGCTTCCTCTACCACTGCTCTCTCTTCTCCCTAATTTCCATGCAATCCTCTTCCACCTCGCCTGCTGATGCAAAGTCGGGGCTCTAACACATGAAATCCATAAACATGCTTATTTTTTCCCAATATTGTGACACTTACTTATTGTCAGCAGATTAGACGTGGAACCCTACTGTCTCCCGAAAGCTGCCAATGAGGTGGCTACGTAGCAACAATCATAAGCTAACATTTTGCCAGCTAATATTACGCTCCTAAAAGACACAATCTCCCTCTGATAAACAGTTTCTCACATTGTATGAGAGTTTCTTTACTAAGTGTCTGAGTCCAGCAGTGTTAGATCAAAGGAAGTTTCACTAACACTGGCTAACAGCAGCTAACCAGTGCAAAAAGAGCCAACTGCTGCCATCCAGTGGTGAGATTTTCCACATTGTACCTTTTAAATTGACTGTTTCTTTATTAACAGGGCTGCAAGTTATAATGAGTTTGTCTCGAGCATCTTCCTCCGGCAGTTTAGAGAGGAGATTATGCGTCTCTGACAGCTGGTTAAAGGTGATAAGGTACTTATGGTGTGATCACGCGCGGTAAACTTTACCAGAGGCCTGTCAGACGGCAAGTAGCAGAGCCAGGAGAAGTAATGTACTTTCGCCACAAGCTGCTGCAGGTCACAAGCACTCGCCATTTGGCTGTGCTTTAAGTGGATGCTTGAGATTTAACCCGTGGGATCAAGAGCAGAGCTAATCAAAACAGTGCTAGCCTGTGTGATTGAGGGGTCAAAGTTCGCTTTTTCAGTTTCACCTTTAGGCTCTCTGTTTTTGATTGTTTGTAATGATCCTATGCACGCCTGTATAGGGAGATTAAATTCTTCTTAAGTCAAAGAGGGTTTCATTCGCAGTCATTCAAAGTTTCCCTTGTAAACAGTATAATGCCTGTCAGCCAGTTTACTGAATCAAAAATGTTTAAGTATGTTCAGAATTCCAGTAAAACAGGTGAGAACTAACTGCTGATGCACCTGTACCTCAAACATGGAATTACTAATGATTAAAGCTGGAATCATTTTGTCCCTTAGCCCTTAACGTGTGTTTCCTGGGAACGTTACTTTGGCCTTCTGTGTTATACACAAGAGGTCACCACATGTTTGATTTGGAAGATTTTTAGGTGATATGTTCTTCATAACACAACCCAATGTGTGTCTCCTTGTGTAAACTACACATCCCCATGTTTAGACTAATGTCTGTGTAGTAGATGTAAACCCCCTCCTGTAATAGGCTAGGCCTGACACTGAATTCTCCTTTAATAAAATGCCGACCCATGATTGCAAAATCATAAATTCTAACTATAAAAACACAGGTTGGATATTGGTGAATGGCAGTGTGGACCAGTCTGGAGAAATCAGTGCTTAATGCCGTCTAGTGCTTCCATTTGTTGACCACTAGGTGGTAGTGTGCGGTTAGTAATGTGTAAGAAGCCGCACTGCACTGCCAACCAATGGGGAATTGTGGACTGGTGCTCTTCTGTCTTTGTAGGTACAGCAATGCTTTTTGCAGGATTAGTTAACTAAAACTTCATCTGTGAATTGTTGATTATTGAACTGCTGATTCGAAGTTTTGAGGGATGTTTTTTAAAACTTTCAGGGTGATTACTGAAACACATTCGGAGTGTGTTGTGTAATGTCAGGCTAACATTTGTTGAACATTGTGGCATGAATTAGTAGAAATCAGGTTTCGGGTTCAATTCAGTGTTTCACCGAAAAGGCAGCACATTCTCTGTGGTGTCCTCTTCCGCTGGCTGAGTCCTCCTTACTCTTTTTTTCTACTTGAAACCAACATTGGCTTCTTCTCCTCCCGAACTTGCCCTTGAAAGAGCTATTTTTAAAGCATATATTTTAAAGCACATACAGTGTATTTTAGGTTCATTGTTCAGTGCTACACTAATTTGTTTCTTCAGGTGGTCACAGCGTGTTTTTTCTTACAACACAATGGGTTCTAATTACAGTACTTACTCTCCTCCCGAGCTGTCACTTATTTTAATTTCAGTAATCATTTTTCCGTAAAATTAGATGCAGTTTGGTTCAAATGGCACACATTTCGTCTTGGAACAAAACGCTGTCAGCTCTGCTCCTGCTCAGAAACTTCCCCAAAGCTGATTTTGGCAGAGTCTCACCCCTCAAAGCATCTAGTCCTGTTTTTGTTCAAAGAAGCTCGTTTTTACCCCCCCAGAAAGAAAGAAAGAAAATGGAAAGTGTCAGGGAGTCTTGGAAAGGTTTGGTATCATAAAAAAAATCTCACTCTATCTCTGTATCTTATCAGCAGGCTCCACCTTCAGTTCTGGCACACATCCCTATTGGAAATAGAGGGACTGTTGAAGCCTGATAAACCCTGTGTAAATATCAAAACCAGTGTTAGCTGATAGACGGAGGTGTCACCTGAGCTGTATCTTAAGCCAGGGCAGAAAATATGTCAGTGCTCACTCACCTTTTATCCCCCTTTGTCCAGTTTATTTGTAGATCATATCATTTATACACTTCGTACTATGTATACATCGTATAATCTAGTTTAGCCATAATAATGCTGTCTTTGTACATTTTACCACTATTTTTGAACTGTAGGGCTTGGTCTCTGATTTGTAAGCTTACATTAGAACTACATTTTCAAAAGCTACAACATGCTTATTGACTTTTTAAACTAGCCTATTAGCTTGCATAACAGAGAGACTGGAACCAAGGTTAGCTTAATTAGCTTAATTGGCTGAAATACCAGCTCATCAGTTATAAATACCGAAGAGCGAGAACGAGAGAAATATGCTTACATGTTATAGTCACAGGTTATTTGAAAGTGTTGTGGTTTTGCACATAACCTCTCATGTGACAGTGTAACATTTTGATTTATAGTTATAGCCTGTACTGAGCTAACAAGCTGCTTACTGTAGCTGTATATTTATCATGCAGACACAAAAATAGTATTTATCACGAAACTCTTGGAAAGAAAGTTTGGGAAACGTATTTTGCTTCTTTACAGGTGGTTTTGTGTGTTTACAGTAGTCTACTGTGCAAATGTCTTGACTCATCCCTCATATCCTCATATTATTCACTTGAGTCCCACCACCAGGACTGCATACAGTCATTTGAAAACATTGTTTTTCATACAGCCATAGTATAGCAGTAGTAAGCAGTAGGTACCTGTCAAACAGACTTGTGGCTGTGTGAGTGTGTTTGATGCCAGGAGTGTTTTTCTAATTTGCAAAACGATTTCACCCAAAGGTCTTTTTCTGCATTCAAAACCAACTGATAGTTACTGCTGTCGCTAATTAGTTCAAAATGATTAATTCCGTTAATTACCTGCCACACTGTCGATCATCAGAGCTCTCTTGCCTGACATTAATCCTCTTTTTCTGTTGTGACTGTCCTGAGTTATTTCTTTTCATTTCCTGCTTTTAGACCTAATAGCTTTGGGCTCTCTCACTGATTCAGTAAACTCACTAAATGATAAGGCTGGTCTGAGCAGTGCTGTGGCCTTCCTGACTGGAAGACCAACACACAAAAAGCTGTTGGTCTTCGAAAATGCAGTCACACAAAATGTGAGTCTACCTTGTGTCCATTTTTGACTTTTAGAGCAACTTAAAGATTTTTTTTTTTAAACAGCAGCATCCAAATTATTCATGGGCACACTATACATAAAAATCTAATTCAGTTAAGTTTTATTTATATAGCACCAAATCACAACAACAGTGAGCTCAAGCTGCTTTATGTTGTAAGGTAAAGACCCTACAATAATACAGATAACACCCCAACAATCAGAGGGACCTCCTGTGCAACCAATTGGTGACACTGGGAAGGAAAAACTTCATTTTAATAGGAAGAAATCCGGCAGAACCAGGTAGTCATCTTCCATACCGAACATGGGTGATGGGTTGATTGGTTGGTTGATGGGTGCGTACAGCTAAAAGATTTTTTTTTTTAATGAAATTTTTTCCCAGTTGTGTTTCACTGAGTTGAGATTCAGCTGTCTGATGCGATATAGGCGTGAATCATACGATACCTTTTGTGTATACTTGCTTACTTTGAAGTGGGAAACAATCACTTAATTGTGGTTGGACTCTCCTTGTTAGAATGTCAGATTAAATTTGTTTTAATTCACCTAATGTCCCTTTAATTGTTGGTATGTTGATATGTTGCACGACTGATGTGACACTGAGGGATGTCAGACCTACCAGTATTACTTGATGGTATTTTTCTTCCTTCCAGGAAACAAAGATGCAGGGCTGTGCAAAACGCGCTTCGGCATTTATAGTAGTTTGGTATAAAGAGATGAGCATGTATGAGCGTTCAACTGCTCTACCTCTTTTTTTTCCTTTTTTTCTTTCTTTTTTTTTCTTTCTTTTTTTTTTTGTCTGCCTTCTGGTTTAAAGCTCAGTTGCTCCTTCCTGGCTCAGGCGCACAGGAGAAAGGTGTAGATGTTTATGCAGACATTTTCATTATTGAAGACTTGCCTGCAGCAAGAGGTATTGGATACAGCAAGGATAAATATGCATAGCTCGCTATGGATTCATAATTCATCCAGGGTGAAGGACACATTTGTTCACCCCTCCTATCCTCCAACCCCTTCCTTCAGCCCCCTACCCCCAGGAGTGTCTGCTGGAGTGCAACCCACACGCGTGCACTCAGATTCACACTTAATGCATCTTACATCTGGACACAAACACATAGTTATGCACACAGAGTGCGCACACGCTGCATTCCACTGCTGCTTATTCAGATGGAGGGCGTCGGCGGCAGAGCAGAGGGCGATACGCTTTAGTAAGGGGTGACATCCCTCATGGGAAAAACGTGCTGGGGATGGACTTGCTGCAAATGTGTTTGCCAACATTATCGGCCCCACTCAGTCTGTTGATAGTGACGCCGAGATGGGAATGAGGTGCCTGATGGGGTCACTCGTTTCCCTGAAATATCTTTCCGCTTCTGTAGTGCGATTTTAAAAAAAACCCAGAGGAGCCGTTACTAGCAGACCAGCAGACGGACACGGAGAGCACAAAAAAGGGTTAAATGCAGTCTGAGCGGCTTGGTTCAAATTTACGTTAGTGCTTTGATTAATTCAGTGACAGGTTAATTATTCATCTAATGAATGAACTGACGGCACGGTTTTCTTCAAATCATTTTTGGTTTAATTAGCACCAAATTAATCTGGGCTAATTAGCTGGTGTAATAATCAGTGGGCCCCTCCAAACTTTCTCATCTGTCCTTTTTGGTTTCCATTATTTTTTATTGCTCCTTGACTTATGGCACTCTTGATAAATGAATTCATTATGGTGCTATAATTAATAATGGCATCATGGCAGGATTTAAGTATCAAGGCAATATTTTACTCAGTATCAGTTTTAAGCTGTATGGGGAAAAACAGTTCTTCAAAGCTGTGGTGATTAGAAACACGATGGTGTGCGGAGGATCGGTTGTGGATTATGTGTCCTCATCATCAGAAGAGTAATCTGTCTGTGTCTCTGTGTGTTTTGTCTTTTTTTTAGGATTCACAGATAGAAAAGGAGAAGGCGGTCTACAACATCTCAGGTGGCTGCACAGCGCTGGTGGTCGTCTATTTACTCGGCAACCTCTATGTGGGGAATGCTGGGGACAGCAGGTGTGATACGCATGCAATGAGTGTATATGTAAGATACAGTGGGGGGGGAATGATTATTTGATCCCCTGCTGAGTTTGTGAGGTTGCTCGCTTGGATGTGAGGAACAGTCTCTAATGTTTATGCTGGTTTTATTTTAATGGAGAGACAGAATATCAACCAAAAATCCAGAAAAAACACATTGCATAAAAATATACATTGATTTGTGTGTCACTGAGTAAAACAAGTATCCCCAAGCAAAACACGAACAAAGCATAATGCTTCCACCTCTATGCGGATGGTCATCTTTGGTGACTGCAGTCCAACTCCCTTCAGCTCATTTACAAGCTCCTGCTGTGTAGTTTTGGGCTGATCCACCACTTTTCTCATGATCATCTTCACCCAATGAGGTGAGATCTTACAACGGAGCTCCAGACCAAGAGAGATTGTTTTTTCCGAATAATCACACCAACAGTGGTCAGCTTCACATGACGCTTCTTGTTAATGGTCTAACGGCTATCCCCTCCACTGTGGGAATTAAACTGATTCTGTGGGCAGGTGTCTGTGGACATAATGAGCTATAATCAGGAGTGTCTCTAATTGCTTGGTTGATTGTAATCTGGTCGTGTGCTTGTGTGGCACACAATCTGTAGCAGCAGATTGTAGTGGATCAAACACTTACTTCCCTTAATAATATTCAAATTAATTTAGAACTTTTATGTAACGTGTTTATTTGTTCTGGATTTTTGGTTAATATTCTGTCCCTTTTCATTAAAATGTTGTCTATTTGTATGTGAGAAAACTAACAAATTCGAAAGAGGTTCAAAAATAGTGATTTCCCCCGATGTAGCAGACTGTAGAATCATCTTTGTTTTTGTCTCTGTGTTTCTCGCTCACCTCCTTGTGCCCTTTAGCCTACAGGAACAACTGTGTCCCTTCCTGGATGAATAGAGTTTTGCTTTGTCTGCTCCTCTCCCTCAGAGCTATCATTATCCGGTCTGGGGAAGTCATTCCCATGTCAGCAGAGTTCACACCAGAGTCAGAGAGGCAGCGACTGCAGTTCTTGGTAAGAAAGAACCTTTCTCAGCTCCTTTCTAGCAAGCACAGCTGTCAGATATTAGCAGAGCTGGCCTCCCCTCCTGTTGAGACACCAGCTATGCTTAGCTCTGTCTCTCTTACACGGCCTGCTCTCTTTGCCAGCTTAATAGACTATGGAATTGTTTTTCCTATCCCTAGGGCACGTCAATCTTCTTCTCTTTCTGTTTTTTTTCTCTTTTCATATCAAAGGCCTACATGCAGCCCCACTTATTAGGGAATGAGTTTACACATCTGGAATTCCCAAGGAGAGTGCAGAGGAAGGAGGTGGGGAAGAGGATGCTGTATCGTGACTTCACCATGTCAGGATGGTGGGTTAACTAATACTTTTTTTTTTGTTTTTTGACGAAATTACTGATTGAATGTATGTCAGTGTCCAGTATCCACCTGGGAGGATAACAGTTTGTTTTCTGCACTCAAGTCCTTCACATTTGTTAGAAATGCTGTCAATGTTATTTAGCCACATATCTGGTTGAATGCATTTATGAGCCTTCTGAGAGAAATCTCTGCAGCCTAGACTATTATTTACATTCGATAGATGTTTGTGCAATGTACCCTATAAAAAAGATTATCTGTGTCCCATTCACTGAGTAATTCAGTTCAAATGTATTTGCACTCCACAATCATCTTGGGAACTTTAGATTGTAAGGTCAGTACTTAATTATTAACAATTCCCACTGGCCACAATGGGGAGAAGAAACTTTACTTAAAAAAAGCCATTCAAGTCATCAGTTGTCATAAAGAGGTCAGGAACTGTCCTTGGTATTTCTTCTTTTGCGTGTTAGCAGGCAAAGCAAAGGCCTAGCTCTGTGTCCTAAAGTGAAGAGAAAAATATAAAATGAACAGATAGAGAGAAAAGGAGGGAAATGGGAAAAATGTATAAACACTAAGAATTGACAAACAGAAAAAGCTGAGACCAGGGCACCAAAGAAGCGGAGGCAGGGAAGGTTATATATATTGTATAAACACTGTGTTTACATTTTCTTTGTGTAGAAATGGGTTCAAGGATAGATCATTTAATTTTGTAGGACTACTAAAGCTTTTAGCTATCTCTGCTGAATCTTCAGCTTTTGCCATGGCTGGAAAAAGTAAAAAAAAATCTATTAAACTAGCATTACTGCAATTCAAAAACACTCAGAAATAAAGTAAGGTCTTCATCACTACCTTTACGATTAAAAAGCTAATTTAGCATATTTAAACAGGTAACTTAACACAAGATGGATTACAAAATTAAACATATAGAACAGTGCAAAGCTCTATAAATGGAAAAAAAATGGAAATTGGGTTACTGCTTTATTAAAAATACGTGCAAACACAACACTCCTTATTTTAATAATGTTGAGGTCTTCATTCTGCTGAGGCTAGCCTATGAGATTAGCTATTCAGGTATGATTTTACAGCACTGACAGTGTGTTCGGGTTCATTGCCATGCTGATAAATTCAGCCAATCAGATGCTTTCCAAATGGTGTTGCATTGTGAATCAAAATCTAGACTAGCCAAAAACCATGACAGAGCCTCCGCCATGTTTTACAGATGGCTACAGACACTCAGTGTTTTACCTCTCAGCTGACTTCCTCCTTACATCCTGATAACGATTTGACCGCTTTTAAAGCTTGAATAATTCATAAGTCAGTTTAAGTGTTTCAACAAGGGGAAAAAAACATTCTTCTAAAAATGCTCAGGTGCAAGGATGGGGTTGAAAATGAGTGAAAAAGCAGCCAATATCCAAATAAAATCTTTGAAAGACTTTCAGAGAGCCTTTTATGAAGTTTGTGGATATGACTGTATTCTTATTAACTAATGACTCATGCATGCAAGCACACACAGACACACGTAAAGAGAGAAGGGTGAGAAAAGAATAACGCTTGAAACCAGATGCTTGTTTCGAAATGCAGGTGTATCATTATTATTATTATTATTCACGTATCTGGTTCGTGGCGGTGGACCACAGTCAGTATTGGTGCTCTACTTGAGGTGTGACTACTTCTTAGAAAAGACTCACTGTTTTAGGAAATTGAACTGGTAACCTCTGCTGACACTGAGAGGGTGTGATATAGTTAAATATAGTTTAAAAACAGTTTTTATCCACTATTAATAATTACAGATCATTTAAGTTGATATATAGAACGATCCCTTATTAAAAATCCCAAAACTATAGAGTGGAAAAGGCATTTCAGTTTAGAAAGCCTGGTTTTTAATGGGATTCCAATCAGACTTCTACATCTCAGTCAGGATGCTCTGGGCTCTTAAATAGGATTTCAGTGCCGTTTGCATCACTTGCACTGCGACACACGTTGGCAGCATTCAATCCAGAGCTGGCTGAGCTACTAAGCAGAATCCATGCAGTGACTGGCAGAGCTAATTATTGTGTCTTTTATGTTTTGTAATGTTTCTAGAAAACTACACGTGTTGCTATGCAGGCGCATTTACAGGAGAGACACTTCTATCGAAGGAAAGAGTGAACTGAGGATGAAGTGGGTGACTGACGAGAGTTGAGCAGTATATATTTTTTTGACTCCACCTCCATGCAGTTGTGTTTTATGGCTCTGCTCAGTTGAAACAGATGTAGGTCAGTCAGTGGCTGCACTTCTTATTGGGCCCAAAACTCTCACTCAGTCTGCCTGCTTACTGTCTGAGCAGCAGAGACAGCCTGTGATGTATTTTTAATCAGGTTCTACCCATAACCCAGTTATGGCTCAATTTCACCCGGACTAAGTCTGGGTCTTAAATTAGTACCCTGTCAGCTGCTGTAGCTAATTGATCTGAAGTGCATGGCTCTGACTTAACTGTGTCATCGTCTATAGGTGCAGATTATATGCTGTATAGGGAGAGAGGATCTATCTTTTTTTTTTTAATCTTTCTTCAGCTTTCTCTCTGTGCATGTATATGTGTATGTGCAGCCTGTGCCCACATGCTGTGAGCGCGTGGGCGTACGCTGGCGTCCAATTCCCTCAAAGGCATCCGTGATCAAGGCTGCAGTCTAATGAAGGCATACAGGCCTGCAGCCCACCTCTCTGTCTCCCTCCCTCGCTTTCTTTACCACCCCTCCCTCGGCCAGTTGGACCAGATTGAGGTTCTGGCGTTGGCATCGTAGGCTGTAATAGTGGTCATTGGCCGGCATGGCAGGCTGTTTTATTTGCACAGAATGATGGATGTTGAGCAGTCGGCCGTGTTCGCCGTGATGTAGAAACTGCGGTAACACAGGCGGGCAGGTGGAGGGAGGGAAGGAGGTTGGGGAAGAGGGGTGGGTGGGTGGCTGGAGTGAGGAAAAAGAAAGAGAAGTAAGTGGATTGAGGTAAGATGTAAAGATCGATAAACAGATGAAGGAAGGATGATCAGTATGTTGTGTTGGTCACAAAGGAGGGAAGGGATGAATGACAGTGAATGGTTGTGAAGCACAAACAGTCGTATCAGTGGCTCTCTCAAAAGTCTGATGTGAATAGTCTTCATGTGATACTTTTCTTCTTACAGAGTGTTGTATGTAAGAAGAAAAAGAAAGTACCATGGTCAGCCTTGAAAACAATACCAGGTTCTTGTGGGCAAACACTTTTTTCAAGGTACTTGGCAAATAGATTTTTCCAGGCATCTCGGGAAAACGCGCCTCGTCTCATCTGCTTCTCTCTCTTCATGTAATCCCACACTGACTCCAAGACGCTGAGATCGGGGCTCTGTGGGGGCCAGACCATCTGTTGCAGGCCTCCTTGTTGCTAGAGATGGTTCTTCATGACTGTGGATGCATGTTTTGGGTTGTTGTCAAGTTGCAGAATGAATGAATTTGGGGGCTGATTAGATATCTCCCTGATTATAGCGTGCGATGCGTCTAAACGGCCATAGTGCTGAAAACTTCACAAAGTGCTGTATTAATTTCGCCCGCCTGGAATCTCTCTGTCTTCCAGCCCTCCATCTGCTCTTTCTTTCTTTTTCCATTATGGCTTTGTATTGGTATGACTGATGCCTACAGCTTGCATTAGAGGAGTCGCTGGGTCACTGCCATTTTCTCTGGCCTTGCTTCGCTCTTGAAAGCACCACTCAATCTATCAAGGTTGGCCAAAAAGTTTTTTTTTTTTTAAACCAACTGTCAATTGCACTAATTTGTGTGACTCATCCAGTGCTGACACAGGCCCGTTACAATGTCACCTCAGTATCTGTTGACAGGTGTGTATATTTAGCAGTGTGCAAGCGAGTTATGACGCAGCACGTGCACTGCCAATGTTTTTCTGTCACCCCCTGTTTGCAGCGGGCGGAGGTGACACCACCTTCTTCCTCCTGTCCACCTTTTAGTCACCTGCAGGGAAAACATGACACAACCCCTTCTGCCCTCCTTCCCTGGTGTACCCGCCCCCCTTTTAGTCACATGCTGCAATGTATCAGGCGACCAAACATCCTGCGGTGCTTTGCAATACTGCAAATTTTCATACTGATCCAATACCAAGCAAATACAGGGTCAATAAAAGGCAGGTCATGTAGGGGAGATTGATGACATGAATCATCATTCATTTGCCAATTCTGAACCCATTTTCACCACTAAATCACTGTGATTTTTATTTTTACTTTACATTTCATGTATTTTGATTTGGGTTTTTTGACAATCTGGAGTGTAAATGTACCTGCCTCTATGGCACTATACTGTAGGTTATAAATAAAATAGACGTGCCCAATTGATCTGATACCAATACAAGCGTTGGTATTGTCACTATCAATGGTTCGATTCGCCCACCTCTAACATCCCCTGAGCTGGGAAGCTGTCGGTGTGGTCAAACAGCGCAGCCCCTGAACAACTTTCTCTGCCGTTTTTAGAACTCCGTGTCCCAGAGCAAGGAGCAGGTATCATAACAGGATTAATGTGTATCTTTCTCATTCTGTCACACTCTTGTTATCTCGAGTCAGACAGGCTGGATTCGCTGTAAACACTCGTCTCGAGGGGGAGGCCGTCCCTGACAGCGGGCTCTGGGGATTTTATCCAAGACATCTTTGAAATAATGACAGAAATGCGTGTCTCTGTTTCGTAGTTTTTGTTTGTTGTTTTTTTCAGGAGATTTAACAAATCTTGAAGGTGAAATGGTAAAACAAAAGAAGTTTTGAGTGACACAGCAGAAGTAGCACCTCTTCTTCTTCTTCTTTATTTTTTAACAGAAACGGTGAACCCTCTCTCGGTAGTTGGTTTTAAGTTTCGTATCATCGGTCCTGCTATTTTAGATCTAAGAAACTGATGAGGAAATCCTTCTGAAGGCTCTTATTTGGTAATACAGCTCTCCTCGCTTAGACGAGGCTGTAGACTGTATTCCTGTGTTTGTGGGCTGTGTTCTCTGTGATAGTTCTTGCTTTTCACAGTAAAAAAAAAAAAGTGCTGAGTGGAGCAGTGTAGCGCTCGCCTAAGGTGGAAACATATGGTCTCTCTGAGTGAAACCAGCAGTAATGTAGAAACCATCCTGGTCCCCGCTAATCTGAAGTACATGGACTGTGGTGCGCTGGGCAGACTTGGGTCACATTCACAAATGAAACATTTGTCTTTTTAGCAGCTTTTCAAACTAAACGTTTATTTTCAGGAACTTTCCCTACATGAAAAGCATCCCCCGATCCACATTAAGCCGCTTTTATGACAGTTCTGAATATTCTTTTCCTCGCTCCCTGTGATCTGACGGCTAAAATAAAGAGAAACCTGTGTTTCTAATTGTATTTTCATCCAGGTCAGCGCTCGCTCAAGAGCCAGAATTTTATTCGCAGCACCTGGTGCGAGTTCTGAATGGAAAACTCTGACCTGGCAGCTCTCGTGGAAATTGGCTGGGTTTCGTTATGTATCTGGTACAGTAAAGTTACACAGCTGCTCCTGTGAAGTACAGCTGCTCGCAGATGAGTAGGAGCACACGCATCACGAGCAAGAGTGCTGGGTTTCTTCACTTCGACTTTCCGAGCTGTAAAGGTGAAAAGTGTATCTCTTAGATCTGAGATGAATACAGCGAGTATTGTACAGTCTTCCTCCTCACAGCGCAGCTCTGTCTGGTCCCAGTGTGAAAATGGTAAATTATTCATTACCGGTAGTTCGCGGGGGGAGTTTAAAGAGTGCTCTGAGAACAGGAGGATGGAAAGTGTGGATTCTCTTGCATCATTTTAGCTGCTTTACTTTCAGACCTTCAGAGGCGTACATGCGCAGGCGCCGCAGACGGTTGCAGAAAACCAACAGTGCACCTAGACTGTCTCATGCAGGCGTCTTCTTTGTCGCTAGGGATACCTTCACAGGATCAGTTAGAAATGGGGGAAAAAGAAAGTAAGAGAATTAAGCTAAGTGTGTGTGTGTGTGTGTGTGTGTGTGAGAGAGAATTTTTAACTCTGCCTTTTCTCTCTCTGTGCCAGTCCCCTCATGGCAGCAGCAGGGCCTGTGGGAAGGAGAGGGGGTGGAGGGGGTATGGAAGTGAAGTATCTCTAGGGCACGTGTATGCTTCCTGCTATAAAGAGGAAAAAGAAACATGAATGTGTTCTATATTCTCTGTGCAGGGCGTATAAAACCATAGAGGAAGATGACCTAAAGTTTCCCCTGATCTATGGCGAAGGGAAGAAGGTAAGAAGTGCTTCCACAGCCTCGTGTGCCATGCATGTAATCAAAGCTCACCGGGGCATCATTGGTACACCCCACCTCACATCACCCAAATAACTGTGTAGAGACATTCCTGCCCTTTTTCAATCCTGCACAACCTGTAGCACAGACAAGCTCTCCAAGGACTTATTATTATGTCTTTAAGCCAATTTAAAAACAAAAAAAGAAAAAAAAAATAGGCAAAGGTGTAAGGTGATGGTCTTATCTGAGTCGTGTGTTAGACGGATCTGATGAAGGGTAACATATGTTAATTGAATATATCAATACTGAAACACTGACTTATACTAACAAAATCTTGTCATTGCTGAAAAAAGGGAAATGACACAGAAGAAAAGGTCAAGAGTTTCCCCCTTATTCAGTTACACTGTACATGCAGTGGTGTATAGAAACCTTTCTCTCTTTTTTTTTTTTTTTTTTTTTTTTTTTTGACTTGAAAAGGTCAAAGGAGCAGTGTGATAGACCTGAATATGCTCTCGCCGTGCTCTTCTCCAGTTTTCACTTCCGTACATACAGACAGTACATTTGCGTTTGACTGACAGCAGGGGAAAGATGTCACCCCTACAGTATTCTGTGTGCCCGCAACCGCATTCAGACTCACCCCGGCGCAGCTGCCGGTGCCCACGTCGTGTCCTCTCCCTTTGAAGTGAGGAGCGGAGATGGATGGCTAGATAGAGTGAGAGAGAGGAACGCCAGAACACTTCAAAGCCCCGGTGCGCAGCCCTCTGGGCCCCGGCGCTCTACAATTAATCCCAGGATGTTTTACCCCTTTCTCTGCTGGAGGAACCTTTCCGCCACTTTAAAACACTCTCCCTGCGTCGTTCTGCATACTGATCCAAGCTCAGTCCTTCTCGGCTCTGCTTGTGCCTAAAAGTCCTTTCTCTGTACAGTAGAGATTTCCAGACAATATGAATCAGCTTCAGGGAGGATCAAACAATCAGTATGTGATTGAAGTGCAGACTTTCAGCTTTAATTGCAGGATTTAAAAAAAAAAAGAAAAATAAAAGCTTAGCACGGTGGTACAGTGGTTAGCACTGTTGCCTCACAGCAACAAGGTCCTGGGTTTGAACCCACCATCTGTTGCTGTGAGGCATGTTCTCTCCGGGTATTCCGGCTTCCTCCCACAGACCAAAGACATGTAGTTAGTGGGGTTAGTTTAACTAGTTCTGAATTAGCTCTAGATGCCTAATGGCTGTCTGTCTCTCAGTGGATGGATCAAAAGTGCTACATTTACTCTTTTTATACAGAATCCCACATTTTCAGAGGCTCAAAAGTAATTGAGCAAACTAACATAATTTAAAATCTAAGGGCTGTTTTTAATACTTTGCAGTCAGTGCCTGAAGTCTAAAACCCACAGACATAATTAAACAAACCCAAATGTTAACCACATGTTCCAAATATTTGGAAAAATTATAATGCATGGTAGAATTATTACCACAGGCTGATGTTGTTGACATCTATCTTCCTGGTTTATATGCGACCTGCTCTACACATGGTGGTTTAGGCAAGATTTTAGATGTAAGATTTTCCTAAAAGCAAAGCGATTCAAATAATCAAAACCTTTGGCTCGTTTCTAAACTGTTCACCAGTCATGGTGTCATCAGGTTCTCCAATCTCTGCAATTTGTGACGAAGAGCAGAAATGACGACCAAGCTTCAAAACGGAGACCCGAGTTTAAAAAGGCTTCCACTGTGGCCTTCTAGATACCATTCCTTGCTTCTCCTTTCACAGTCCAACTATCTCACTCATTATAAGACATCAGTCATGGGCAGAAATGAAAATGCCTTTCGTAGAGTTTGTTGCTGCTTTGTTTGACTCATACGGAGGCTGTGCTTTAAATGCCTCTGATCTTTTCCAGGCTCGCGTACTGGCGACCATCGGGGTCACGAGAGGCCTCGGAGACCACAGTCTCAAAGTGCACGACTCCAACATTTACATTAAGCCCTTCCTGTCCTGCTGCCCAGAGGTACGCTCCAGTTTTACATTTTTGTGTCCTTCTCTATGTCTGTCTTGGTCATGTTGTTAGAATTGTTGCCTTACAGCAAAGAAGGAAAAAGGATTCAAGTCCTTTCTGTTCGACCTGTCCAGTGGGTTTGGGCCTCTCGCCAAGTATTGACAAGAACAGGCTCTACCACCCTCTAGGCTCTCAAGGATATGCAGTCATGTGAAAAAATAAGTACATCCCATGGGAGGTTGTTGGCTTTTATGGCTTATCTGAACAACCAAACATTTGACAATCGTTGAAATACTGACTATAGATAATGGCGATATTAACAAACACAACCACAGCAAATATGCAAAAATAGTCGAGACGGTGAGCGCGCTATTTTTGTTTCCATCTTTTTCAGTTTCAAAATAACAAAGTTACAGGGTCAAAGCAAAGACTGGCCACACACTGCACGGGCCGTCCTTTGGCAAACTATTACAGATTACAAAAGCATTTTGTAAACAGCAGTCTTTCAGTTCTTTCTGTGGATTTTCTCCTGTAATTCTTATCTATAGGTTACTAATTCTGTGAAACTCTTGGACCGTTTTGTATGCACGACATATATAAAGGTTTCCGATAATGTGTGTTTCGGGGGACTATGGGGGCCACAGTGAAACCTTCAAACTTGAATGCCTTAAGCTTTTGTGGCTTTTGAGGTTTGTTTTGCATCATCATATCCTCTTTCATCTTCAGTTTCTCTCTCTTTTTTCGTACAGATGGTTTTCTTTTTGAAACAGCTGGTATTCAGTTGAATCTATTCTTCCCTAAACTAAAACGCTTCCCCTGGCCACTGGCCTCAGCACAAGTTGAAGGCCTTATCGATCCTCCTTCCTTGTGCTCAACAGTTAGAGAGGTGCTCTTTTAATGAAATTGCGTACCCTTGCTCTGCAGATGGCCTTGTGTTATCTCCCAACACTCTTAGATATGGTGCGGAATACATATTTGAATCAATGACTGCAATGTGCCCAGTATCTGAGGCAGCGAAGCAACCTCCAAAATACAACATTTCTATCAGTGTCCTTCATAGCTTGTATGAGGTTTTTCTCCCACAGAGCTGCCTATGTCTCACCAAGCAGGTCTAATGTTACTGTGGCCAGACAATATCTTTAATTCGTCTACTACACTTTAGGATGTTTGAATCTATGGCAACAAATCTGAAAATGTACCTACTTATTTTAAAGCCACTTAAAAAATAGGAATCGTCTACAAAATATGAATTTTGTGTGCCATTCTCTTGAGTTTATAACCTGCCTTAATAGGAACGATTTCTGTGAGTTACACTTTTTCACATGACTGCATCAAATGCAATGATTACATAGTCTGTCACAAAGCGGAAGAAGAAAAACCTGGATGTTAGCAGTTGTAATGTACTTGTTTTTTACCTTCTCACTCTTCTCAAACAGTCACCTCCATCAGTCACTTCACAGCATCTATCCTCCGTCAGGTTACATAAAGTTGTTGCTATAAAACAGTGGGTGTTTGGGTACACAAATACAGAATGATGAAAGCAGAGCACTCTTGTGGCACATACATCGCTTGGACTGTTAGTGAGGAAATCTGTGCCTACTCCTTTTTGGCCTTGTTGCTGCGTAACTGCTGAATGACTAAAAACTGAGAGATATGTTAAGTTATTCTGGGGGAGGGAGCCGAAGTCTGGGTTAGGGTTTAAAATCCTTTGCATTTGAGCATGTGTCAGGAGGGGAGGAGAGAAAACTGAATAAAAGGAAAAGTCACAACAAGAGTGGCAGTATGTTAACAGTAGTGCAGTGTTTTAGAGGGGCTCTTTAGTTTTATATTACCCTCATTGTGTCAACAGCCTGATATAACGAGAGCGCAGAGGTAACCGCTGACAGCCAGTAACAGGCGGCACTGTGAACTGTGCGGTCAACGTGCGTTGACGGTCCCTGCTTCGCTCTCTGATGAGAGTGCAGTGGATTGCAAGAAGGAATCCACTGCACATGATTGCAGTAGTCATGAAAACCTCCACATTCTCTTGATCTTTAATTCATTGCACTCAAAGTTCAGTCATAGTTCAGCCTCCTTTTTTGATGTTCCTATAAGATGAGTGTAGTCAAGGTTTTTCCAGATAAAACATAAAAACATTATTTCTATATGAAAGACGTGGTATTCCTGAGCATTAAGGGGCCATAATAGCCTCTTTTAAGAAAAATAATAACAATACAAATAAACATCGGCTTAAGGGTAAAGTCACAGAGGGTCACTATGAAAGGCATGACTATTGTCAGAGTGCTGTGCACAAGCAACAGGGATGACTGCAGCATTCAGAGAATTGTTAAGAAAAGTAAATTCAACAAACTGGGAGAGTTTCACAAGGAGTGAATGGTGTCAGTGCATCAAGAGCCACCACACACAGATGGTCTTCAGGAAAGAGGCTACTGAAACGCTAATAAAAACCTATGCCTTAACCAGAGAAGCATCTGACATGAGCTGAGGAAAGCAAGAAGTGGACTGTAGCTCAGAGGTCCAAAGTCTTCTCTTCAGATGAAAGTAAAATTACCATTTTATGGGAAAATCAAGGTCCTACAGTCTTGAGGAAGAATAGAGAGAAAAGGTGTTTAAACTCCAGTCTTCAGCTTTTTCAGCTAATTCAGGGTAGCCTATCCCAGTCATAGGGTGAGAGGCAGGGTACACCTTGGATAGGCCACCGGTCTCTCAGAGAAGATATACAAACATTCTAAATTCAAAAAGAAAAACTTGTTCCTGATATTCACTTCTTTTGACATCCACTAGTGTATATGTTCAAAGAAATGTGTGGGAGAGTGCCCTGCAGGGAATGTGAAAACGTCCTGCGGGGACATGTTTTCCCTGCACACTGTCAAGTTAGAATTACAGACTTCTCTCAGGTTGTGAATAAAAAATAAATAAATAGAGCCTAATAAAACAGGCTGACCTTGGCAGTTTGAGTCATTTTGACATAGAATTTAGGTATTTGAGTAAAAATCAGAGGATCGGGTCCTTCCCTCTTCTTGACATACTTTGTTGCTATTGAAATCTCCTTTGAGGTATTGACTTTAGCAAATGCTGCCTCATAGATTGATAGTCTCGCTGTGTTTCTCTCTTTCAAAGCCTGACTTACTGTTCATCTCAAGGTTCCCCATAACATGGAGTCTTGTGATCCACACAGAACTCATTTTAATAATCTTACAATGACTTTCGCTGCCTGCGTGTGGTGTTCTGTTTTTAAAGTAGCCTAAGTTGGTGTGTCTGCTGTGAATAGGCAACGCCTCCACAGTAGCAAAAGAATTACTTGAAGCAACCAAACAAAAGCCATCCAAGGCCACTGGGTATTATTTTTGCCTGCTGTTTCAGAGTATGCTTCTGTTCGCCCATAGTAATTTGAAAGACTGTGTCTCACCAGAGTTGCCACAGTAACACGAGTTTCCCTGCTTCAGAATGTCTTTGAAGGATTGAGACCATCAACATTGTTTAGACAAGTATATGGAGGTGGATGTGTTAAGAAAGTAGAGATTAAATGGAAAGATCATCTAAGTAATTTTTCTTCTGATACTTTGAGAGATTCGTGTAGAGATATCCACACTAAGAGACTTGTTACAGTACGGGTAATCCACAAAACAGTTTACATGGTGCTCTGTGGCTGCCATTGATTTTTTTTTTCTTATAATCTCAGTAGCTTATGTCAATAAAAATGTTGGGCGGTCCGGCACTTTGGTCCAGAATTGCTTGAAGCACGACAATGAAATTGGAAATCCCTTGACTTGGCATGTAGCGCTAATGATAGATGAAAATTTTGGTTTCCAAGCTGTCAAATCTTTGAACAGTACCAGTGACTGTATAAAAGATGGCCAACGTGGCTCCACTCGGGGAGCTGTTCAGTCATCCATGTTTTCTTAAGTCACAGGTTAGTGACCCATTAGCAAACATTATGGTATACCCAGGAGATCGAGCAGGTCATCTTCTAATCGGAAGGTTGGTGGTTTGATCCCTGACTCCTCCACTCTGCATGAAAAAGTACCCTTGGGCAAGGTAGTAAATCCTGAGTTGCCCTCTGAGTGTTAATGTTAGACATAGAAAGCACTTAGGCGTAGAAAAACTGCTGGTATGAATGTGGGTGACTGAGGCTTGAAGCAAGAAGCACTTTGAGTGCTCAAGTAAAGTAGAAAAGTGCTATAGAAGAACCAGTCCATTTACCACTAAGATGGTGTACTTTAATCGAATGTTTCATTATTACGCCATTTCTAGCTTCTCCTCTGCTTGCCTTCTGTATTGCATTGTGGGAAAGCATTGTAACACTGAAAGCCAGCAGCAGGGAGAGCAGCAGCACAGAAAAGAAGAGGCGTCAGTGACAACAGATATAACCCCGATTAAATCAGATGCAGGAAGAAAGAAAAACAGCTGGGATTGAGGCGGGTTGCAGAGCAGCCTGCAGAGGTACCGAAGCTATGTGTCCTGTATGAAACAGCCAAGAGGGGTGGCTAAAGTACATACATTTGTCAGTTAAGCAGGAGTATACATACTTAGGTGCTGTATTGTGCATTCACAACTTATTAACATATTATAACATATTAACCCCTGAGTATAATGTAATGAATCATATGCACAGTAAGATTTGCAGTGAATCCTATTTGATAAGGACCAATGATGAATAAAAAACAATCAATGATTCCCTGAAAATGCATGAACCAAAAAATAACATGCCTGTACATGAATATGCAAGGAGTAAAAAACAGAGGTAATTGTGTTAAAGTGTGGAGAGTAAAAGTAAAAAGTTGTCAGAAAAATAAATACTCAAGTACAGTTACCTGAAAACTTTGCTCGAGTACAGTAATAAAGTGTCTGTGCTTCATTACTTCCCACCTTTGACAGGAAATATGTTGTATGTTGAGTATCAGCTGAGCCATCAGTTACTGAGATGAACTTCCAGGATTCACTCTGAGCCTCATGTACAGAGTAAATCGTGTGCTCTGTTAGTTTTGAAGTCTTGAAGTTGCATCCCGTTTGTCGTGAAATTATTAAATGCCTTTACTGCTGTAATTCAGATTCACCAACCTGGTATTAGGGTATAATCTGGGTCAGTTTACCCTTTCAAGATTAAAGATAACCACTAGGAGGCCATGGCTAAGGCTTAAGACTGTGTTGTCCACTAATTACAGAGTGAGCGTGTTGAACAGATGAACGTGCAGCACATTCTAAAGTGCTTTGCAGCAGCTTTTTAAGGTTAAACACTGCTAAAATGCACAATTTACCATCTATACAATGTTTTCAGTCTATAAAGCTGTAACAGGTGTATGAGGATCCTAGAAACAGCAAAGTTTTTCAATTCTTGCTCTTTCTTTCTTTTTTTTCTAACTTCAGGTCAAAGTTTATCCTTTAGCGCAGTGTGAGCATGGAGCCGATGACGTTCTGGTGCTGGGAACTGACGGACTGTGGGACGTCCTCTCCAACCAGGAAGTGGCTGAATCAGTCGGCTGTTTCCTGGCAAACTGCGACCCTGACGATCAGCACAGGCATGTTCACCCATCCCACACAGCTGCAGTCGCAGACAGGCTTGAACTTCCTCTCACCTCTGTCTTGTTTGGAGAGGGTGAACGTTGTTATTTTCTCACAATTACGCAAATTTCCAAACATTCAGATAATGATGTCAAAGAACAGCTCATTAACAGGATTCCCCGATTATTTCCTCAATGGTTTTACTTTTTTTAAAATTATTTTTGCTTGTTTTCATCTGACTGTGGACAGAGGCACTTATTCAATGGCAGCACGTTGCCGTTATTCCCTGTTCTGATCATTATCTAGTTGAATATCACCGTGTGATGCTGACACCGTAACTACTTCTCACTTTCGTTACCTCAGGTACACGATGGCAGCTCAAGACCTCATAATGAGAGCGAGGGGGGTGCTGAAGGATCGAGGCTGGAGGATAGCCAACGACAGATTAGGATCCGGAGATGACATCTCTGTCTACATCATTCCCCTCATGTATGGAAACAAGCAGAACTAGCCAAGCTACGAAACCGCAGCCGTCGCTGAAACACAACCCTGCCTTGACCTTTTAAACTTCACATTCGCAGTTTTACCTCATTCCTTCTTCTCCTTTTAAAAGTGCTTTTGTTTCTGCTCAGATCAAAACCTGATCTGTCTCAGTTTAACCCTGATTATTCTCAATCAGGGTGATCTCTCTCTCTCTCTCTCTGTCTCTTTTTTTTTTATATTGAAAAGAAACAATCATAAGAGGAGCTGTTAATGATTACTGTTATTGTTTTTTAATTCTGGTGGAAGCCATCCTTAGCTGTGTTTCGGGGGGCAAACCTTGTAAACCTGGACTCTCGAATGAGATGACGACATCTCAGGACTGCTGTTACTAACTAATGCACAATATTTAATAATGTGAAAATGTAAATAACCCGAAACACAAGACATTGGTTAAGTGTGTTTGGCTGAACACCTGTACAGTGTTTAAAACCCTCCCAAAACCTAAAGACTGCTGTAAATATGAATCATTCCAGCTCTGTTCCATGCACGCTTTTAACTTAGCCAGGTTCAGCCATCCACTTTTCCACATCTCCCAGTGAAATGGGTGGGAAAAATGAGTTTCCTTCTGCTGACTTTCGGCTGTTTCTTCTAATGCTGCAGTTGCCATTTTTTGCTCATTTGTACCATTTCGATACTGCGTTCGCTACTAAGGAGAGATTTTTTATTTTATTTTTTATTTTTTTTATGAAGAGTACACTACCAGGTGGAGTGACACTTAAAAGATTTTGGCCCAATACATTTCACGCTCCTTATTTCTCTACTATTGTATTTATTTGAACATCAGTTGAGCTCTACAAAGGAAAACAAACATGTTTGAGACATGTTCCTCCTTAAGCTGTCGTTTACATGCTGTTTCAAGCACGTCGTCACCTGCTGCATGTGCCATCATTAAGCTACGTAGTCATCCTTTACAGCAGGGGCGTCAAACATAAGGCTCCAGGGCCAGAATCGGCCTGGCAAAACTCCAATTTGGCCCACTGGGTGGCTTTGGGATATGTGAAAGAGGACATAGCTTTTCCCCCTTATGAAGATCTCCCTTATTGCCAATTATAAAACACCGGTAATAATGTAACAGATAAACAAAGATAAAAACAGAAAGGTTCCTGTTTTCTCACTCAACTTTTTTTTTTAATGAGTAAAAATAAAAATAAAAGAAGACATTTTCTATGAATTAACAAAAACCTTCAGTTTTTTAATTACAGGAGTGCGGGGGGTAATGAGCCACCAGAAGCTTTTTCTGTAATTTTTACACATTTATTTATTTGCACTGACAGATTTCTCTCATTTCCAACAGCAACAGTTCTTTATCATGTAGAAAAATTAAAAATTGCACTTCTTTTTCTTATAGTAATTGGGATTAAATGTGTAGTCAAATGTCTTTACACTGACAGAAGGAGAGGAGTATCGCTGGTTCAGACCAACTTAAGATCAAAGTGGGCCGCATGTGGCCCATGATGTAAAAGGAGTTTGACATCCCTGCTTTACCTCATAGAACCTTTTCTCAGATTTATTCTCATTTAAAAAAAAAAAAAAATCAAAATGTATAAATAACAGGTACCTGTAACGACGCTCTGATGTTACAGATGTCCCTCAGAGCATAAATCTGACCCGTCATTGCTAAACTTGTGTGTCTGAGCAGTCAACACAGTTCTTACGTTAAGGAGTGGGTTTCCATATTTTAGTTCAAATTGTACTTTTTGTTTATTTTGAAGGTGAAAATGGTGAAACTGAGTAAATTTATTTAAATGTAAAACATGTAAATAACCTTTTCCAGCCCTTCCTTTTACTGTAAGTCACGCATATCTTACCGAAACCAAAACACATGATTTGTACTGTTTTAGAACCCCATAGGAACAATAAAAAAAATAAATGTTAAAGTTCATTTTTCTGCTCTATTAAAGTAATGAATCAACATTTGCCACAATTCTCTGCTGCCTCAGTGATTTCAAAAATAAATGGTGTTGATTGATCCTGGCTCTGGGATGCAGACAGCTCAGAGTATGGGGAAAAGCAGTGGCCTGGCCTCTTTGGTAACTGTATCAGATGAACTTTATGAAAGAAAAAAATGTTTTAAAAACCTGGTGATCTGATGTAACGCTGACGTAAATGACTCATCAGATACGATCGGATATAACTGATTATGCATCAAACACAAGAAATTTTCCTGGAACTTAGACTTGAATGGAGACAGCATCTGCACCATGTAAGACCATCACCGCTCTGACAAACTGTGTCAAGACAGTCCGGAAGCAAAAATGTGGATGAAGGGTATTAGTTTATACAATAGCCAAGCAGACTCAAGGAAGATTTCATGGTGGAGGCTGCTGCAAGCGAAGTAATCTGACTTTTTGAAAAGGATGTACGTGTACATTATACACGACAACTTGATTGCTTGACCAAAAAAAAAGTACAAATTGTGGGCCATTTTTTTTTCACCCAAAAATTCAGTCAATGCAAGTCAAACATCTGTGGAACTAAAACGAATATCTGCAGTATTTTTGCTGAGACTTAGGTCCTTCTCCGGTGATGTCATACTGAATACTCGAAATACCTGAGAGACCACGGATGTAAATGAAATTAACATGGCAGGAGACTTGAATAAAACATTCAATATGAGTCAGGAGGAAAAGTAAACCTGGCAAAACTAACCAAATGTTTAAAGTGAAAGTGTGTGTTAGTTTCTGGATTGGTTAATAGTAGTTAATTGGTTAATAGTGCCCCCACCCCCCAGTTGTGACACTCAAAAGTCCCCAATATGGAGCCAAAACAACCCCCAAACAAACAAAAGAAAACAAATGTCTTTAAATATACATGCAGGAATATGAAAGGAGGATCGTGTCGAATGAAGCATTAGTAAGAACGGTCTTCTTGTGCACAGGAAGTTGGGGAGATTGGATTTCGTTTAGTTCTCAGACATCGGAGTTGTATCACTGACCGTGATCAGTAAGACCATTTGTTCCTGACATCCTTTCACAGGCACTGCTGCGTAATGCTGTTTAACATGGATGTGGAATTTTGAGCAAGGTCCTGCAGCCATTTCATCCGGATCTTTACGATTTTTTGTTGTTATTTAAACTTGTTCTTTTTACATGTTCAATTTTTATTGGTAAAATTTGTACTTTATAGTTCCTCAGTTAATCTACAGTAAATAAACACCTAGGAATATGTTTATGGAGCTGTAATTGCTGTTATAACCAATGTTATCCTTCCAACATGTCAATATTAGGATATTGCATACTTGATCACCTTTATGAAAGCATTTGGAACGCGCTCAGAAGATTTTTAAAGCGCTGTCGTGGGAATCTCACACTCTTGGGTCCTCTGCAGGAGCTGGAGGGCCATCTGGTCCCCACAGGCCAGCACCGCATCCTCCTCCAGTCAGGCCAGCTCGGATCTGGCACTCCACTCCTACTCTCCACACGTGTGTGCGTGTGTGGTCCAGATTGGATGACGACAATGATGACACAGTCATTCCTGTGGGTGGCTTGTTTTTCCAAGGTCACAGCACTCCCACCCCACCCATGGACAGATCTGAGGGAGATGCTGAGTGGGCTCGGAGTGCGATACTCATCTGTTGTAATAGAAGGTGATGCGTTACCTCGCTGCAGTGCCGCATGGGACAGTCGAGGGCACGGCCTTGAAAAACTCCTTTCGGAGGAGGATAAAGGTAGTAAATAACAGTTTTATTT
The DNA here is from genome assembly GCF_001858045.2 of Oreochromis niloticus. NCBI lineage: Eukaryota > Metazoa > Chordata > Actinopteri > Cichliformes > Cichlidae > Oreochromis > Oreochromis niloticus. The sequence goes on from NC_031972.2 coordinate 46,119,526, forward strand.
ATTAACCCAGCCCTTAAAAAAAGAAAAAAAAAGTGCTGCCTTCCAAAAACGGCTGCATGTAATCAGTTTTTGTCAATGAAAGGCAAAAGGAGAGAGTTTTTGCTAAATATCAGTGTTTATTACTTCAACATTATACATTAAACAATATATTTATTATTTAAAAATAATTTTTTTTCAAACATACTTCACAATCCATCTAATAATCATGCGAGCCTCCTACACACCAACACAGACAAGCTTTCAGAAACTGTTGATTTCAGTTATTTTTGAACACGTCTGCAAAGGTGCCAAACACTGTCACCTTCTTGAACGTGACAAACTGCTGGTTTTCTCAGTCTTTAAGTCCCCACCCCCCCATTTACAATCATGCAGAGGGATCTGATAACGCAAAGGACACGCAAGGGTTGACTGTCCTGTCGGTGCACAAAGGTGTACCGCTTCATCTGTGCAGCTGTGATACCCATCTGAGCTGGCAGACTTTCCACAAAGGGGACTGTAATTTACTGCTTTAGGGCTTCGGCTGCCTGAAGTATGATTTATCTGCAGCCCGGCTCAAATGAGAGCTTCAGCATAAGATGGATGAGAAGGACACACTGTAGGCTGCCTCTGTGTTGCTCAGTGATCCATAGACCGGCTCCCTTTACAGTCAGGATATGATAAATGGTGTTTGGTTTTGCCCTCCAGGCTGGATTACTTGCATTTCTTACATGGGGGAGTTATTTGAATATATGCAACGCAAGCCTGTAGGACCTCTGCTCCACGGGCCTGATAACTACACCTCTCCACTGTGCTCCATTTACCAGTCAGAGGCTTTTGCAAACACAAGGCGCTCCTACTTTACAACCTACGTGTGTGTACGGCGAGTAGCCGGCGTAGAATTTATTGTGTAATGTCAGCACAGATGCTAGTGGGCAGAACTGTGGCCCAGGAAGAACATAACTCTATCATAACACACGATCCAGCGTGAACTCATAAATATTTCATGGGGAGTCTTCTTGGAAGGTCAAAGCAGAATTCAATCTTCAAGTCAGAGAGTCGACTGAATGAGTGGCTCGCTCTCATCTCAGGATGTGTAGGGAGGGTGGTGGGGTGGGGGTTAATCGACCCAGGCTCCAAGCCAATCAAAGCTCATTACCCATTCTGGTCCACACCCCAATCACGAGACCCCTGACGGCTCGTAGTGATGTGTTACAGAGCAGAGCCAGATGCTGCTGGGCAGCTGAGGGAGGATTTCAAAGGTTAACTCGCAAGGCATGGCTGACATCCGCGAGGACACCGCTGCTTAACCGACTGTGTGTGTGTGTGTGTGTGTGTGTGTGTGCGTGCGTGTGTGGAGGAGGAGGGGGGGGGGTCCGGATCATGTGGTGTGACTGTATGTGGACACCACAGAGGTTCACCATTCAGATTTAGCACGATAGGCAGAATACATGGAGAACACAGTGCACGTTTATGCCCTGCTTTTATATAGGAGAGATGTTTATGTACAGGAGAAGCACACACAGCCTTGATGGTATGCATTCTTATTAACAAAGAAGTCTGGGGAGAGCAATAAAGCCAGCTTGTGTGCATCAGAGCAGATGTACTGTAGGACACCTCTGTGGGCAGCAGCAGCCACGTCACTGCTCTCCTCATAGCAACAGTACTGTTGACCTACATGCTTCCTACATAGCCCACTCCGCCCGAGGTGGCGGAAAACTCTGCAAATCTATAGCATACACACTTCCTCGTGCATCTTAAAAAGGAAAGAAAAAAAAAAAGGTGCATTTCTTTTTTTAAACTTGCTAATTATATGACTACACATGCCAGCTTTCTCACCCATTCTCCAAAAAATAATTCAAATCTCACACAATAAAAATTAAAAATACATCGACAAAAGTGCTCCCCCCTCCCCACAGTCATTGACTATTTTATTAGAAGAAAAAAACATGATACAGTAATTAAACTGCTTCAGCTTAGAAATCAACGGTAAGCAGATGTCCTTGTTTAAATTACAGCTTCAAATACACCACGAGAGGCTAGCCTGCATAGCTAGGTGTGCATTACCTGGAAAAACCGTCTAACAGCGCTGGGAGCTGGGCTTTTTTCCTCTCCCTCTCTCTCCTTCGGCTGGAGTGGAGGCACCAGCACTAGCAAGGCAGTAGCTTGCGCAGTCATCTCCATAGCGGGCAGTGTCTCAACCCAACCAACAGCACAAACTACTACCTCAGCCAGTACGTGGTAATGAGACGAAAACGAGGACAGAAACAGTACAAAAAATACCGTAAAGGGACAGAAATGCCCCGCTTCGCCGACGAAAGCAACATTCCCACGCAGCCGAAGACGCTCCGTCCTCTCTCCCGCTTCGCTCTTCTTCTGAATCTGTGCAGACTTGAAATAAGAGGGAAACCCCGCCCAAGCAGACTTACTCCCCTTTGCTCTCCTCCTCCTCCTTCCTCCGCGTGTTCAGTGCAAACCACAAAAAGGTCCTTTCCCCTCATATGACCCACTGCATAATCCCAAGCTAGGGCTCGAGGACCCCCAGGAGCACGTTGAGAGACAGCAGTGCGGCCCATCTTTAATGTAATGGTGGTTTGGTTTGTAAAATCGTGGGTGACTGAAACTGTTTTAATATTTTGTGTCCAAGACGCCTCTGCAAAAAACTATAACCCCACCTGCTGTACAGAATACACACATCACGACTCTCAATGCTCAAAAAGAAAAAAACATCTATTTAAAGCATTTGTATCGATATGTAAAATAATAAGTACAATCACTGTAAAAGATGTTATAATGGGATGGTGTAAAGAATTCTGTGTTAACAAAAGGTTAATAATAGATACTTAAATAAAGACGTGTTGACCATATTGCAATATGACAGTCAAACTGCTCATTATTTTTCTCCTAATTTTGTCTAATATGTCAGGTGATAGAGAAAAATAGTTCAGGGTCTCAGTTTCAAATGTGAGCTTTTCTCCTGAAACCAGTAATTTATTTAGGTAAACAAGCTTGTTCCCTACATGCCAGGCTGTTATTTGGCTATTATCAGATGAGTTCTATATACGTATAAGGTCGCCACAGACTGTATATAAAAGATGGATATAGTCACAGGTCTGAAAACTGTGGCTTATGGATTCTTTCTAATAGCCAGCAGAGGGCAACTCTACATTTAAAAGAAACCCAAATGCTTCTCTTATATTTGCTTAACTTGATTTATGAGTTACGAGTAAAGATTTTATCTTGTTATTCTATGATATTCATTGCTAGCTTCACACAATTTATGCAAATTATGTTCCAATTTAAAACACACTGTAAAACAGAGCACCAATGCAGGTCATAGACGTGTAGATGTAACTGGCAGGTCACCACCTCGTAAGCGCGCTGCATCACTGGTTTCAGTCAGATCCACGTCTCTCCACGTGTCTCATTTCAAAAAACTTCCAAATTTCACTTTGCAAACTACAGTGGCTGTCTTCTTTTATATACAGTCTTTGACAGAGGGCTACAAGACAACAACACAGCAGGCCTTTAGACATCAACACTATCCACTTACAGGCCAAAGGTCTCAAACAATGTCAAGCCAGGATGACTCAGAAATATCATTTGTGTACAAAGTGGGATATCTGGGCTTAAAACGCATTTCCATCACATGCACTGTAATTGAGCACACTCAGAGCTGCTTGTAGAATTGTCCCATTTATTTTATACAGACACATACATCCCTTCTCCGATGGCTGGCTAAAGATGACATGGAATGTTACAGTAAGATTTGTTTTCTTGCATAAAATCCTCACTGTTGAAAATGTTGCAAAAGATTAAATGTTCATTTCTTTTTAAGATCAGTAAAGCCCCAGTTTTTTGTTGTTTTTTTTTTTTTTTGCATTTTTCTCTTAATAACATCATTAACACTTTCACCACACACTGTACACTGATGCAGTCTCTTCAGGAGAACAAAAACTAAACCCAGAGGCAACACTGCTGTTGTTTTTTTGTTTTTGTTTTTAATTCTCTGTAGCTAACAGGCAAGTGCAGCCAGTCTATATGAGTGTGAAAGCGGGGGGGTTGGGGGCTGGCCCATTATCAGCTCACATGAAAAGCATATGAAAATGTGCATGAAGGTCGGGGTCAATGGTGCGGTCTGAGGCAGCCTCGATATCGCTGTTCACCGTGGGTTGCTTCATGTCACCGTAGAGTTCACATCCGTGCACTTTTGAAGTGCATGAGTCGAGTCGAGTCGAGAAGACACCTTCGAGATTTCTTCATTTAGAAAGAAGACCAAAAAAACTAAACAAAAAAATGCCGGGTTGCGAGCGCGCCTGGTCAGGACTCTCCGTTCTGGACTTTGGAGACGGGTGGCTGCATAAAGTCTTTAAAGGGCCCCAGGGCCTCCTTCAGGGCTGAGCTCACCTCAGACGATGAGCACGTAATGCACTCGACCAGTGTGGGGTACAGGGCGATCACCTGAGCCCACGTGTTGCCATCCACTGCAGGAAGTAAACAAGAGAATATCAGAAAAGGAGGAGGGAAGAAGGAAGGGAATATGAGTTGTGAAAAGAAAGCAATCAAAGAAGCAATTTGCTCGATAAAATTCCTACAGGCACAGGGAAACAAGTTTTGTTCTGAATAAAGGCCGATGTAATGCAAATATGTGGAAGGGCACTTCACAAACACCATTTCACCATGTCTTACTTCAATCTGCTGCAGTTATAATAAATTGTATTTTCCCTTCTAACTGACCTTGCCAGAAACACAACCAACACTACAAAGAATGGGCAGAAAATGCATCTGAAACAGTCCCGACTGTACTCTGATACATTTATCTCAAATGACTGAATGACAGATATGGTGGCATTTTTGCATTTTTTGTCTTTTTTTCCTTTATTATCTTTCCAAGACTTATTTATCCATTTTTATTGTTTGATACTCACCATTCTCTGGCTGTGTTTTTTTCAGGGAGTCCATCAAAGTGCTGATAGCTTTCAAGACAAAGATAATCTCTGTCACTTGTTGCCTAAAATGAAAAACAACAAAGGCCTTGCTTAGCTACAAAGGCACAGAAGTGAAAGAGGCAAACGGCGAGGGCGAGAGCCAATAACATATAGATAACACTATTTATTACATATCTACTTTTTACAGTGGTTTGTATATTTGTGCATTTTATATATTTTTTGTCTGTTAATACTGTTCATATGTATAAAGTGCTGCAGAACTGTGATTGTTGGTCAGTGAGCGACAGTTCTCTGGGTGAAAATGCAAAGGGTGAGAGGAGAATGGCTACACTGCTTAAACCTGATAAGAAAGAACCAGTAACTCTAAACAAAAATATTTTTAATTTTAAAATATAATTATTGTTGTTCTCCATGAATCTTCAAACTTTAGTTTTACAGCAAAAGAAGAAAAACATGGTAAAGTACATCGTTATTTTTAATTAAGATGTCATATTACAATTATTTACTTACTTAGTGGCTGAATGTTACGCTTGATTAATTTCTGACTTTTCAAGGTTCGGCCAGCGTGCCGGCTCAAAATTGAAAAAACTTAATTCAGGAATTTTTGGTTTTAAATAAGTGTTAGACAGATTTCTGAGATATTTGTGTTTTGCTGTTTTAATAGATGCTCTAATAGATTTGTTAAGCTCTGCATGTACTGTTTTATTGCAGGCCCTTTTTATTTAACCAATGTTGTATTTATACAGTAGACATAAGAATATAGTTTACTTCTCCCCTCTCTCCCTTTGTTATTTTCTCTGCTTGTGGTGCAGTTTACCCATGGGCATCTTTAACTTCCACAGAGTCTTGGAGAAATGTGGTAGAAGTATGGCGGTTTTACATTGTTTAGAAAGGGAAATAAGAGATAAATGAAGCCAGGGCTGGTCTTGGTTTTGCATTTGCTAAATCTCCCAGTGGTTAAAGTGTAGCATTACAGTCATCAGAATTGATGGCCTCTTGGAAAACATGTAAAACAACACACACTAACAAAAGCACACACAAATAGATGCCCATGGTGGCTGGGTACCTTGGTAATGGGCAGCGTCCACTCAACCTCTCATCCTCTACGTATCGTCGGAGAACATCCTGGGACCTCTTGAGGAGCACGGAGAGTGCCATACGAGAGATGTAACCCTCCTGCGGGGTGGAAACCTTGTTGCTGAAGGAAAACTGCAGCAGTGTCTCAAAACACACTTTGGAAAACTCCTCTCTCATCCGCACATCTATCTCTGCCTCTGTTGGAGGAAATATTTTCGATTGACAGTGAGAGGACTGACAGAGTTTGGCTGTACTGCTCAACACATGCACAGTTGTTACTGATAAGCCGCAAGAAAGACTCTGGCAACAAAACAAGGACCTAAATTATGATTCCAACACTTGGCCAGCATGCTGTTGCGCTAGTTTCAGGAATACACAACTGCTAAAACCAAAGCAACTTAGCTGCCAGAGCCACATATTACCTGTGAATGAGGGGGACTGTGAGTGAATGGATCCTTTATTCAGCATGGCCATAATCTGGCCAACAAAGTCTTTGGGGATGAAATTGGCAAATGGTAAGATTTCTGTGCTGATCAGCTGGACCACCTAAAATGAAGAGGGAACGATGATGCAAACTTGGGGAAAACTCGCAAACTATTTGGAGATATATTATCAGAGTTTAGAAACAAGCACGTACCTCTACATCGATGGCTTCATTCTTCTGAAATTCCTGGATAGACACGTTATCTGGAGGAGTACTGTAACAGAACAACAGTTTTCTGCTTAGAACCTCTGAAAGTTGCACAATAAGCATGTGGGTGGGGGAAATCTCTACCTTTTGGTAAAAAGAAAGTCTTCAAAGGCATTGGCCAACTCTGGCCACATAGTGTCAAACTTCCCGGATGAGGCATGCTGCCGTGCCACAGGTAGTCCAATGGACAGCACCTTGAGTAGAGACGACACAGCGAGCTTCCAGGTGCTCTCTGACGGACAGGCGTACTTCAGACTCAAGGGCATTCTTAAAGTCTTGAAGGCAAAAACAAAAAAAGAAAGCTCATGAGACTGAAACACAAAGGAACACTTAAAATTAATCTCTACAGCGGTGCACGAAAACCTTTCAACCCTCTTCCTTTTAGACAAAAACAGACAGAGTTTATATAAGTGGAGAATGTAAAGACGCCTCATCAACCTCCAGAGAAAGTCAGCCACCGTCATTTTAACAAAGTCATCTTTTTTCCAAGAGCAGCTTGGCGCTCCTTACAATGACATTTCACAAATACCAGTGCTTTGCTTCTTGAGCATCTCTCTGGTAAACTGACTCATTTCAGTTTTGGGTTTCTAATAAATTCACTGAGAAGAAAAGAGCAGTTAAACACAGGTGTCAGAAGTAGGGGGGAAAAGGAAGACTGGCAGATTTGAGATAAGTTGGGCCTTTTTGATAGCTTACACTGACAGTATCCTTCAGTGTTTGATGGACTGAATTTGGAAAAAAAGTTTTGAAAATACTGGGAACACTTTGCATCTGCCTGCTGATGTACAGTATGAACCCAATATTACGATCAATACAGTGAGGTCAAAGGGCAATCAAGTAAAATCTGCCCAGAGGCTGGAGGTCTCTCAGAATTAACAAACGATTTCAAAACTGAAGAGGTGTATTGCATAGTACTAAAGTTATGTTCCTCCACCCATTTTTGTAAACTGAATTTTCCAAATTTTCACACCAACTTGTTTTCCAGTTTAAAATCCTAAAAAGGTTGAGCAGGTCTGTAGGTCTAATAAAGAAAACTGTTTCAGTTTCAGGTCCCAATCAGCCCAAATAGCAAAGAGAAATTTAAAATGCATGCCATGAAAGAGTTCGGGTCTTAGGAGGTTAAAATGAAAGAAGCATTCTCGTGATATTCCACACTGGATGAATATGCAGGGTTCAAACATAATTGGGTGGTCAGCAGAAAGCAGCTCAACAGTAAATTTCACTGCACTAAACAGGAACAGTGATAAAACACATCAAACATTTACTCTTTCTCACCATCACCAACAGCGAGTACACCACCCAGGGATAAATACCTTAATGATATTCTGCAGAACTTTTTCATTGATGACAGCTTTGTGGCAGGCTGTTTTATGGTACAGGTCCACCACCACCTCCAAGGAGCGCTCAGCAAAGGGCACATAGTTTAAGGCAACCCATTCTGCCTGTAGGGGTAAAGAAGATTTAACAAAAGAAAACCAAACAAAACAGGAATGGGCATTATGCTCGCCTTCTGGCAGCGCCACGGTGAAAGCATTTGTTTCCAAAAAAAAAAAAAAAAAAAAGACACACTTTGCATAAGTACGCAAGTAACACGCCATTTTATTTTTAAACTGCAGTCGCTATTAGTTGGCTTCAAGCTTTGTTAGGTTTACAGTACCACAACTGAAACGTTACAGCCAAACTAAAGATTTTATTCTACAAAGTGTGTCTTTAGGAAATAGAAAACAGAGCCACAAGTATGCATATGAACAAAAAAAAAAAAAAACCATCAAAAGTCACAAAATCAACTGAAAATGAACTCCACAGAGGGAGGTGGGGCTGTGCACACAGAGGCAAAACCACCAGTTAGTGACAGGCAGAGAAAGAGGGGAGCATGGAGTGAGTGAGAGACGCAGATGAGACGCGAGAGCCTACCATGCGGAGTGATATCTCATCTACCGCAGAGGGTAGGTCATCACCATTCAGCACAGCTTAGTACAATTACAGAGAGGGGGAGGGGGGGTGAGAGAGATGATGAAACTCACCGGCGCAAACAGCTGGATCTAAAATGGTTATCCAGTGAGTAGTTCGAAGAAACAGAATGAGACAAGATTGAAATTAAACCGATGTTTTATAGTTGTATCAAATCTAAAGTGCGTCTCTCAGCTACGCGAGATCCCAAAATCTGGGCCGAGGGAAAAGAGGGGAAAACAAAACAAAACAACCTCCCAGCAGCACTGAGGACATTTGAGGCACTCTGACATCAGGACTGAATAAAAGCCAAGAAGGCAATAAAAAGACCACCCATAATGGTGTTTGGCTGGGTGAGAATTTTGTTTGACCATCTAACTTAAACAATTTAAACAGATTCAGATCAACACAAATGTCCAGTTTACTGTACCTCGAATGCAAGACGGACACACGGCCAAGATTTAAAACAGGCAGGGTCAGGATTTAGACCGACTCCATCAGTCGTTCAGTATTTGATCGAGATGCAGGAATAATGCTTGACGAGCTACGCTTTTCCAGAACTTCCAGGTTTCCAGAACAGCAAGGATTAAGAGACTCTGACGTCAGACTCATTTAAAAATACTCTGTTTTTGTCACTTCAATAGTCTTGCTCAACATTACTGGGTGCCTTGGAAACACTTACTTTTTTCCTTTTTTAAATGACTATGAACTGTGCTGGACTGAAGCATTTCTCTGGCAACCTCCCAGCATAATGAATCATGAGGGAAGGAATTTGAGGAAGGAATGGTTTGGGGCTTCTAATGGGGGTCGAGAACAATCTGTCAATCTCATGAAGAGGCGTGACAGAAGCCTTATAAAGACAAGACTGACGGCAGAGGGAGTGGAAGGGGGACTTCACGAGCATCAAAGAATAGATATGATCTTATTTAGAATGGCTGAAGAGAGGCGGGTGAATAACAATGTGCGTCATCCAACAGTCTAATGAAACAAACTGTAAAAGCAAATAAACTGCAATGAAAACCAAATATTTAGATGTCCGTTTTTCATTTCCTACCTGGTTGTATTTGGCATTGGCCACGTGTTTGGTTTCCATCCTGCCGTACTGAGGCGGCTTGCAGGAGAACTCCACAAAAAGGAGCAGCTGTTCGAAGATGGCCGGGTACATGACCTGCAGGTTCTCCGTGCCCACACAGATGGCCTGCAGCAGGGAGGGAAGGGAGGAACAAACACTGCTGACTTCCACCACAGGACTGCATATTGCACAATTTAGCAGACTGACACTTTCTTTTCTTTCCTGGGCTGAATAGAAACGAATTGGGAGTAATTAACTTTAAACTGAAAGGGCCTATGTTTGGTAGGCATGCTGAAAAAATTTAAGTAATTAATAAGGAAAGAACGAGATGCAACATGGGACCTTCTGCTGGATTTTAACAAAGGATGGTTACATGGCACACATTTTACACTACTATGTTAACATGACCCCGCTCTTATCTTGATGCTACACTGTAGCACAAACCACCTCACATCAAACTGCTAAAAGCTTCACTGGTGGCAATATTCCTTCTCCCACCTTCTGCAAAACATCCAGAGCGGTGAGCACGGCTTCCTGCAGGTTGGTGAGCACTGCCTCAGTATATGAGGGGAGGATGAAGGGTGAGGCATCGCTGCTGATAGGCACGGAAACAGCCCCATGAAGGATGACCCCTAGCTTTTTTAGATCCTCCATACTAAAGTTGGCTTTGATGTGCTGGTAGAGTGCTGGAAAAATCTGGATCAATGCTGTGAGGAAGGGCTGGCTGGGGATAAAAGAGAGCTTCTCTGTTGGGCCACTAGGTGGCCTTGTGCTGTCCGTTCCCATTCGATACCACGTGTTCCATGCAGACCACCACAGTGCCGAGTCCTCCAAGGCCGACTCCTCCCCTGGCGGGGGCGCCTGCAGCTCGGCTCCGTTGTACCGTGTCAATCGTTCCAGTAGTGAATCTGAACGGACCAGGGGTCTGCCAGGACCGGACGCTGACAGCGGGTCAATGAGCACTGGAGGGACGCCCATTGCAGCAAGTGCGTCGCCCGCTTTGTCCGAGTCTTTAACAGGTGTAACGATCTGAAGGATTTCCTGAAAGCTCTTCAGGGCAGCCAGGGAGACCTCGTTGTTTTTGCTGAGGGCAGCTGACTGAATATGGTTCAGCAGCACCTCCCAGGCCTCAAAAAAATCACCTGCAGATACACAGCAGAAGATGGCAGCATGGAAACATTAGCCCTCTGATATTTGACACCATTTTCAAAGACGTCCTGAGCATTAATGGCTCAGAACATATTGACAGGTGTTGAAGCAGAAATGCACCAACTGCAATCTGCTGAATGTCACAGAGCATCACGTGTGGGCTCACCTAGCTGCTGAAGGAGATACCGCCTTGTGTTGAAAATGCGCGCCACGCCCGCTAGCGTCAGCACCCACGTCTCCGCCCACTGTTTCTCGGCTGTGTCGCGCGAGTGATGGATAAGGATGTTCCCACCGCCTGACTCGATCTTCTCCTTGTCTGCTGTGGTGGAGGACGTTCTCACACAGTCGAGCAGCTGGAACAGGACCTGGAGGTGACGAGTGACAAAACAATCACGTACTGTCAATTTTACATTTTTTCGTGTTTTTCTTTTTCCATCTTATATGGAGACGTTTCTGGGATTGTACCTTCCACACCACAATGTGCCACGTTGGCTGCTGGAGCAGGGTTCCGTGGGCAGCAATAGTGGAGAACAATGTCTGGCCGGCGCTCTTACGCACAGCAGGCCGCGGGTCCACGCACAGCTCCCCAAGCTTGGCATACAGACACAGCCACAGGCAGTCAAAGGGAGGGGCAGGGTGGAACGGCCTGTTGAGGGTCTCTCCTTTCTCCTGGGCCTGTTTCTGCAGCGCTTCCTCCTCCCTCTCTAGCTCCTGTGTGATGGCTTCTCCCCTTTGGAAGAAGTAGTCTGAAATGTTCCACTGTGGGTAAGAAAAAAAAAAAAGGAAGTGGGGGTATAAATTAGAGAGAGAAAGCAGTAAGATGCTTCTGATAGTTCTGCTATCCATTACCATAAAGTAATCTCACAGGAACTGGCACACTCCAAGAGAAATAATCCGGCAAACCACAGATCAATAACAGGTTTTGTATGTCCTGAATCCTGCATAAAGCATCTATCTAATGTTATTAGAAGACTGTTGAGTTAGAAGAAAATAATACGACAATAAATAAATAAATAAATAAATAAGAAGGTGGGGAACTGCAATTGTTTGATCGTATTAAAAAAAAAAAGGGTTTCTATTTGAAAACTAGTGTTTGAAGAGTAAAGCCGTGGGCCACCTGTCACTCCTTCGCAAGCAAGAGTCGTCCTGCTTCTCCTTCACAGTTACAATCGCACTTGCTAATTCACCAGTTACATCACATTACTCTGCTAGTGGACTCTCAAAAAGCTTACTTGATTGTTTAATTACAGGTGGCATCTGACAGCAAAGCATGAAAAAAAAAAGTCTTGACTGATAATCCTTTATAATAACTACCACAGCTGTACACATCTGTAATCGTACCAGTAAGCCGATGGACGTGAGGCTGATGTTGAGCTCTTGGTTCTGAAGGCCAAAGCTGCCAGCTACATCCACTACAATCTGGAGGCACGTGCAAGGCATGGTGGGAAGGAAGTCTGTCACCACCAACTGCAGGCACTGGAAGGCGGTTCGGATCAATGACTCACTAATGACGGAACAAGACATGCGGCACGCATTAGTTTCATTAACTATGTGCAGTGTAACTGTGGACATAAAATCACTTTAAAATTCTTTTTTAATGATTTATTTTCACCAAGGCAGCTTGCTCTCTGGGCATCATTTACTTTTCAGGGAATAGCACTGCATAATATGAATAGTATTATTTCTTTGCATAGAATTTTTATATAGATAAAGATATACAGCATTTTGTCACAACAAAGACAGCAGAATCTTAAGCATAGTTTTAAAGATAAAAGACATTTTATGAAAGTTTGACATTGGTGAGGTTAGAGGTCAAATGCAACATAATGTTTTCTATATGTGGATAATAAACATCACACAAATTTTAATGGACTGCTGACACGACCACGCTCTACATCCCAACACATTTTTATCAAAATGCATTCAAAACTTTTCGAGCTATTGGGTTTACAGACAGAATCACATGCACACATGTACACTTTACCACCTCCTTGGTGGAGACAACAATCTCCCCCTCTATTACGCTCTTACCCTTGATCATTGCGAATGGCTCCTATAACACCCAATACGAGGGGCCATCCAGGCCCCAGGCTGTCGCCCTGACTCTGCAGGATCTGCAGGACACACTCGAGCTGTTTCTGCCGGATGTCTGCGTGCAGCACGTTGGACAACTCCTTCAGGGGGTTCAGCAACAGAAGCTGCAGCCGCTTAGGAATCAAGAAAAAGGAGATAGTGATTGACTTACCTGTAAAGTTTTCTATTCATAAATCTGTATTTTAAAAATTTAAAAGAGCAGAATTGTAAAGCTACGTATAACATTCATATTGGAAGGGTAAACTAAAGGGTGAAGTACAAACTGTTTAAAGAAAGATGTGTTTGGACATTTTTTTCCTAATTGGCATTAAACTTTTTAACTCTGCATGTTTGAAAATGAAAAGATTAAGACTTACTGAATTTCCAAACGCAGTGTTTTGATGATGAGTCATTATGCTTAGTAATTTGTTTGGCAATAACAACATGAAGTAGTAAAAGCTTGTCCACATGCAAGGAAATGCTTTAAAAAATATTGTTTCATTGGCTGTCATTTTTATTATTCATATAACCTCCACACATCCTCTTTTAGATAAGGCTTGTTATCAGTCTCACCAAGGTTAAGGTCACAGATTGTGTTTATTAATGACAAGATAAAGTGACTGTGACCTTTCTATCTTTCTGTCGCGGCTTACAGGATGAACATCAGCATCATATACAGGCAAGTATTGTGCTATTCATACACATTCTGCAGTATGTCGATCAGGCATAACATTAAGACCATCCGCCCAAATATTGTGTTGGTCCCCCTTTTCCTGGCAAAACAGCCCTGACCATTGAGATATAGACTCCACTAGACCCCTGAAGGTGTGCTTTGGTATCTGGCACCAAGATGTTAGCAACATATCCCTTACACATAGTAGTGCAAAAAGTCCTGATTGGACTCGTTTGTCTAGGACATCCAACAAATGCTCGACTTGACTGAGATCGACAGAACTTGCTATCAGGGAATACTGTTTCCTATGAAAGGATGTGCATGGTCTGCATGATATTTTGGTAGGTTTTATATGTCAAAGTAACATCCACATGGATGGCAGGACCCAAGGTTTCCCAACAGAACATTGCCCAAAGCATCACACTGCCTCCACGGGCTTGCCTTCTTCCATGGTGCCAGGAGTTCCACAGGTAGGCGATGCTCAGACGCCCAGCCATCCATGTGATATAAAAAAAAAACAGGATTCATCAGACCGGGCCACCTTCTTCCACTGCTCCATGGGCCAGTTCTGATGCTCATGTGCCCATTGTTGGTGCTTTCAGTGGTGGACGGGGTCCGCATGGGCACCCAGACTGGTCTGCAGCTATGCAACCCCACACACAACAAACTGTGATGCTCTGTGTATTCTGACACCTTTCTACCAGAACCAGCATTAACTTTTTTTGACCAATTTGAGCTACAGTAGCTCGTCTGTCAGATCTGACCTAATGGGCCAGCCTTCACTCCCCACAGTGAGTCTTGGCCGCCCGAGACCCTGGTGCTGGTTCACCACTATTCCTTCATTGAAACACTTTTGATAGATACTGACCACAGCAGACTGGGAACAGCCCACAGGAGCTCCATTTTTGCAGATGCTCTGACCCAGTCATCTAGCCATCACAGTTTGGTCCTTTTGAAACTCACTCACATTCTCATGCTTGCCCATTTTTCCTGCTTCTAATGCGTCAACTTTGAGGACAAAATGTTCATTTGCTCCTTGATACATCCCACCCACTAACAGGTGCCACGCTGAAAAGATAATCAGCATTATTCACTTCTATCAATGGTTGTAATCTTATGTCTGATCCGTGCACATCTGCTGTCATCTTTGTGTTTTTTCTTCTAAATAATAACCCATCGTGTCGTTGCCTACCTGATTTTGGGCCAGTGGAGGATCATGTTTGTAGGCAAGCCCAGCTTTGATAAGTGCCGTCAGTGCCTCGGCTCCCCATTCTCTCATTCTGGAGTTTGGATGCTGGCAGACCTGCAGGACACAACATTTACGGACAAATGCAGACACAAACAGGCGCAATGACAGATCTGATGCACAGGCGGTTCAGAACAGCGTTTCCCAGCAGTTTTCACAGTGGGTGGGTGTGAAACAAGTCGGTGAAATAAACCACAGACTGTGTGATAGAGACTGGGATCCCCCTGTGACAACAGATTATGCTGTGCTAGACAGTGTAATCATGAAAGCATAGATACACATGGAGAGACCAGGCTGAGCAAAGAAAAGTACACTATGTGGTACAAAACCTGAAGAATCTGAGAGAAAACATTTCCGTGTTTTCTGTGTTCCAAATCAGTCATCTTTGTTTATCTTTGTCAAACAAATCTTCTACTTTTATGTCATCAGACTTCTCGATTCTCAAGATTTACTGCTTCAAAACCCAGATGATCCATGTGCACCCTTTTGTATACTGTGCGGCTTTAAGTATCTACTTGAAGCCGCACATTTTTCATTATTATCGTTATCTGTATGAATAGTAGACAAAGTCGCAAAGAAAGATATTCAGCATTTTATCTAAGCACGTTTTTGCCAGTTTGCAGCTTTGGATTCTACATTGAGACAAATCAGGACTTCACATTGAAAAAGCTTTGCAAAATAACGTAGGATCAAACACTGATAACAGCACAAACATGTTGTGGACACACTGTGGCACAGCGGCCTCTCAACTCCAGCATGTTTATGTCTGATTGAGAGGAGCAAAAAAAAACAAAAAACAGATTGGAACCAAGAGGCAGAGAGGGAAGGAGAGATGGGAAAGTCAATGTTTACTGAGGAGAGGAGCTGAGCTTACCTTCTGCAAAACAAACGGGTGTGCAAAAGAAAAAGGAGATAGATAGAGAAAATGTGAAGAAAACCTCAAAACACAGATGTTTACAGATACATAGCAGGGATTTTCTGATGACAGCTGAAGAAATTACTAAAAGAAATGCAGTTTATCGCTCATATCGGTCCCTATATTGCATTACTGCTTTTGAAATGATAGGTCAACTTGCTGGTTGATATGACTTATGTGCTGCATTATTTACTACAACATACAGGTTTTACTCTGGGTATATAACACTAGAGGTGGGGGAAAAAATCGATACTGTGTAGTATCGTGATATTTTGTTTGCTAATAATGTATCGATACAGGGACAGCAGAAATCGATATTTTGTTACAAAAGTTTTTGTGGAGCTGATCAACATGCTCTGAAGTCAGAGCATGTTGATCAGCTCCTTTTTCTGAGCAAGAATCCTGACATTCCTTCACTGTCCAAATGTGTTTAACTTTTTTTTTATGGCAGCAATAAACATGACAGTTTGCTTATTTTAATTTAAGACATGTTTTATTTTAATTAAGTTTAAAACTTTTTTATTTAATGTAAAATAATATTTTATTTTAATTTACTTTCAAATTCTTCAGTTGCTGAAGGGGTTGCATAGTTTTCACAAATTGCATAGTTCAGAATAGCCATAATTGTACCAGATGGTTGCATTCAGTTAAGTTGGACTAGACCGTAATACAAACCGTTCAGTTTGTCAACAATAAAACTGACTGAAATGAGAGAAAGACTGAGTGTGAGACTTTGCTATTAGATAAAATGAATATTAATAAAGTTTACCTTTATGTACAGAATCTGAATATCGCAAAATATTTTAAAAAATTGCAATAATATCGTATCGTGTGGTAAGTATTGTGATAGTATCGTATCGTGGGATGTATGGTGATTCCCACCTCTATATAACACTAAGGAATAGTAAGCAGTATAGTGGAAATTTGGTGGTATTAAGACAAATATGTACTGGAAAAACAAACCTAATACCACCATTCACTGCGATTAAATAATGTATAGTTGATTTAACAAAAAAAAAAAAAGAAGCCATTTTTTGGTCTAAGCTACTACATGAACTCATGTCTGCATAATTAATCTACATTTCCAAAGACAAAGACTTTACCTTGAGAACCAATTTAACAGGTAAATTTATTTATTAAGCTAAAATGATGCAATATTTGATCAAAGAGGTACAGAAAAAATAGACTGTACCTCATTTAATATGAAATGTACGTGTAGGCTTCTGTTCTAAGTAGTCATTACCTCCAATAAGTGGCCTGTCAGGGGTCTCCACAGGATCTCTATGCGATCCATGTTGACCAAGCCGGTTTCAAGCAGCTTGGCGACTGCAAACAGAGACGGCTCCTGAAAAAAATAACACAAAACAGAAGGTGTAAAAAACCCAAAATAAAACACTGGATACGTTTCACAGGAGCACAAGTTCCTTATAAGATTTGAATCAAACTCAAATCTCTTCTTAAACATCAGTCAACTAGAGAAACCGTTTACCTTGTTGTTTCCATAAGCCATTTCCATCGCTTCCAGGGAGAGGGAACAGAGAGCATTGATCAGGTGATGCAGGGACACATCGTCCAGGTACCTAGATGACAGAAAAATACTTATTTCAGATAACATGTGCCTATTCTGCTTAGCATTAATAACTTAAAATTCTGATTTTGCAACAGGCAACACTACCCTGTCTGGCTAAGAAAATACTGTGCTCCTTCCCAGTCATATTTACTAACAAATGTTTATTGTACATATCCATTTTAAGATCATCAGGTAAGTAAGTAAAGTGTCTACATATGCTTAGACACACTGATCCTTACTGAGAGCTCTCGAACAGTCTGGACAGGATGTTGGAGATGACAGGCAGGTCTGTCATCACTGCTGTGGTCAGCACCTGTTTAGGTTGGAGACATACGATTAGCATGTAAGCCCATCACCTTCAACAATGAACTGGGAAACATAATGTGTATTACAAGTTCAATACAAAGGTTATGTAAAAACAAAACAAAACACTGACCGTACTGGGGCCCTCCACTGCTCGACCGGGCTTCAAGGCACCACCCACGCCTGGCTTAAGCCCGAGGATCCATACTAAGTGCTGGGAGAAAAAAGAAGGTTAAGGAGAGTTGAAAAAAAGAAGTTTATATCAGGTCTTGAAAAAGTACACCAACATGCTGAAAGACATTTATTTTTATGCAAATGTGCTAAGAATGATTCCACTTTCTCTCTGAGAGGTGCATAAAGCAGCACAATGCAGACAGTGCAAGAACAGGTTTGTGCATTTCTACATGCAATGGCTTTGTATGTGACGTCTAATTAGATGAGTGTGCACATACGTGTGTGGTTGCAAGTAAGTAAGCAAGCGTGTGGCTGTAGGTGGTTGTAGTACCTGGAGGGTAGCCAGTACCAGCTGCCAGGAGGTGCCCAGCACGGCTCCGTGGCAGTGAGCCAGGTTGAGCAGGGTTCGCATACACTGGATGTTTTTGGCAGTCAGCTAAAAGAGGGAGAGAGTAACGTTACAGTCAATTCTAAAGCCCACTGTATATTACCAAGTGAGTCGCCTCTATAGAACAAATTATTATGACAGTATTCCATCTTACCACAGGCGATGAGAAGTGTGTTAACAAAAAGAAGGCGGCGGAAACATAGTGTAAAAGCAAAGGAAATAAAAACAATATGCTAACATTACTATAGGGAAAACTTTAAACTCTGCATGATTATTCCAGGTCAGGATCGAGGTCACTGTGCAGGTACGTTCAAATCTTTTTGCCCTCAAGAAACATTTCAGCGCACAAACATCGATGTCCCGCATCTATTAAGAACTACCAACCTGAACAAGGCCCTGACAAAGAAAAGCATCTTATTTCACACAGTCAATATTGGTGGAATATAATCTACTATGCACATTGATACTGGCGAGAAATATAATTAAGCAGTATTACCTGTTTTTGAGCTTTTTTAAAAAATTGATTCTGAACATATAATTCATATTTACTGAAAGTAACAACAAATTAAAACCATATACTTTTACTTCACTCATAGTTCAGTGTTAGATGTATCAAACTTTATTTTTTGATCTTGATTGTTTGGAGCCCATTTGGACTCACCAAACTGCTGCTATTTGTTTATTTATTTATTTATTTATTTGTTTATTTATTTATTGTGGAAAAGCGGTTTTCCTGCCTTATCTGGATTTAACCCGCCCAACAGCAAGAGCTCCACTGCTATTGTCTCCATTATGGAAGATTACTGTTAATCTAACCTGTTTTGAGAAAAAACACTTGTGAGCTTTGTTTTGGGAAAACTCCTACACAAATTAAAATGTGCAAATCTGTTACATTTATCGAGTATGTAACCACCAAGTCTTCCAAATGTGTGTGTCCTTACCACGACAGTGCCCTGGGGCTGGGCAGTTAGTGGCTGCCCCACAGCCACCACCTGCTGATGAGATTCACTGGAGGGGCTGATAATCTGCACATTCTGGCCCTGGATTGAATAAGCTGTGGAGAAAACGCACACACACAAACATATTGATACACACGCGCACACGTACAGGAGTCAAGGTTTTTGAGGGGATTTTGTAGCAAGCTTACAACATGCAAGAAAAGCTCTCTTAATTAACTCCAAGACAAACATCCCATCGTTGAGTCAAGACCCAATTTGCCGGCTTTATCTCTACAAGCTGATATGCAAATAGTGAGAGTCTGAGCGGCCGGCTTGAGAGCAGCTGTGTGTGGACGGATACGTTCCCCAGGCACATTCTCCTTGGTGTGTCTAATTAGAAGCCACAGTGAAAACTTATGGATTAATGCAACAAGAGCAGGAGAACAGGGACAGGCAGAGTGCCAACAGTTTACATGTTGAGCACATCTTACCCATGTGGGAGATTAGACCTGCTCATTAAACACATGTGACCAGAGGCCATCCCTCAGGGCTTTACATGGGGACTTTTAATGGTTTGCAGTATAAAACATGTATTTTCTCTTGCATTTCTTGGTGTGTACAAGTGAATAACTACATGCCTGACATACTTGTACAACAAAAATAGAGGTTATATGAAACTTGAGTTCCCTTGAAAATGTGTTTTGTATTTATCTTTAGATGGCATTCTCAGTCACCCACCTTTGCTGGAGAGGGTGGCAGCGTTGCTGCTGAGGACAGTTAGGGCGTAGTGTGGGGGCAGAGAGGCCTTGCAGATGGCCGTTATAAAGGCATCACGAGGTGTCACCAGGCCGAGACGACCACACAGCGAGGCCATGGTCAGCTCTGCTTTCAAGATGTTCTCAGTCGCCGTCTCATCAGTGCTGAACACGCAAGACGTGAGAAAAGGAAGAAAGAGGACAGAAAAGTGAAACATAACACACTGCAGATTGTATTCCTTATTGTCTAATTTAATATTTATATCCTAGGAAATGCTGCCAAGGCTATATCAGACTTTTATTCATTATTAGAAGATGATAGGATATACACAGATAAAGGCAAAATTATTAAACCCAGCAATGAAATTTGAATTTCTTTGAAAGTCCTTTTATGACCATGTGAAGAATTTTCAACATAGCATGTCTAAACAGATTAGTCTTCTTTACAAACCATCAATTATTTCTGTTTGCACACAATAATAAAAATGAGCAGAGTCGCTGTTATTAGCAGCTGAAAAGCTGACCTTTTTATTGAGCCAAAGCGCAAATTGCTGCTTTGCAATGATGCATTTTAACTTTGTAATGCTCAAAACTTGTAAACTCAAGTTAAAACTAAGGGTTTTCTTCCAACTGACACACTGTTTGAGCTGTCACTTGAGAAAGCATCATGTCAAAAACAAGAAATCTCTTTAGACTTGAGAAAAAGAATTGCTAATGCTCACAAAGCAGGAGGTGGATATAGAAAGCTATCACAGCATCTCCAAGTGTCAAGAACTGTAGTGAGAAGTATCATTAAGAAATTCAAAGAGAGCCACAGAGCCTGACAGAGGCAGGAAGCAAAATATTTCAAAGGCTGGAAAGAAAACTAGTGACAAATGTGTCTAAAGTCACAACTGCTAGTTACTTATTGAATCACTAGAATCCTGCACAGGAATGGGCTGAGAGGTTGCAGACCAAGAAAAAACACAGGAAGAACAGACAGTGAAGTATGCTGAGGACAACCTGGACTGGAAGTGCGTCCTTTGATCAGGTGAGATAAAACTAGAGCTCTTTGGCCACAGAGACGCTGCTTATGTTTGGAGAAAGAAGGGAGAAACCTACAACCACAAGAACTCCATCCCCACAGTGAAACACAGGGCTAGGAATATTATGCTGTGGGGACCAGCAAAAAATGATGTTGGCATCAGGGGGGCTAATAATTCTGGGGTGCAACGATTCATCGAGTAATTCATATAATTTGATTATTGAAAATTCTCAACACGAATGCTTCTATACTTTGTTTAATGCACGGCTGTGTAGCGGGCTGTTGTGTTAAAGGATGTACACCCACATTTGCAACTTAAAACAGACCTGCACTACAAACGTATTTAGGAGCAGTGTATGAATAAAAAAGTCTGACAACCCTAAGTCCAGACAGCCTCCAGTTTTTCAGCAAAAACGAAGCAGAGATGGTGACGCTGGCAAAGTTTAATGTGGAGCCAGAGTCTATGGCGTTTACACGCTGTGAACAGTAAATAGGCAGAGCCATTACTGAGACGGCGAACTCAGAGTAAAAGAAAACATGTTTCTAGCATACAAAACAGCAGCACCAAAACATCTGATCACCATTAAAACCTTAACTGGAAAAAGTGAGCGGAAGTCCTGCATCAGACCACCTGATCAACAAACTCAACAAACTGTGAAGAAAAGCAAACTCTGTAGCTGCGCCATCCACCGCTGTTTGTTTTACACCGAGATTAATGTGCACAAGTTGTATTAAAATATGCAGATGAACAGTTAACTTAGTCTGACACCAGATACCAGACTGTTTAAATTATACAGCTCCGTGAAGGCTGAGGGCAGCCGTCCTATTTAACACAGGAGCGATACCTGCAGCTAACAGAGAAGGAGTCTAAAGGGGAACATGACCGCATGAGAGACCATAATATGGTCACGCCATATTAATTTCAAGGCTTCTGTACCATTTTCCAGACTGTAAGTGAAATCATATAAAATATTGTTTTAATTAAATTGCATGACTACTTAAAAATATAAAAACACAGGCCAATAAAAGTATACATGGGCCATTAAACTCTAAGCCACTGACCTGAGGGTTGTTATGCAGGACACAAAGCTATTATTAATATTAATTAATAACTACAACATCATAATGTCTGTATTCAGCAGCACAAAAACTCACCCCCTATTAATGTCAGAAAGCCTTCCAAGAAGACAGTTCCATTCAAATGTAACACAGGAAGCAGCTCAAGTGCTATTTAACAAACACTTGAGCGGGAAATAAAATGTGTATTCATCTGTTAAGCATACATCGTGCGTTTAAAGTGATCTTTAATGTGGTGCAATTTACAAATGACTAAAGCTTTAAAACGTTCCTGTCTGAATCACTGCTGTAAATATATAACATGTCTGCTGACTCCAGAATCCGTACCTGGCATCCAGCAGCAGAGACAGTGCAGCCAAGAGACCGCACCAGCAGGCGTTGACCATCTCCTCCCACACCAGGTGAGCCCCTGAGACAAACAAAACATTACAGGGTTTATTCCTAAATGGTATCATATCAGTCTGGACAGTCTCATGTTGGGGAAAAAGAAAAGAAATTGATCATCTCTATTTTTTTTCCACTTCTTATTTGAAATTATAAAGAGGTTCAGTTATAATTGTGGCCACTAGAGTTTGTTCAAGTGCTACCACCCAGAATCATGACAGGCTAGACCATTATACACACCCCTACTGCTTCCCCATCTCCAAATGTCTGCTTTCATATATTTTCAACTGATTAATATCCTTCTTGTCAGGGTGTATCATGAGAATAAAACGCTCCAAAGAACATTTTTTCCTTCTGTACATTCTCACCAGGTTGCGGCTTCCACTCCTGGTCAGGGTGAGCTTCTCTAAATTCAGCAGCTGCCGCCTCCTCCGCGGCCAGTTCTCTTTCAATCATGGTGGTGATGCCCCTCACCAGGTCGAGCAGAGCACTGAAGGCCACTGACATGGCATAGCCCTCTGGGATGGATGGGGGCTCAACCTTGTCCAGCATCTCTAAGCTGGGAGAGAGAGGGAAAAAGCGAAATGAGGTGAAGTACGTGAACTGAAGTTTCTGTCTGGAAGTTTGACGTATAAGCGCTGCCTCCTTTTCCAACGATCATTAACATGTTAGGCAGCCATTTCTTTTCAGCAAATAACTTTTGATCTGCTGTATCATTAACGTCAGAAACAACATCTTTCAGAGAGTTTAGGGGGAAAAAATAAATAAAAAAAATTACAAGCTTGTCTATATTTATGCCACTTTGCAGCACAAAGCTAGCCAGTCCTGGAACTGTTTACTTTCTGCATCTGTGACTGGAATTACATCCTTATAAACACACGAAGGAAAATAAATAAGGGGAGATTATTCAGTATGTACAAAAGAAATTCTTACTAGGTGGCCTTGGCGCTTCCCTGGACACTAACAGTCATAAGGGGGATCCAGGTACCACGGTATTCAAATGCAGCCTGGGTAGTCAGGGCGCCGCTGACCCCTCCTGTGCCTGGACCGCCTTGTGCTGTGCCTTGAGCACCTGAACCTGACCCACCTACAACGAAAGCCGGAGAGGAATGAGGTAAGGGGGTATAAGTGCAGTAAATCTGAATTTCAGGCCCATTCGAACACATCTCCTGTACATCAATAGAAATTCTAAATAAGGACAACTCAGTCAACTTACCAGCTGGCACGCCGACAGCAGCCACGTTTCCCGCATTGGGAACGATGAAGAGGGACTGGATAAAGGATCCCAGGGCATTGACAATGTCTCTGAACACTTTAGTGGAGTGCTGCTTCATGTCATAAGACTGGCAGAACGAGCTGAAAAAGAGAGGAGCAGAGTGAGATCACAGCAGTGTGGGGTTGTATTAGAAAAAAAAAAGAAAAAAAGGACACTTCAGACTTTGCCAAGTTTCATTAGGCCAAACTGCACTCTGAGACACAGTTAAACAACCTTAGGCACAAAAGGGTTTAATGAATGTAATTGCACAGAATCAGCTAAATTTTTTTAAACTAAAGTAGGAAAAAAAACTTTGGTTTTCAGACCCTGTAACTAAAAATCTGTGTTGTTTTTAAAAGCTGCTTACCGTAACAAATGAGGCTGCACACACAGTCTGTGGACTGATTCCACAGCCACTGCTCTGAGCCACTGAGGCTTCTCCCCATCCAGAAATTTCACCAACAGAGACAAGAAGATCTCACACTCAGTCACCTGCAAACCAAGCACAAACATATCAGACTGAAAGTGATGCAAAACCTTTGAATACCTTCTGGCTTTGTGGAAGTGGAACGGCTTTTTGATCAATTTGAGCAAAAAGAAAAAAATTAATTCCATCTCAAAAATTGAATAAATGCCACTGAATAAAAACAGCTGGAATGCTGAGTTACTCGATTGTAGTTAAGCTCATTAAAGTGCTTGGAGGAGAACTAAGACAAAACTACTGCTTGGGTAAGCCAATGCTAATCTGACTGGATCAATTAAGTGCATCAGCTCTGTGCTTAAGAAAATCCCTTAGACATAAAAAACAACCATCAGGCAACTGTTTTGATCACCAAACCATCGCAACAAATCGGTTACTTACCAGTAAGCTGTAGAAGTGCTTGATGAGGACGGAGACCACACGCAGCAACCTCATGCAGATGGGGAAGTAAGGTTTCTCAACAGGAGCTGGTGAAGCAGCGCTGCTGCTGCCCTGCCGGAACTTGATGTTAGGGGAGAAGAGCTTGATGACGAGGGGACAAACTCTTTCTTTTAACAGGAAACTGAACTCCTGATGCTGGGTAGGAAACAAAGGGAGACCAAAACATCCTGTGAATTAATTTATTTTATTGTAGAATGTTTCATTAAGAATTTTATTTAAAGGAAAAGACGGATCAGATGGATCTAAACCTTTTAAAATAAAAAAGTTGGAACCTAACAATGAGCAGACTTTTCTCTTTTTTGCCACTTCTGGTCTGACACCTGTTTTTTGGTCTAGATGTTCACAAACTCGCTCTTTTTTCTCTCTTTACCTGCAGGAATACACCGGGGAAATCATTAAGAACAGACTCCAGCAGCTCAAGGCCAAATGTCCGCGTCATCTCTGTCATCCCCACCAGCCAGTAGGGGGCGTCAGCATTCACCAGCTGGCACAAGTCCTGCAGGAAGGTGAACAACAGCCTTCAAAACAATGCAGTGTTGTCCTACCCACATCACAGTGGCTGAAACAGGGCTTTGACTGAGCTCTGCCTGAAGAACAATCATCATCACATGAAAGTGTAATGTGGGTGAAAGACTTCAAGACAACCGAATCGCTCTAAAAAAATTCCCTTCATTTCAGAGATGAAAAGAAATATTTCTGAATTAGTTTTACTGGACCTCAATTTGAGGTTATAAGAAAGATCTCAAAATCAGCGTCTAACCAACTCTGACAAGAGAGCAGGACGGTTGATAGAAGGCTACCGCCCCCTGGTGGACAAACCTGAAACAGCATGTATGCATCCTTTGCACTGGGTCTCAGAGTGCTAACAGACCGACGGTTGGTGTTTCCCTGGACAGGAGGGGGCTGCTCCACAATGCCTTGAGATTAAATACAAAATATATTACAGAGTAAATTAGCTTGCAATGAAAAAGCATTTTATCTATATTCTATTAAAATAGCTTAAGGTGTAAAGATGTACTTTTCAGTTTTTCACACATCTCCATAATATTAAGCATCTCAGAATTTTACTGCATCATCTTCCTACTTTCAGAACCAATGAACTCTAACCTTTAAAGCGCTCGTCCTCGGCCACCATCCTCTCAAACACCACGGTGACAACTTGTCTGACGGTGGCAGCCGCTGTGTTGTTGGTGATGTTGTCCTTGGTAAAGTGTAGACGAAAACACAGCACAATAGCCTGGGCACAGGGGAAAGAAACAAACTACTGCTACTATACTGTTCATCCTTAGACACACACAGTTCGTATGTATTATATGTTTTTACCTTGGATAGCACTTCATCATGTACAACTGTGTTGGTGGTCAACAGGACGAGGACTGTCTGTAAAAGTTTCAGCTCTTCCAAACCATTTTCCATCAGCTGCCACAACATGTTGATGATGTTCCCTGCTGCTGCCTGTTACACACAAACACACACAAAACTAAACCACTGATCTTTGTGAGAAATTCGTGCATACACCTGCATCTGTGCACATACGTACACAGCTGTACACAGCCACACTCGTAGCTGAATTTAGAAGGCAGTATCAGAGTTCCTAGCTGATAACAGGCCTTTGGCTTGCCCAAGGTAACAGCCATAAATAATAGACATGCACAAAAACACACTCTTGTGGGAGCAGATGGTTGTGCCTGCTTGGGGTTACAACATCACCCAGTTCAATAACACCAGATCTCACTGTCAGTTTCTGCTGATGCTAATAGTAAGTGACACCGCACGTCCTTTCTCGGGTCAAGCTATTCAAAATAAATCTACATGCATCCCCCTAACAGCTGCTTTTATGTGTAACTGGCTCAATTCACAAGATAACAAACAAACTCAATTTTCAAATATGAACGCGTTTTATGCTCTGCCACAGCCCTGCCTGAAGGCACTGCTTTAGAGTCGTCTCCTCTCCTCAATGCAATATCTCAGCAATGCCTCAAGGAACTTCTGCAAATTTGGCACAAATGTCCAGGTGGATTCAAGAATGAAATGATATGAATTTATCACTGAGATCACTGTGAAAAGACAAGACATGCTTTTGGCCATAGCTCCGGGCCTCTGGAACAGGAGGGGAGATAGATGGGAACTAAATCTCAGCTGGTTTGGAGATGCCTTTACTTCTTCACCATCCTGTCTTTCTCCTATGTCCCGCCTACTTGGTGTGGTTCACCTGTCCTCTGCTCCTGCCTGCTTTTGTTAGAGACCACTGTTTTAGGGGAGCTACTCCTGCATTGTTTTGTTGTTTTGGGCATGGAGGTCAAGAAGTTTAGGATTTCTTTTTCTTTCTTTTTATGAAACAAAACAGCACAGGTTAGAAGCTGCTTTCTATTTTATTGGATTGACCTGCATCAACCTGCTCTCCTTGCTGTGCTGTTTTTGTGTGCAACCTTTTTGGTATTTGTAAAATAAAATACTAAATGCTTAAACTCTCAGTCTGTTTAACTAACATTACTACCCGTCTACTACTGGTGAGTGGGGGAAGTAATAACAAGGAATCTGAATTATTAAAAATGTATGATTCTTTTTAATTCACAGTTAAAATTCGCAGCTATTGTCAAGGATACAGCTTTAAGAAACAGCCTTTTTTCCTCTAGTCAGCAACAAGGGTTTAAATTCAGTTAACTTTCTTCTTGGATGTCCTGGGATTCAGAACATTTCAGTATTTGAGGTAAACTACTGCTTGGAAAGAGAGAGAGACAGAGCGTGAGAGCGAGATCTGTGACAAAAATAGTTGATCAGAATTAGCGCTAAGTAACCCGGCGTGACCAGTTCTGACAAAGAATTTTCTCAGGGAATGCCGAGCCCATCTTTTCTCCCACCAAAGGAAAAAAAAGAAAACAAACAAAAACAAACAGAGCTTTGAAATCTATTTTAGTGTAATCCAACAAATGATGATTAAAATGAAGAAAGCGTGCTTTGCAGTGTGCTAACAGCTCTGGGGTAACATCTTCGAAATCGCTCCCATCTCAGGTCTTCCTTAAGCTGCGTTATTTAAAAGGTCGAAAACCCCTTCACCCATCTCACAGGCTACTATTAAACGACGCTTTCAATTTGGAAGTTATTACAGCTTCCCATTTCTTGAGATCGGTACCTTATTCCACTCAGTTCTTCTGAGTTGTTTAACTGCCACTGCGCATAAAGATGATGTTAAACTGTTAAAGTAATAGATTTTCTAGGCCAACGGGTTTCACGAAAATGAGCAGTGGAAGTGGTAAAGGTGGTCGGCGCCTTTCAGATGTAACCACCAGTGACAGGAACGAGGTCAAATTAAATTTACACTGCCTGATTGGGTATTGATGTGTAGCAGTGCTTGCAGTATTGACCCAACTGGATATCAATCAAACCTTAATTTGTCCATGCATACACACTGAAGGTGAGCATGAAACATTGAGGTTTAAAACAGTCTTCACTTACTTCCTTACTTACTTGTAAATTAACATGTATCAATCAAAGTGTCCTCAATTCGGCACTGCTTGTTACCACACTGTGGTTTTATTTGGCCTTCCACACACTAAATTCCCTTCTTGTGTACACATCTGCAGATCATACATATGCACATATAAATATCCTATTTTCAAATACAAGGCTAGCTTATAGCCCTCACCTCAGATACGACCTCATGGGACATGAGTCTCTGGATGGCAGCCAAACACAGCTGTGTGATCTTTGGCTCTTTGGTGCCACAGCCCATCAGGAAAGGCTGCACAACCTCTGAGCTGTTCTCCTTTAGGGCTGCAGGAAAAAGGGACACAAAGAAAGGGAAAAAAGTCCTGTAAGAGATTTTTTTTAAAGATGTCATCATGCAATTTACTTCTAACAAAACGCCTTAAAGTAAAAATATATATATACATATGTGTTTGCTTTTGATTGGCTTCTGATTTCATGAAGTTTGGTACTGCAGAACAAAAATTTGGAGAGTAAATGAAAAGAATAAATTCAGGTACCAATTTATAATAACAATTATTCTCGAGTGTGAATCATGCAACACTACTCTAACAATAAAAAAAAAGGTTCCCATTTTGCACTGAGGTTTTTATCATCTCATTTTAAACAGCAGTTAAAAGTGAAAAGTGCATTATTTCCTTTTCCATTAAACTGAATTTAGGTTCACCAGTTATTTACACCTACACAACAGGTTTCACAGTTAATCCCCATAAAGTTGATGTGTCAAGTAAACTTATAGTTGAAACAGTGAACAGTGAGCTCTGTAGCTCTAGTTCACAGCTACAGAGGGGCAGCAGGTTGTGGACAGTCATCAGTGGAACTCAGGAAATGTCAACTATGTGTCAACTCTGCAAACGCTACCAAAAAGCTGGACTTGTTTACAGAGACAGCGCTAGAACCAATTTTCTATACGAGTGCTGACAGACCAGCCCCATTTGAAAATACTTCAATAATTCAGAGCAACAAGCTAGAAAGAGTCAGAAAAAGACTGCAAACAAAGCTCAGAGAGGAAGGTTAATAAAAGACTCATTTATCTTATAACCTAATACAACACAATGACTTTTTTTTGTTTGTTTTTTTGGGGTGGAGTCAAAGGCCGTTTGTACATGACTTGCCTTTGGCTGAATGCATGCATTATGAAAGGAAAATATATGAAAGCACAGTGAGTATTTCAGTCTGTCACTTGAATGCAGGATGCAGTTGTGTGTGAACAGAAAATCGTGAATACTGCCGTCTCCCTGTACATTTGAATATGAGCTTGTTGCAGTTTAAAGCACTAGCTCTGCACACATAGCCAATTGAAGAACAACAAAGTACTTCTATTATCACTCACCTGCTAGTATGTCTGTGTTCCTGGCTGCTATCGTCTTAATCTTCACTATACCAGACTCTGCAGCCTAGAGAGGAAAGAGGGCAGACATTTAGGTAACCGTTTGATGTGACATCAAATTGAAAGATGCTGACAATGCAGCATACATGCACCGCTGGTGGTAGACATGGCTACTTGTAATGGTGGGTGTAGCGGAAAATAGGAAGGCCCAGTTGTAGAAAAACATCTTCACCTTATGAGGAACACCCAGTGAGGTATTCCTCTAAGCTGAATGGGGAAGGGTAAAAGGAGAAGAATGGCGTGTGGGGACGGAGAGGCCGCTCTTATCTTTCTTCAACAACTGCATGCCACGGCAAGCCTGTCAAGATGTTTTCTTTCCCATCTTTGTTTCCCATCAATACTCCACTCACCATTCCTACGTGGTCTCAATTTTAACTGTAATCTCACTTCTTGCCCCAGTTGTTCCACATACAAAAACACCTGTTTAGACATGTTTTAAAAAACTGTTTAAAAGTTATTATGAGCAGTTCTTCTAAACCAAAGGCCATCTGCAGGGCCAGTACTGCCATCTGTCTTGCCTTTTTTTTTTTTTCTTTCTTAAATACTATTTAGTATTTGCCATTGTAGGTATTCTGCTGCAAAACAGGCTTTCATTACCGCAGTTTTTTAATTAATTCTCCTCACGAAAACAACATAATGCTTTAACCTTTGTGGCTACAGAAGTACAGTGTGTGCACTTCTTTCTTTAAAAGGCTGGTATAATTTTAATAGATGGTTAAAGAAAGACATTTTTAAAAAGGCACACCTCTTTGGATTAGGCACCACTGACAGGATAAATACTGTAACAACATGATTACACTACACCAACATGTCACAAAAGTCAAGACACTTTGGAGGTTCGCAATTCACAAATTACTAAACGGCTGGTAGCAACCCCTGGTTAATGGCTAAGCTTTTTCAGAAAATCTTTTACCATACAGTTCCCTAAAAGTTAATCTCTAAAAAAATAAAATTAAAAAAATTTAAAAAAATGCTGCTCTCCCTCTTCTCCTTTTGTTTCAGAAACTGAGCCATAACGGCTTGCAGGAAAATGAGGGGAGTGCAGAGAGCTTTTTTTAGTCTGAAATAATTGCAACCTTCCTGTTGCTACTTTTGATATTTCCATCAGCAGAGACGAGTGAAGAGTCCAGCGTCAGAACAGCAAATTCTGGCTTTGCATTAGCTGTGACAGAAAGAGTTTAATACTGCAACAATTAGTTACGACATAGTTTATTCAATCAACAGAAAATTAATATTAAATAATTCTGATAATGATTAACTGTTAGCAATGACAGACATTTGGCACAATTACACAGCATATCAAATATGAGCATTTGCTGTTAACTGCAGGCCAGGATGGATTGTGCCATCTTCACAACTGTGAACCCCTTAAAACAATACAATATATACTGTTTAACTGCTCGTTAACATAAATATGTAATCAACCAATCACATGGCTGCAACATGATGCATTTAAGCATGTAGACATGATCAAGACCTGCTGAAGTTCAAAGTGAGTATCAGAATGGAAAAGAAATGTGATTTAAGTGACTGTGAACACAGATGTTGGTGCGAGACAGGCAGGTATGAGGATTTGCAAAAAACTGATGATCTACAGGCATTTTCTGCACAGCCATCTCTAGACTTTACAGAGAACAGCGTCAGTTCTTTGGGTGAAAACGTCTCATTGATGTCAGAGGTCAGAGAAGCATGGCTACACTGCTTTGAGCTGACTGAAACATAACCACTTGTTACAACCAAGGTGTTTTTCAGGAGAGCATCTCTAAATCAAACACATTGAACCTTGAAGCAGATGGGCTTCAGCAGCAGAAGACCGCACCAGGTTCCACCAGGTTTAATACACTGCAACCTACTGAGTATTCATGCTGAACGTTTCCATCCCTTTATGGCCTCAGTTGAACCATTTTCTGAGGACTCCTTTCAACAGGATAACGCACCAAGTCACAAATCTCAAATTATCTCAAACTGGTTTCCTGACAGCGAGTTCAGTGCATCTAAATGACCTCCAGTCACCAGATCTCAATCCAATAGGGCACCTTTGAGATGTGGTGGAACGGGACACTGGTATAATGGAAGTGCAGCTGAAAAATCTGCAGCAACTGCGTGATGCTGTCATGTCAATATGGACCAAAAAAAATCTCTAATGAATGTTTCCAGCACCTTGTTGAATTTGCATCATGAAGATTAAAGCAGTTCTGAAGGGAAACGTGGGTCCAACCTGTTACTAGCAAGATGTAATAAATGAAGTGGCCAGTGAGTGCATTTGCAACCTGTGCAACAACAACTATCTATTCAACTCAAAAGAGTGCACTAAAAATATTGCAGCATGCAGACAAAGTCATGGGAAATATGTGCACACTTTGTTAAGTCAAAGTTTTTGACATTGTGATGAGAGAATGGATTGTACTGTTTAAAAGGCTTGCCTTTGCCGAAGTAGCCATATCTGTTAATAACCACAGTGACTACTCTATAAAAATAAAAGGAGAACTAAAGGCATATATGAACTGCCAATCTGTGTGTCAGTTGAACAGAGACAAGCAAGTTCTCTAATTAGAAACAGATTGTGTTTCCTTTATTCAGCCTCCAACTGAAACCTCCCATATGAAAAAAATGCCAGTGAGTTTTCACAAAACCATTAAAACTTTTCACAATAAAAATATTTTCACATTAGCCTACTAATTGTTGGAGTCTGTGGTTGACAGGAAGTTGCAACATTTCTCTCAAAGCAGACAAACTCATCTTCCTCTCTGCTTCCTTATAGAAAGTGCTGTTTAAGCTTTCTAGTGTAAAAAGTATCCCCTCCACTTGTCTCTGGAAAACTGTCAGCATTAAAAAGCCCCCACACTGTTGAGGAAAATGCCACTGGCCTGATGATGCCATTGCAACAGAGAGAAGCACCAGAAACTGTCTATGTTAATGCACGAGTTCTTTTATTGGTGTATCTGAAAGTCTATTCAAAGGTAACTGCAGGTGTTACTCTAGTGAAACTTACCAGTTAAAAACCTTGACCTCTTATCCAAGTCATAAAGTCAACTATTCTGGTATCACTGAACAGATACATTATCAGTCACATTAAGCAGCATGCTGCAGAGAATCCCTGGCTGAAAATTAATTCTTTGACTTTGTATCCATCTTCAAAAACACTTGGTATGTGTTCATTTTAACAGCTTTCAAAGCAGATTATTTAGGCCATCACTAAACAAAATTTTGAATGTGCTCAACACAAGGAAAGAGTCAAAAGGTCACTGCTTTTCAGAATAGACATCATTTATCTGGTAATCTGATACCAACCACCAGTATATTATTATCTGACTATTATCAGTATCATGCAAAACACTGTGTAAACATGACCACATATGGGATTCGAGGACATTACATAAAGAATGAGATGCTAAGTTTGAAATCTCAGGACTTGACTGGGAGTACACAAACAGAAAAACAAAAAAAGTCATTTAGTACTTCTTGCTGTACAGTGCAGCGAGGAATGCCCAGACCTCTACATCGGAGAGACCAAACAGCCATTTCACAAGTGCATGGCAAAACATAGAAGAGCCACCTCCACGGGACAAGACTCAGCAGTTCATCTGCATCTAAAGGACAAAGGTCACTCTTTTGAGGATGCCAACGTTCACATTTTGGACAGAGAGGACAGATGGTTTGAAAGAGGAGTGAAAGAAGCCATTTACGTCCACTGTGAGCGACCATCTTTGAACAGAGGCGGTGGTTTACGACACCAACTGTCTGCCATCTATAATCCAGTTTTGAGTTCCCTCCCCAGACACCTTAACGCCCACTCACATCCTGGGCCATCTGACCTCAGGAAATCGCATGATAAGGTGGGGCCAGGTTTCACAATGAGCTCACCCGAAACCCTGGCTGATTGGGACCCCCACCCGCTTTCACACCTTGGCTCATGTGATTAGAGGATCATCAGGGGGTCCTTTGTCCCTCTTTGGGGGGGAAGCTCCCACTGGGTTTAAATCTGGGACTCCCCACCAACTGACCCTTAGAACTGAAGAAGCTTCTCAGATGAGAGGTGAAACGTCTTCAAGCAACTCAAAGAAGTCCAGACGCTTTTCTTTCCAAGCTCCTTAGACTTTAGTACTTCTTACTCTTGAGTTTCTTGAGAAGTGGCCGAAGTCAAACTGACCCTGATCTACAAACCAGCTCCTGTCTTCTAAAAACAACATTAGCGAAACTCACAGATTTACTTCCTTAAACATGCTGTGCTGTGAGACTAAACTGAGTAACTTTCTGGAAGTCGCTTGCTGAAAGGCCTTTTTCAATGTAACAGTGAGAGTTGTGTCTGCCTGGTATTTTGTGTCTGTATAGTATATATGGCAGATCTAGGAAGTGAGTTGCTAATCATACAAGGGTTGCTGATAAGTCCCTTAGTAACTCTGGAGGTTACCAAGACAAGCAGGTACTCTGAACTACATACTGTTGGGAGCACCTGACTAATCTACAGATAGCCAAAGGCTGGCTGGAAATAATTACTTGACACTCTTATAGGATCGCTCACTTACATTCTCTAATTTTTAATTGTAATTTTATTGTAATTGATAGAGGGAGAAAATATCAACGAAAACCTACAAAATACACATTACATAAAAGTTATAAACAGTTTTCAATGTCATTGAGTGGAATAAGTATTTGAGCCCCAGTGAAAACATGGCTTAGTATTTGGAGAAACCCTAGTTGGCAAGCACAGTAGGAAGACATTTCTTGTAGTTGGTCACCAGGTTTGAAACATCTGAGGAGGGAATTTAGCCCACTCCTCTTTACAGAAACTCTAAATCCTTTAGGTTTCTTGGGTGTCACTTGGCGACTGAAGCTTCAGCTCACTCCACAGATTTTCTATAGGAATGAGGTCTGGAGACTTGCTATGGTCACTTCATTACCTTAATGTGCTGCTTCTTTGTTGCCTTAGTGATATGTTTTGGGTAATTGTCATGCTGAAAGACTCATCCAAGACCCATCTTGTTTTCTAGTCAAGGGAGAGGAGGCTGTTGATATATGGCCCAATCCATTAGCCCTTTAGTTTGGTGAAGTCCTGTACCATGCAGCAAGCTCTTGTCTCCAGACAGAGGGTGACTGATGGTCATTTCCAAATAACCACATTGACAGTTTTCACCTTCTCACCAAGCTTCTTGCTGATGGCTGTGTGCAGCTCTACAGCCTTGTCCTTGACATTTTTTGGCACCTGTTTGGTCTCACACATGGTGGTGGAAAGGTTGGATTGGAAGAAACTGATTCTGTGGACAGGTATGCTTTAGACACATAATGAGTTGAGGTCAGAAGTATCTGTAATCTAATCAATCAATCAATGGGTTAGGGGTAGGCTTAGGCCAGATTCTTTCTGAATTGTAGCTTAACCTTTTTTTTTTTTTTTTTTTTTTTCACCCAATGACATGCAAATTAATTTGTAACTTTTATACAGTGGATTTTTTCTAAATCTTTGGTTGATATAATGTTTCTCTCCATTAAAATTATATACAATAAAAATTAGAGACTGTTCATTTGTTTGGAAGTGAACACAAAAATTCAAGTGATCAAATAGTTATTTCCATTTCATTCATTATTTAATTGAAATGTATATAATAATTTGGTTGTAGAATAAAAGGCTATTCTATTCTATTACATGTGTTGTGCTGTTTTTGTAAGACAGGCTATGAGTGATTGGGGGAGAAGAAAAAAGGAAAAAAATCAATGTGATTCATTCTCTTCCATGTAGTGTCACTGTGGGAGATGGACTGAGAAACAGGAGAGGAAATGGAAATGGAAAAAGCACATTTTGCTCTTCAGTAGTAAAGCTGCAAGGATCTGAGATTTTAGTTTTACAATTAAACTACAGACATAAGTCCCTTAGAAGTCCCTAGAAAAGTTCTCTAAAACTTAGACGCTAAGGAAGAGAAGGAAAAAAAATGGCCACATTAGCACGGTGAAAAAGCTGCACAAATCAATTCAAAGAGCAACCACAGAACCCTGATTGTTTCTCGCATGATAACATCACCACAAATTTAACCATGACAGTTTCGACTGGAAAACGTTGTTTCAATCACAACACCATCGATCAGAGCAGGAGGTAGCTCAGGTTGTGAGGAACATCAAAAGGGATCTCTTCACTACTCTGATTCCTCGGGGAAAAAAGGCTGATAAGGATGGGAAAACCTCACTGATGATAAATCAATATTTGAAGCAACTTCATAAGACCCCTTAGGCAAGGGCCAGAAATCAGTTCAACACGTAAGATCAGTCGCATCATGCCATGTCTTTTGATGGCCATACCACTCATTTTGAAACATCAACCACTGAAGTCAATGGACTAAATCTGTAGTGACTGAAACATAAAGGAAATGGAAGCCCTTGCTGAGCTATTTCCCCTTTTTTTTTCTCCATGTGAATGTTGCTTCTATCCAAGGTGAACCCTGAGGGGAAACAAACTAAGCTGCCATGGCGTGATATGAATTGCTCTGCTGAGCTGGCTGACGAGTACTGCTGTGGTCACAAAAGCCTCACATAAAGACGTCAGCCTCGACTACCAGCGGTTGTTCCAATATGAATACTGATGAGTTACAAGTGTTGCCGACATTGTTGTCTATGCCCCCGCATATGCCTGCTGCACAGTTAAACTTGACATTTTATCATGCTACTACTGCTTACATTTCTAAGTGAAACGTTCAAGTGTACTTCTTTTGTACGCGGCCTTGTATTGTTTTTCCAGTCATTGAGTAATCAGAAATGTCACCAACAGAACAGTGCCACGCAACAAAGCCAGTGTGAAGGCCTTAATAATACAGTAAGTCATTCAAACAACAATATGTGTGTGAAATCACTTGGCTGTGTCAGTACTAGCAAGCCTGTTGAAACCAACTCTCAGTGTCAGACTGCAGACAGGACAGGTTAACAGAGGCCGAGTATCACCAAAGCCCCTAAAAACAAAGACTTTTTACTTTAAAAAATAAAGATAAATTGGAATAAAGGTTTTAAGGGCCTGTTCCCTTATATCATGAGAATCACTCCCTGTCAAATGATATCTGTGGCATCCATGCTCATATCGCATCTGGTTTTAAAAATGACTACGTTTCCCATATATCTTTGATTTCTGCAGCCACCCACCTGCATGGACACTGAGTCTGAGTTAATACAGTTTTGTATTTTCTGATTACTTTTTATTTCATTTTTAATTTTTCTTTTTCATTCAGTTAAGTTTCAGTGAGTAGCTGGTTGACTGGCTTAACTTTAGTTTTTATTAATTTCAGTGTTGGTTTTAGATTTTAGAACAATCTGTAGATATTAAAAAATAAACAGAACCTTTTGAAATCAGCTGACTCAGTCTTGAAGACATCAAAAGCCTAAAAAAAAACCATGATTATAAAAGCCTCATCAGGTAGTTTGTGATAGCAAATTTTAACAAATTAACCGATAAGAAACTAAGTATATTTCATCTATAATACATTTTATTTTAGTTTGTTTTTCCCATTCACAAAATTGCTTCTGGTTCTAGGTGGTCTAGTTTTTATTTTTATTTTAGCTAACTAAAAAGTTTTCTCATCTTTTAGTTTTACTTAACTATAATAACTTTGATGTGAACCCCATGCAAGGTGGGTGACAGTGGTCCAACCACTCTTGCCCAAAGATGCGAGCATCAAATAAAATAATATAAAATAAAATACATTTACATTGCTTGGCTTTTATAGTAAGTTCACCCCCATCCCCAAAATACACGTTTTCTCACTTTTAGTTGCCTTTTCATAGCCACTCAAAATTTTACTTCAGTGCCTTTGACATAAGTTACAGCTAACAAAGATACTTAAAGTGTAGCTACGTAAACAAGTTTAGCTCAGTGTTTTTGTGAATCTGCTTCTGTTTAAACACATTACACCAAACATATTAAGCGTAGGGAGGCCCAGCAGCTGATACAACTTATGAGAAGTACAGTATGGGAACAACTCAAAGGCCCCACGGTTGCTGTGAGAGAACGAGCTCATACATTTTTTAATGTAAAACCTAATAAAAACATTAAACCAGCTTCACAAACGGGGGCAAACTGCTAAAGACCGGGGCTCGGTGAAGCTAACTAGCAGGCTAACCTCTTTGACAGGGGGGAATTTCTTCTTGCACTCCATGGAGAGAGACCGCAGATCCGTCTGCATGTTCTCCAGTAATTTCTTCACCGCCTCGGGACTGCTGGTCGACATCTTTGACGGCGCCTTTCGATAGAAAACCTCAGAAATACTTTAAACGTTGAAAGGAATGTGGGAGCGCGGTCGCCCCCCCACCACCCATCCACCGTGGGGGGATATAATCCGTCACTACTTTATTCGCCTCCCTCGGAAAAGAAAATAAAAACGCTGCGGTCCATTGACACAGGATCCCACTTCTGTGCTTCGAGCGCCCGTGCGCAGGTGAGCAGCGATGACACCGGCATACGTCCGCCCTCCTCACAGCCAGCTGACATTAGCTTCGAGGAGTCGCATCGTTACCGTAAATTTCTGCTTCTTACGGCTGCTTACTAGTCGAAGATATCTGCTAAATTGAGCAGTCTGCCATCAGCGGCCGTGTCAGCTCCACTTTCTTTCCCACAATGCTTCGCTGGACACTGACACGTCACTCGGACTTCCGTAAACAGTGGCGTATGCAGGTGACTGCAGCGACCCCTGCAGGAAGAGGTCGGCACAGACAGATAGCCACGAAGCACACAGGAGTCCGATCTGCTGGACCACGGTCTCAGTGCTTCTGCTCGGTTACCTGTCCACAGACACCACCTATTGGCCCGGAAAGAGGCTGCAGGAGGCTGTCTAGAAATGTCTTTGCAGTGCTTACAAAAACAAGTAAAAAAAAACGATTATTGGCAATATCAACAATTTTATTATTTTATGAAATACGTTTAACTGACTAATTAAGCTTCAATTTAACTGAATATAACGTAAAATGTTTCACTTGTTTGTGCATTAATTCAGCAATTAAATAGACATGCATTTCTGAGTAGTTTGTCTTGACATCAATATAGTCACTGCATTTACTTAAATAAAGAAGCCATCGGTTCATGAATGGCACTTTTTAAACATAAATGTGCCTCCCAGTTAATTGTTATCATAAGATATGATGCATGAAAATGAATTATGAGCATTATTCAGCGTGTCTATTGTTTGTGAGATTGAAAAATATATCTACAGTCTACAGTCACCCAGAACAGATTGTAATGTTCCACTTAAAGCAGCACCAAGTTTCTGATTTTCTTTTCATCCAGGTTCAGATTTTTAAAAAATAAATAAATAAATAAATAAATAAATATGTTAATTTTGGTCTTTGTTCTGCATCTCACATGGATCCCTTCACCAGCTGCTTTCAGTGCTGCCTTGCTAAGGAATGAGCTTTTGTCTTTAGGGAGGTGGAGTGCAAACTTTCACACCTTAGACTCTTTTAACTGCTATGAAAAGAGTGGAAAAACAACCCCGATATTATCAGCAGCACAGCAACAATCCTTTTACAGTTGGAGTGGAATTATTACTTTTGAACATGTTGGTTCTGTTAAACCAGTCATCAACCAGATTAATTCAATGTTTTCTGTATCAAAACAGCTATAGAACACATTTACCTGGTGTTACACTAAATAATTGACACCAAATAGCTTGGTGCTGCACTCTAGCCAGTACCTCACCTTTTGTACTAACTTACACTTCTGACACTAAATGTCAAATTGTGACATTTTACTTCAGGACCACATGCTGAATCCTGTCAAAACACTAGAAGAGAATACCCCAAGCAATTCCCTAATATTTCTGAGGATTTTCACCACTTTGAAGAAACGACAGAGGAAGTGTTTGTGTTAGTCATACCATCTCCTCAGGGTCACTGCCTATAAATACTTTATTGTACAAGAGATTCTGATGTTTTGTTTTTGAATTTGTTAAATGCCTGTCATACTTTATACTGATGTAAGACAATGTCTGCTACTTTGAAGATCCAAGGGCTTGGGGAAGTAAATTCACAAACCTCTACATTTTTATGCATGTAATATAAGACAGAAAATGATTAGAAACTAAAACCGGGAGTGCATATGCATCTGCCTGGAATACCTGGTATGATGGCTGATACTGCCTAACATTTCGGTGTTGTACATATATACATCGATTTCTCATGCTGATGATGTGTAGCGGCATATGACATCTACAGTCATGGTAAAGAGAAAGTGCGCCCTTTTCAGTTCTAAGGTTCAAATACCAGGAGATTTAAAAATAAAATATCGTCCGACCCCAGCCTTAAAATGAGGTAAATACCACCTGACATGAACAAAACATGATATATCACATGGTGTCATTATTTATTGATGAAAAACTAAGCCAAAATACAGACACACAGTCTATGTGAAAATTTAAGCACGCCTTAATGGCTTCCATAGGAATTAAGAGGCCATGCCAATCAAACCTGTAGAAGTATGAATATGTCCAGAAGACAGGGCAGTGGAGTTTTTGACTAGATAGTTTAACACAGTGTTGGAGAGTGAGCGGATGTCTAGGGAAAGGATAAGCATGGTCAAATTTTCAAAAAAAAGGGTGATGTGCAGTCACACCATTACGATATGGGAAAGAATTGTTAAGTCTAGGTTTAGAAGAGAGGCGACGATCAGTTAGGAGCATATGTATATGAGGGTGGCACTGTATGAGAATAGTGAGACAGTGGTGAGGTGTGTGGTAGGAGTGACAGATCGGTTCATGGGTTAGTGAAGGGAGGTGAGCTAAATGACTTCCAAAGCAAAACACAGTGCACAAGAGAGGTGAAGAAGAGAGTGCAGGCAAGGTGGAGTGGGCATAGATAGGTGTCAGGGGTGATTTTTAGAAGCAGAAGTAGTGTCATATGTGTCATATGTAAATAATAATATTAATAATACAGAAATACAGTTTATACTGAGACTCACTTCACACAGCAGTCATAGAGACATTCTGATATGACAAATAGCATAAAGTTATAAAAATCTAATAAGGTAAAAATAAATAAAATGAGTAAATAAAAAAAAATGTCCAAGAAATTCACAGAGAAAGTACAAGTAATAAATGTGCAAACAGTGAAATGAGTCAGAGACCTGAGGCTTTTTTTTAAACAAAAGCCTGATTTTTGTTTATGATTGTGCAAGTTTGCAAAGAGATCTGTACTGATTAGTGTGATAGCAGACAATAATAAATACAACATAATAATACAGTTGCAGTCTATAGTTGTGATGAGGCAAGAGAGGGACTGTGTAAATTGTTTTATTCAGGAGTCTAATGGCCTGTGGGAGGAAGCTGTTTGAGTCTTTTAGTCCTCGATTTCAGACTCCTGTAGCATTTGCCCGAGGGCAGAGGTGTGAACAAGTGATGTTGTGGGTGTTTACTGACCTTCATGTTGTTTTGTAAGTACGATTAAGTACACTTTAAGTGGTCAAAACATAAAATACTGCATTTATTTTTTACCTATAGCGTAGACGTTCTGGTTGGGTTGTGTGATTTGAATGTAAAATTCTACATAAATGTTGATAACTGGAAATGAGGCATCACATACACAATTGCTAAAATGTAAAACATTTATTTGTAATCAAGGCCAACACAAATTCACTGAAGATGTCCCACAAAATATACACATGTAGTAGAAATATATGTTCCAAATGAAGGTATTTTTATTCATTCATTTAAAAAAAGTGTTTTAGCGTATAAAATTTTATAACAAAAAGTGTTCTTGCTCCATAATCAGTGATCATATATTCATTTCAACATGTAAAGAAAAAGAAACACAGGCTGAAGTTCATTGTGATACAGCAGAAAGAGATAACAAGCTTCTTCTTCTTCTTCTTCTTTTTGGAATGAATCTCCTGCATTGGAACTCACTTCTGATATAATCTAAGTGGATCAACTGTCCCTTTGCTTTGGGTACATTCTATCTTAGTTTCATACATTCCCAGAATTAGACATAAGGCACATTAAAACAAGACTAAATTAAATCCATGTCAAGAATCTGAACATTTAACATAAACATTTAATACAAAACATCAATACAAATCTGCAGCGCCCAAAGCAGACCAAAATTATACAGAGAAGCCTTTAAAATGGTACAAACAGTATTAAGATAAAAGTAAACAAACATTAGAGTTTAAGTGGGTTGATTTGTAGAAATTTAACCAGTCTTTGTATCCTGAAGCATTGGTTACTAAAACACCTTGTGTAGTAATGTTTTTTATGACTTTTTTTAACCACTCCTGAGAGAACATCTCAACTCTTGGTGGATAAACAATGTGGTTCTCCTCTATATACATTAAGCAGATTAATTTAAGCCCAGAGGGGTTTGTGAGCTGTGCGATCATGTGACACTTTCCTGCACTCAGTCTGCAGCAGACCGCTGTTAAATTTAATGAAGCAGCCAGAATGAGATTTACTGAACATTAGAGATGTCCACAACAGAAGAAAATGCTTCCTTAGAAAGCAGACGCAGTCAAATGTAAATTCTTTGCCACTGTGTAACAGCAGTGTTTACATTGTCACGTTACTCTGCCACAGGCAAATGAGATGTCAACCAACTTTCAAATAAAGGAAGTAAATCTTTGCGTAATGTTGCTGTTGCCATCATATGGTACAGTACTGTGCAAAAGTCTTGAGTCACCCCATCATTTCTTTAGAGTGTTGATTGTTTAAGCGGTTGATCTCCAGGCTTTCTGAAGATGGTTTGCTTTTTCATTCATTCATCCAAATTCTTATACCTGACTATTTTGAAAGAATGTTTTTTTTATATATGACTTGTTTAACACTGACCTGTGAATTGTTTGCAAAAACCTAAGTCGCCCAACTCCAGGCATTAACCAGTGTTGTGTCTACACACAACAGACAACTTAGCAAAAAACTCACTTTAAATTGTATCTTTAGGCACTTTACTAGCTGCCTGTTGCAAAAACAGTATTGTCATAGAAAGAGTATTTTTGCACCAACAAGGTGATTTCTACAAAACCTATTACGCGAAAACTTGGCATAGCTTAGAATGGTGTGCAATGTGTAGTTAAAAAATTTGAGGAAACAGAACAAGTGGCCAAAAAAGAAAGAGCATGGTATGGGTCTGTATTTCAACCATCGATACTGGGAATCTTGTCAAAAATGATGGAATTATGAAAGCAAAAAAGTACCATCAAATTTTCACCCACCATGTAATACAATCTAGAAAATGTCTGATTGGTAGTAATCCCAAACACACTGTCAATACAGTGAAAATGCACCTGGACAGAAAAACACACAGTGGAACACTAATAGTCAAGGATTGACCTCCCCATAGCCAACATTACTGAGGCAGTGTGGGATCATCTTAACAGAGAATGGAACAAAAGACAATATCCAATATCCAAAGAACATCTAAATGTCCTTCAGGAAGCCTGGAGAACTATTCCCAAAGGTTACTTGTTGCCTCACATACTCTATTACCATGTATGGTTGCATGTTTCAGTAGATTACTGCACCTATTTCACATTTTGCTAGCAAAATATAAAGAAATGAGGGGAAGCTCAGGATTTTTGCACAACACTGTATACTGAAGGCATCATGCAAAGAAGAAGGTTCCAGCAGCCAATAGCAGGTGAGCAGACTGTTAAAGTCTGCAAACATGTCTGTTTTCACCAGCTTATCTTGTGAGGTAATACAGAGAGAACAGTGATGGGGCCAGTCACTGAGAGCCTCACAGTGACATCTGACCTCTAAATAGACTCCGATTCCAACCCTCAAACTTCTAGCAATGAGACTCCTTTTCGCCAACAGGGAAGTAGCCATCTCGAGAAGGAGG
Organism: Oreochromis niloticus; assembly: GCF_001858045.2. Taxonomy (NCBI): domain Eukaryota; kingdom Metazoa; phylum Chordata; class Actinopteri; order Cichliformes; family Cichlidae; genus Oreochromis; species Oreochromis niloticus. The sequence continues at coordinate 46,162,758 of NC_031972.2, forward strand.
TGCTTTCTGATGGAGGCTTTCACCATCTGCTGCAAAGATGGTATGGAGTGCCTCCTGCTCCTGCTTTGTCTTTGGTAAATCAGTGGAAGGAGTGCTTAGAAGAACAAAACGCTGTGAACAGAAAATTGATTAAAAAACAAAGCATGTCAGTGATATGATGTCTGACAAACTGATAAATTGTTCTTCAATTTCTAATAAACATTTTTTTAACTTAAAGACTTTCATTATGATTTTGAAACTCGAACTCCGCGTGTCTTGTTTCTCTCCCTCTCTCTCTGTGCCATCATTTCATTTCACCCAGTTATTTGGATTTTCCGTATTATCACCTCTTTGGATTCATCTTCTTGCCTACTGGAATGATCTCAGTTGGATTTGCGATGGATTCATATTATCTCTGCCTTGCAGGACTATCTGTCATTTATCTGGAAACTCATTAAAAGGTACTCTTGCTCATTTACCTGCTTGCTTGTGTCTGCATTTCGGACACGTTTTTTAACTAAACCTAAAAATGGCATTAAAACAGGGAGGTGGGGGCATGGTAAGCTACAGTGTTTTTCTGCTGAAAACCTGGAACAATATTCTTATTTGGTGAATAACTTAAAGAACAGAAGATAGAAGTTCCCTTTATTCACTCAAGATAATGGTGTATATGAATAAATATATTCATGTGATGAATTCTATGGCAGGTGCCAATTTCAGGCTCTTGAAATAGTGAACGGATGATCCAGAACTTTTTCAAAGTAAAGCAAAAAGGAAATGCTGATTCTTGAGATATGTATACATACTTCTATAACAAATTATTTCAGCAAAAAAAAGAACTATTGTTCATTCATAAATACTGAATTATGAAGAATCTGACTGGTTTTGTTTCTGTGGTTCAATCTTTAAGGTGCCAGTTTTTTCATTTGCACAGAAAAATCCACACAGTTTTAGACTTACTTCTCTCAGTGTTCCTGGGGTATTGTACAGTTTGAATGCCATACAGAGGGGTATGCAAAGCATGGAGGACAGAGCCAGGATCCAGCCGATCCCATCCGCCCACCATGGGTACACATAATCATTGTTGTACTTCAAAGGTGAGTACTTGATTAAGGCAAAGGCAAAGGTTCCCTGTGAGAAAGTATGATAACATGATAAATAACTGACATTTAATACACCAGTGAATACTTTGACTATATAATTTTGGTATTATCTTATGATATTAGCTCAGTTTTATTGAAATGTATTTCTAATTTTGGCCAGCAGGGGTTGCTCTACTTTCAGAAGAGAACTGTAAAAGTACGTGCACAATAAAGCAAAACTCACAAAGCATGTTGCAGGAGTGAAGAAAAGCCAGCAGTATTTAATGGCAGGGCTGGGGCGATAGCCAATCATATCCTCAATGTTATCATAGAAGCGATCTGCACCTGTGGTCAGAGGAAAGTTCGATCAGTATCAAGATTCACCCTGACCAGTAGAAAGGTTAAAAAAACCCATCACATTATTATTTTAATAAAACAAGTTGCAGTTATTTTCAACTAGTAATGATCATTTCTTTAATTCCTTTGAACTCAAACTATCAATCTATGCCTTTAATTTTGTGTATGGTCTCTATTAGCAAATTAAGCAGTGAGCATTTTTAAGTTCCAACAGCCTTAAATAAGAAACTCACCATAAACCCAACCGATGCAAACTGTTTGAAAAATGGCTACAAAGAGCAGGCACATCCCACTGGCTGCATAGTAGTCAAAGAGTTGGAAGACATACATGCCTCCCTGTGGTAGAGACAGACAGATGGACATGAGTTGACAAGTGTAAGGTAAAACAAATGAAAGACAACCTGCATGATGCAAAATATTGCTTTCAGGTCATTTATTCATTATGTGCTTGGATTTTACTAAAGTGGAAACAGTTTGCCAACAACAAAAGTTATTCACAGCTGGCTGTGTCACAGCATGATTTGTGCCAAGTGACTGGATATGAAGGAATTTTAATAGGTTGCTAAAGAGAAGCTACAGTAGGTGAATTCAGGCACTTTAAATGAGTTTGGCAGACTGCTTGGCGACAGTCTGACTTAGAAAAAAAAATCATAAAAAACCCCCAAACAAAATGCCTGAGTAAGTACTTCACTTAAATTCACAAGGCCATGGATTGATAATATTTATGCTCAGTTTCACTTTGAAATCAAAGTTATTGAATCAAATGTGATAAAATGCTTATTATGTATGCATTAAAATTGAAAAAATTGCACAAACTAACCTCTGTCAGCATGATGAGGCCCAGGAAGAAGGATACTATTGCTACTGCCAGGATGAAGAGTTCCCTGCGGTTTTTACGGCGGAAGACGGAAGGATACATATCCACCACGGCTGTGACCAGGCTCTCCACACATACAAACTAATCAGGAAAAAAGCCAAAGTTATGAGATGTGTGTACTTTTTGATGTTGTGTACTGCATTTGTGTATGCATGTGCACAGACCAGCTTTTAATAAAGAGGCACTGAGCAACTAAAGAAAAAAAACAGAGCTGTACAAAAGCTACTAGTTGGGATTATGTTCATATGATTATTATTTGAATTTTCTTTTTGTATGTGTTCTTGTGTGGGTTATTTGGCTACATGCTGGCCTCACCTGGCTGTCCAGTCCTAGAAATACAATCATAATGAAGAAGAAGCAGGCCCACAGAGGGGAAAAAGGCATCATGGTCACAGCTCGAGGATAGGCAATGAAGGCTAAACCTGGACCTGTTGTACACAGAAATCCCACTGAAGTTAGAATTTGTGTTTTTCTTCTCAATCAAGCACATATTTTGATATAATACTGACATGTTCAGTTCAACTGTCTGTGCTTTAGAAAATGGTATTCTGCCATGCATTGATTCACACCCAATAAACATCCTGCAGTACAGATCAATGCACCATATCTTTATATAGATACATGAAAGTTCCCTTTCAGCCCAGTGGGTGGTATCTGTGTGTTCCTCAAACTCAGGCCCTCTACAAACGGCCTGGGAGTTGGAGGTTCTGCACAGTATCTAAGCTTTTCCTAGGACTTTGCTCTTCTGGACAGAGACCCTCTGATGTTGAGCCTGTTGATTACCACTATATCTGGTTGGTTGCCAGCAGCTGGAACTCAAAGGCTGGAACGCAGGACCTTTTATCTTTGGTAGTGTCTCCTATCGGGACTTGGGGACATCTAGTCTATATGCAGCACAGATGTTCCTGTACACTATCCCAGCTGGGATATACTGCATCAACTTGCATCTTACATCCTGCTATTATATGTTGGATAGTCTTCACGACACCTTTGTACAGTCTGCAACTTGGGTCCTGTTGTCTATGGTGGACTCCTGCCTCTTTGGATCTGATGGTATCTGTCAAAGGTACAGGCCAAATTGGGGCTTGGTGGTCCATGACGGTTCCTCTTCCTGTACCAATTACTGTCTGTCTTCAGGTGCCTCAGGCATTCTTGGAGACGCTCATCTCGACAGAGGCGGGGGATGGGGCATGTTCATCTTGATCCTGCACTGTGACTCTGACACAGTGCAGGATGAAGCGCCCCTTCCTCTATTCACTGCCAGACCTCAGTGCATTGTGAGCAGTTTTTGTGTCTTGACATCAGAGGCATTTATCTCCTCCTGTGGCCAACTTATTATTCGAGAATTGAAATCAATTATGTCAATAATGCTCAATACACCTTCCACTGTGCTATAGGCTCTGGATCTTAACCTTTAACTGCTACAAATGCTATTGCACTCCCGTGTGTTGCATATGACCTCTCTCAGTTGGACTAGTAGCTATCTATCTATCTACCTATCTATCTACCTATACAATATAAGAACTACAAACCAGATTCAGCCACTTCTGAGATGGGAACGTTTTGCTCGTAGGACATGAAGCCCAGGATGGAAAAGATGGCAAAGCCCGCAACAAAACTGGTACCACTGTTAAGGAAACAGAGGGCCACACAATCCCTGCAAACAGCACAACAAGAATATAATCACTGCAAATAAATTGGTGAAAATATTACTAACCTTACATGGAAGAAAATTACTTGATATGCTCACTATACATATATATATATATATATATATATATATATATATATATATATATATATATATATATATGTATATGAGTGTAAAGCATCTTTTGTCACTGGACAAAAGACAAAAGAGGGAGGGAGAGAGAGAGAATTATTACCTGTAGCAGTTGTTGTTATATTTGTTGTAGCTTCCTAGGGCAGTGAGGCAGCCAAGACAGATGGCAAATGAGAAAAAGATCTGAGTTCCAGCATCCATCCATACCTTTGAACAGAAATGAAACCAGATGAGGAAAGAAATACATTTTTGAAAACTCTTTTAAAAAAATTAAGGATAAACTCAGACAGAAAAAGAAAAAACTAATGTTTATCAGCTTTCTACAGTGTTGTGAAAAATATTTTTCCCCTTCATGATTGCTTTCCTGTTTTTGATTTTAATATTTGTCATAATATTTGTCATATTTTCATGTTTCAGACGATCAAATACAGTTTAATATTACAAAACGCAGTTTTCAAATGATGATTTAATTTATTAAGGAAAAAACCTAACCAAACCTACCCTGTATGAAAAAAAATGGCATGACCTTAAGAGAATATATTTGCAACAGAATCCTCAGATGTCCTTGACAACCAAAGAAAATACAGACAAGTTTACACATTATTTTGGTTTGCATATTTTTATGTTCCTGAAAGGCTCAGTCCAGTTTGAATATTTGGAAACAGACTTCAATCCATAACATTAAGCAAGAACTACATTTGCTGTTAAGTTGTTTCTTTCTACTGCTTTGAGTTAAAAGAAACCTATCTTTAACACCCACCCATAAAATTTTCTTTACCCTCTTATCCAGTTTGCCGGAGCAGTTGACACTGGACAAAAGGCCAGATGCAGCCCCACCAGATTACTGTGTGTAATATCAGGGTAAGAGAACAAGATTGTTTTGCACCACGGCAGCACCACACCCACAAATGCAAATAGTGAACTCAGTCTTCAAAACCTCCCATGTGCCTTTTAACTTTTGAAAAAAGTCTACAAAAGTACTACTACTGTCTATCTCCAAACTTCTCACCCCACAACCCTGACATGAGCTTCCTAGTAAAGCCATTTCCACATCTAAGGCACAAAGCAGAGCACTCTTGGAACACTCACTCACACTTCAAAATGTAAATGAGATTTCTCTTTCTTCATGCATTTCTGGTAAAATGCTCCCACTGCACTGGGGCATTTGTCAAGGTAGCTGTCAGCCAGGACTGAAGATCTGACTGACAGTATGTTCAACTAACTGCTCAACTCTGGACACAGCATTACAACCACAGGCAGGTATTTTGAACTCTTAAACGTTTAACACTCAGCCTTGTCTAGGACTGCATACATGTGGCTTGTGTTCATTCCCTAAAGGACAATGAA